>NC_026003.2:104892548-104927843 GCF_000442705.2 Elaeis guineensis
CATGAAAGATTTGAAAGAAGCAGCCTACATCGTAGGGATAAAGATCTATAAGGATAGATCTAAGAAGCTGCTCGGACTCTCCAATCCACATACATAGATACCATGCTGAAATGGTTTCAGCATGAGAATTTCAAGAAAGGCTATCTTCCGATAGGCTAAGAAATTTTCTTTCAAAAGGAGATTGCTCACAACTCCTCAAGAGAGAGAGCGTATGAGCAGAGTTCCATATCTTGACAGTGGTTCTATTATGTACGCCATGATATGTACGAGATCAGATATGGTATACTCACTAAGGTAGTGAGAAGATACCAATTGATCTAGAGAAAACACTAGAAAGTCGTAAAACCATTCTAAAGTATTTGAGAAATACTAAGGATCAGTGGCTTGTGTATGGTGAAACTGATTGAAACTTGTGGGTTCGCTGACTCCAGCTTTTAGTCAGACCATGATGATAGAAGAGTATATCAGATTATATTTTTATTCTAAATAGTGGAGCGATCTGTTGAAAAGTTTCAAAAGCATATTGTGGCAAACTCTATTTACGAAGTGGAGTATATCACAACATCCGATGCTGCAAAGAAGCTGTATGGTTGCAGAAGTTCATCGACGAGCTCAGAGTGGCACCCTCCATGATGGCCCTGTCTTGTTATACTGTGATAATACTGGAGCCATTACTCAAGCCAGGAGCCAGATCCCATCAGCGCACCAAACATATTCTACGTGTTATCACCTTATCCGAAGATCATGGATCGAGGTGATGTCAACCTTCAGAAGATCGATGAAAAGAAGAACCTGACCGATCCATTTACTAAAGCTCTCAAAATCAAAAGTTTGATGACTACAAATCAAGATGGGTATATGATACTGTACGATTGGTTTTAGTCCAAGTGGGAGTTATTGGATATATGTCCCAAAGCAATCGTTAGACGATTGTGCTCATCTTATAAATTATATATGAATTTATATTAATAAAAGTTATTTGGTATTTTTATTATAAATTGACCATCTTTGAATTTTTGTATTGTAATGAAGTCCTTAGGACTATTATTAATCGATAAAGAAGATTTATTGTTAAGTCCTTAAAAATGTTCGCGACCAACGATATGCTATTACTAGGATGATACCAATATCAAGTGTAGTCCTTGTGTGCCATA
The DNA here is from genome assembly GCF_000442705.2 of Elaeis guineensis. Lineage (NCBI taxonomy): Eukaryota > Viridiplantae > Streptophyta > Magnoliopsida > Arecales > Arecaceae > Elaeis > Elaeis guineensis. Next base: position 104,893,703 of record NC_026003.2, read on the forward strand.
TAAGTTGGTTGTCCTCTTAACCAAAAGATGGAGATACTATTATGGCATACAGATGGAATGTAAGAGTACATTATAATGAACGTGACTATGTGCGAAGCATTCTACTGTCAAGAGTAGCTCATGAGGGTATGGGTATAAGTGTCCCTTCAACTGAGACCATCATGGTGACTTTAAGCAACTCATGTACTTTAGTATCAGATCATCTAAGTTTTAATTCAGTGATGGAAGGATACTGGATGCAGTCAAGTACTTATCAAGTCGATGTGTGTCAAGATGGAATTGATCTCTCTGAATTAGTAGGAGATATACATTAGTATATTTCAATTTAGCAAAATCTTGACTGGGTAATCATGAGATGGATTTGAAAGGTTGAAATACATATGGTCAACTTAATTAGATTGATAATTAAATCCTAGGTCACCTTGAGCATTTGGGTCAAAGGATGAATTATACGTAACTATACGCCAGTAGATTCTAGAAGGTTGCTTTGCAATACTTGACCTATCCGATTGTCAGGTCATCATTGCTAGATGGTTACATCGATTGTATAGAAAGTTATTCTTATGCTATCGACTTAGATTCGAACCTATGGGGTCACATGCATTAGAAAATTTGATCAGATCTGATGGATGAAGAGTCCAATTGAATTGTGATTTGGTGAGAGTCCTACTCGGACTAGGTCTGTGGGAGAGTCCCATTGGGATGAGACTCTATCATTTATGAAGAATTAATTATATTAGATTATTAGTTGACTCAATTTGATTGAGTAAAGAGTTTTGAAACAAGTTTAATTGAATTAGATTCAGTTCGACTCAGATTGGGATTGATATGATCAAACCAATTACAAGAAAAATTTGATCTTGATTCGATCAGGGTTTGGACTCGCCTAATTCTAATTAGGTTAAAATTTGATGAGATATTTAAATTTTAATTAAATTAGGTTCATTTCTATCGGTGGGTTCAATCCAAATTTGATTTGAATTAGAAATGAAGAGTCCAAGTCAAACTTGGACTCTATCCTTATCTTTTGCACCACATCTGGATCCATGCCAATTTCTCCATCCTAATTAGATTTGGGTTGTGATTTTTGGCATCATAAGAGAGGATCTATAAGGTGGGTGGCTATAGCTAATGAGTCATAACATTATCTCTTGCCTAATTCGATATGATCCGAATTAGAGATAAGATGTAGACTAGGAAAGGATTTTTCATATATGGAATATTTTGGTATCATATTATTTTTTTCTTATTTTTCTTGAAGAATTTTTAGTGTGTGAGACTTTAGATTCTTCTCCATATCCTAATGATTTTTTTTAAATTTTTTGGGATGTCAAAAGGAGGTTTTGGCATTGATTCATGGCACCCTTCCTTGGAAAGCCCTAATTCCTAGTCTATAAAAAGGGGACCCCTCTCTTGGACATCCCATGATCAATTCTCTTGCTGATTTTTTATTTCCAAGTTCTTCTCCTCCTCCTCTTTCCTCCTCTAGATATCTTACACTTTGGAGTATCCAAGGTGCTTGTAGAAGAAGAAAGAGATTGCTATCGAAGTTGTTCGCAGACTAGTATCTCGAGCCCTGATCTGTGCTAGTCTTCACATAGATTTTCTATAGAGGTCAGATGACTTTGTGTGGCTGCAAGTGACCTGAGGAACACCCTCCCAATCATTAGATTAGAGAGATCAAGATCAAATTTGTTTGGTAACGATCTCTAATTTGTTTTGATTCCTATGGTAGATCTATTAGTTGATCTAAATTTCAGTATCGATGAGATCGATGTGATTTTTATTTTCAGATCTAAAGCATATATTTTTCATATCAAAGATCTTAATATGGTAGTCTAAGATTAGATCTTATACATATGATTAGGATTAAATTATTTAATATATTATTTTTACTGCATAATATTTTAAAATTGCATGTACTGCACTACCGCATATTTTCTTCACCTTTCTCTTATGGTATCAAATCGCATCGGTATTGCGATCTTGGGTGCCACTACCAGAATTAAGACTATTAGCAATGGCTAGTTTCCATCACTAATAGTCCAAGTGCCGTCGTTAATAACCTCGTCGTTGCTAATTTCGTTGTAATAGCCAATCCAAAAAAATATGATCGCTAAATATCCTTATTAGCGACAAAACCATAGGCATACTAATAAGACTATAAGCAACAGCCTTAATGATAGAATTTTTCTATCTCCAATTTTTTTAATTTTTAAATTTAATTTTTAAAATTTTTAAAAAATATTAACGATAGTATTTTTGTGGCCAATAATTCACTAATAATTATTAGCGACCAATAATGCCATCACTAATATGTCTCTATTTTTTTTTAATTTTAAATTAAATATTTTTTTTTAAAAAAATATTAGAACAGTATTATCATCGCTAATACTGTCGCCAATAAGTATTAGTGATGGTATTTTTCATCGCTAATACCGTCACTAATAATTAATTTTATTTTTTTAAAAAAAATAATAATATTTTTTAAAACTATTTTAATTATCACAATGAATTATGGTTTCTAATGCCTGTTATAATTAAAATCTAAAGATAATATGATAATTAAAAATTAAAAACTAATTATATTATATTAAAAATATAAATTATATAATTTTTTTACAAGCAGTATAAAAAATATAATACATAAAAAAAAAATCAGGTTCGATCCTCGTCTCATCTGTCTCCTCCTCCTCCTCTCCAGTAACTAGTGGATGAGATCTGGATGTTCCAGTATCCTGTAAAAAAAAAATAAAATAATATTAGTAAGTTTTGATAGGAGGTGTATCTTTCGATATGGAGGTGTATCTTTCGATATACTCTTTCATTTTTGAATAGATTATTTTACATTTCATTCGATGATATGAGCTATAGATCCATCGATTCAACAATATATTGAATTTTTAGTCTCTAGATCCCCTTTCCAGTCTCAAATCTAAATATATGAAATTTTTAAATATGAAACTTAAAATAAGTAAAAAATTTAGTAATATAATTACCTGATGTGATGGCTGGGATGACGAGTCCAGTTGGTCGTGCAGCTGCGGGTCCTGGAGAAGCTCCATGATCATATCACGGATGACATCCAGGAGGTTTGAGATCACTGGCTCAGAAGCCTCTACACGACCTCCTCCATGTGCGCATCACTCTAGGTCTGGGATGTCGAGGCCTGTGAGGATGTCGAAGGATATGAGCTAGTGGAGGGTCGAAGTTGTGGCCAAATCTATGACCCAACTCCTACTCACCCCCCCAATGGTGTTGAGCCATCCCTCAAGGTCAAGAGGGGCTAAGAAGATGGATCATCATTGTATCTCTCAGCAACGTATGCGCGTAATGCTGACATAGTTCAACAATTGACCATCATATCATAATAATTGATATGATATCATAATAATTGACCATCATATTAAACTCCATCTTTAAGTTTAACAACTTTGACATAGCTGATAGTACAATGTATATTTCACATCTCGACCATAGTGATTCATCAGTATCTTTTAGCATAAGATAGAAATCGCCGCTGCCAGCTTCTGGATTGTCCTCTATATCCCAGCTAAATTTAGGACCAGTCGCATTTATAACCATGTCCACCATTCTATCTATGTCCATATCCTACTCGGTTCTCACCTTTGTAACTTTCTCCCACATCTCTCATGTAGGTACCAATGCTTATAGTTGGATATAAATGCACTCTTATACAAATGGATAGTAATTGTATCCTATCAAATATTTCTCTATTGCCACATCTGTTACAAGGGCAATGAGCCCGTCCTTAATGTAAAGTGCTGCATTTTCAAAATCACAATCACAGAAGTACTCTACACACTCTGTATTCAGTAAAAATCTCTCCGTGGACTACTCGACGGTCCATCCAATTACGTCCATGACAGACTATCTAAGAATTTTGCATGTACATAAGCATAAGGCAATTGCTAAATACAATTTTATCATTCAAAATGGCTTACATAGTAAATGCATCCTATCATCAACTAATAGGTAAAGATAGGTCCTATCTCATTCAAAAAATATATTAATTCTATAGATCCATTACAGTAATCAAACGATATGCAACAGGAGTTGAAAAAAATTTTGACAGTATTTCTTTTTCTTCTCTCGTGTAGGGAGAATAAAAGAGAAATTCTATTTAAAATTTTTTTTGAACCCTCAGCATACCATTTGATTACTATAATGATTTGTAGAGTTACTTATATTTTTCAAACTATCCATAGTGGACAATCAATTGACCAATATACATATTTTTCTACCTATACAAAAATAAATAAATATATGGATACATTAGAATATGTACATCAATCAACTGAGGGTCTATCACTCCAGTAATGCAAATTTTATTAAATTAACATATAATTAATACTGTCTGCACCTTCCATCGGTCTGAGCACACAGGCGCATGAGGGCAAGATGCCTTGGATGCCAGCTATGACTCGGGCCCAGGCATGTAGGGCACACCTCGGCCCCATGTTTGTAATGCTGCCCGGCATCTTCCTCGATCCAGCACTTGCATGCCAAGACCCAAGTTTCGTATATCTAATTAATTAATTAAATATTTAACTAATTAATTAAATCAATATTTAATTAACTTTTAGTGATGGAATAGCCATCGCTAATGCCTCACTAATACTAGACAACAATACCCACCGTCGCTAATACTTATAATAGTGGCGTGCTGGTGCGGAGATGGGGCCACAGAGTAGGAGCCGCAAGGTGGGGCTACAGGCTGGGGTGGTGCAATAAGGGCGTGCGATCAAGCTGGTGGGGAAGGGGCCACGGGGAGGCCGGTGGGGCAAGTCCGCTGGCAGGGTCGAGGCGGCTGCGGGCGAGGCGGGGCTGAGGTGGCTGGCTCGGGGCTGTGGTGTAGGAGGCACCGTGGGGTCGGGTGACTGGGGCGAGGTGGGCCGAGGCAGTGGCTCAGGGCTATGGCGTAGGAGGCGCCACAGGGTCGGGGCGGTCAGGTGAGGCGAGGTTGGGGGGTGGGCTCAGGGCGTAAGGTAGGAGGCGCAGGCGGGGTAGGGGTGGCGTGGGTGAGAAGGGGCTGGGTCACTGACTCGAGGCCACGGCATAGGAGGCACCAGCGGGGTTGGGGTGGCCAAGGTGAGGCGAGGTGAGGCCGGTGTGGAGGCTTGGGGCCTCAGTACATGAGGCACTGATGGAGTTGGGATGTCAGGAAGGAGGGCGTGTGGGGATGGGGAAGGAGAGAAGGATGCGCTAGAGAGGGGGGTCATCATTGGTTAGGAGGAGGCACTGGCGAGTTGGAAAAAGTCGGAAAGGAGGAGAACGAGAGGGATTTACGGGAAGGTGGAGAGCGCAGAATTTTTTTTCCTCCAACAAGTGGGGGTGTCTTTAGGTGGACTATTACCGACGGTAACTCACCACCATAATCGATAAAATTTTGTTTTACATGCTGGGGATTAGCGATAGCATTTCCATCTCTATGCCCATCCATTGTCGCTAATACTATTAATTTTTTTTAAAATATTAAATTTTAATACTAATTTTTAAATTTTTAGAATAATATTTTTTTAATTATTAGTGATGGTAAATTATTTTATCTTTAATATCGTCACCATACTATTAAATTTTTTAAATATTAAATTTTAATATTAAATTTTTTTCTCCTTGTTTTTTTTTTGGGTGGTTAAAAATCATTATTGGATTTTATTAAATTTTTAGACTTAATTAATTTATGGATCAAATTTAATTGATTTAAATTATATTTAATTTAATTAGACTTGACTTAATTTGAGGCTAATTGAATTTTAATATTTCAAGTAGGACTTAGATTCAAAGCCTAATTGAATTAGGTTTGATAGGATTTTGAATTGGATTTGAATCGAAATCAAATTAGATTCGAATTGAATTATGGATCAAGTCTTAATTGATTTAAATTAGATTTAACTTAATTAAGTTTGACTTAATTTGAGGCTAATTAGATTTTATAATTCAAGTAAGATTTGGATTCAAAACCTAATTGTATTAGGTTTGACAAGATTCGAATTGGATTCAAATTGAATCATGGATCAAGTCTAATTGATTTAAATTAGATTTAATTTAATTATATTAACTTAATTTGATACTAATTAAATTTTATAATCTAACTAGGACATAGATTCATAGCCTAATTGAATTAGGTTTGACAAGATTTTGAATTGGATTCGAATCGGATTCAAATTAGATTCGAATTGAATCATAGATCAAGCCCTAATTGACTTAAATCAGATTTAATTTAATTATATTTAACTTAATTTAAGATTAATTAGATTTTATAATCTAAGTAGGACTTAGATTTAAAGCCTAATTGAATTAGATTTGATAGGATTTCAAATTAGATTCAAATCGAATCATAGATCAAGTCCTAATTGATTTAAATTAGATTTAATTTAAGTAGGCTTGACTTAAATTAAGGCTAATTAGATTTTATAATCCAAGTAAGACTTGAATTTAGAGTCTAATTGAATTAGGTTAGATAGGATTTCGAATTGAATTTGAATCGGATTCGAATTAAATTTGAATTGAACCCAAATTGAAACTTATTTTCTCTAATTGATTTAAATTAGATTAAATTTAATTATGCTTAACTTAATTTAAGGATAATTAGATTTTACAATTCAATTAGGATTTAGATTCAAAATTTAATTGAATTAGGTTTGACAGAATTCTGAATTGAATTCTAATTAGGTTCGAATTGAATCCAAATTGAAAATTATTTTTTTTAATTAATTTAAATCAGATTAATTTAATTAGATTTAACTTAATTTGAAAGTAATTGAATTTTATAATCTAAGTAGGACTTGAACTCAAAATCTAATTGAATTAAGATTGACAGGATTTTGAATTGGATTCAAATCAGTTTTGAATTAGATTCAAATTGAACCCAAATTAAAAATTATTTTCTCCTAATTGATTTAAATCAAATTTAATTTAATTAATATTAATTTAATTTAAGATTAATTAGATTTTATAATTCAAGTAAAATTTGGATTTAAAGTCTAATTAAATTAGATTTGATAGGATTTCGAATTGGATTCAAATCGGGCTTGAACTGGATTCGAATTGAACTCAAATTATTTTTTAGATTATTAGCAATGAAAAAGAAACCCATTACTAATTCCATCACTAATAATATTTTCAAAAAAAATATTTTTTTTAAATTATTATTCAAAATTTTTTAAAAAATTATCAGCAACGACAAGATTTTCATCGCTAATAACGCCAATTCACCATTGCTAATAAATATTTTATGTTTAAATATTACAAAAAAATTTGAAAAATTTCAACACTTTTAGCGATGACTTTTGCCATCACTAATAATTAAATTTTCATCACTAATAGTAATAGTGACGGTGAGATTTTTGGTCGGTTTTGTGGTAGCTAAAAGATGTTATTAGTGATATAATTTTTTTCGTCACTAATACCGTCGCTAGTATTGAATATTCTTGAGATTCATATTTTGCACTTGTAAGAGATTTCCCAACAAGTGGTGTCAGAGCATGAGGTTGTCCAGATTATGACAGTGTTAATAAAGGTTAGAGAAGATGGAGAAGATAAGCTCAATCAAAGTAGAAATCAACCAGTATGATAGAAAAAGTAATTTCTCCTTATGGCAAGCATGGGTGAAGGACTTGCTCATCTAACAGGGGTTGATTGATGCTCTCTTATACGAGGAGAAGCTAACTACCATAGAGGAGATGGATTGAAAGTGGCTCCAAATGCAAGCGGTGAGCACGATCCGCTTATACTTGACAGATGATGTGGTGATTTATGTGCTTAGCGAGACTTCTCCGATGGTAATATGGTCAAAGCTCGAGATGTATATGGGAAAGACTCTCACCAATGCTCTCTTTTTTGGAAGCAATTCTACCTGCTGCGGATAAGTGAGGAGCAAAGCATGTAGGACCATCTCCGTAACTTGCAGAAGATCCTCATTAATCTCTTCAACATTGGTGAGAAGGTTGAGGAGAAGATCAGGGTGTTGATTTTGCTTTCATCGCTTCCCCCTTCATTTGAGTCTTTGGTGACTACTCTTCTTATAGAGAAGAGCACCATCAAGATGGATGAGGTCACTTCTGTACTTCTCTAGAATGAAATTCTTAGATAAGAGAATCGAGCCTCAGATTCAGACAACGACTCGACTTTGGCAGTGACTGAAGGTGGTGGTGGCAGAGGATAAAGCGGCAAAGGATCGCAAGGTATGCGATCTAAGTCTAAGTCGAGGGACTCAAACAAGATGAGATGCTATTGGTATCATGAATTAGGGCATCGAGTCAGAGATTGTCCATAGTTCAAAGATTGGATAAAAACTACTGTTGCGGTGGTTCATGGTAGTGACATTGATGAGTTTGATGATGTGTATATGGTCTCTAATAAGGCATCTACTTCTTTTTCTTAGTGGATTTTAGATTCGGCTTACTTGCATCATTTTTATTATAGAGAGGAGCTATTTGACTCTTTAGAGAGCAGTGAGGGCACTGTTCATTTATCGAATAGATCGAGCAGTGTGATCAAAGACATTGGGATAGTCAGCTTACAGATACATGATGGAGTAGTGAGAAAACTGGTGAGGTCCGATACATAGTTTCAAGAGTAATCTGATTTCACTGAGCAGACTGAATTCAAGCAGCTCCAGATGGAGAGTTGATGATGGAGTCCTAAAAGTTATGCATGGCAGTAAGATTGTCTTGAAGGAAAAAAAGTATGGAGGATACTACTTCTTGGTGGAGAGCTCAGCGTGAGGTAGAGCTCCAGCTGCAGGTGGATTGGGCATGAGATGAGAGACTCGGGAGGATGATAGGTGATATCGTAGAGTGAAGTTCTTGTTGCCATAGGAGGCTATCCCAAGAAACTCTCAGGTCAAGTAGGTCACAGCACATGATGGAGATGGGATGAGTGGTCTGACTTGCCTTTCATATCTGCCCATTCATGAGTAGCCAGATATTTGCTCCAAGGAATAGGGATGAGATCATTCACAAGCTCTCAAATCCATGTAGAGATCGAATGTCAAGTCGAGGTGGAGATTTGTTAGGTTTGATACCTTGAATTCAATCTTAGTTGGTTGATAGAAGTCCAAAACTCAAGGATTGATGGAGAAATCACAAGATTAAGCTCAATTGGATTCGAACCGAAGGTGAACCGACTAATTTAGAGCTGAACTGGCCAAACTGGATGTGAATCGATGAAGAACCAGTAGAGAACCGGCTTAAAACCCCTTGAATCGGCCCTAACCACTGAGAACTAGGTTGAATTAGGCTAAACGAGGCTGGTCCAGCGTGAATTGGGGCTAATCAGGCCCTAGACTAGCTACAGCACCCCAAAATCAATGCTAGACCAAGATCTATAGGCAGGAGCTTTCTAGACTATCCGATTGATGCGATCGGATGGCTGGTATTAAGGGTGCCTTAGGGCTACTGTGGAGTGTGGATTTGGTGTGCAGCCCAGCAGAAGATTACGGTGATCAATAGTAATCCGTGCATTAGAATGACAATCAGATAGTTGAGAGTGGTTCTAGTTCAAATGTGTGTATCTTAATGGTTTCTTATCCATTTTAGATATTCTTGGGCTCTATAAAAAGCTTGTGATGAGCTCTATGATGTAGTGATAGAGTTTATGATGGCTGAAGTATCTCTTTAAGAATTTTGAGAGTTTATATGAGGCATATATGCTTCTGATTGGGAGATTAATGTATGAGAGTGTGTGATCTTCTCTTGTACTTATGGATTTCTCTCATAGTGAAGTTTGGATGTGTTGAGAAAAATACATCAAGATTCGATCTACAATAAGTCTAGAACAAGATTCAAGATGACGAACAAAATCCAACAAGTCTAAGAATAGCCCAAACGGAGTCCTGACGGAGAAAATACACGCAAGAGAAGGTTGGGAGCTATTGTACAGCCCACGGGCCACTGGAGGAGCCCACGGACCAGCACGGGCTGGCAGCAATGCGGGCCAAGCCCGGTAGCAAGCTAGCGTATGGGCCAGTAATGCACTAGGCTAGCCCAGACAGGCACGAGTGCATGCACGTGGGCCATGTGGGTGCCCAGGCCTGCCTAGGTATCGCGATCCACCATGGACCGCATGGGATATCGTGGCTCACGAGGCCATGTATGGACCAGAGGCATGATTCGATGGCTGATGTCATAGTTGGTGGGGATCAAATGGCTCAGATCAAATCTGAATATGATCTAGACATAGTTTGCATGATCAGACAGCTCTGGTTCGAGCTGATCACGATCGAACGATCAGAATTGATTTTGGGCTTTGATTTGGACTTGGTCTTCTAGTAAATCACTGTTTTAGGATTTTTGGAGGCTATATAACTCTGATTGATGAGCCATTTATTGCGTAGGATTGCTGGTGACATCTTAGTTATATAGAGAGGCTTCTTGATAGGTTTTAGAGAACTTTTGTAAGGATTTTGAGGCTTCTTGTTGAGAGACTCTTGTATAATAGTTGAGTGGTGAGTTCCTCTTATGTTCTTTGATTTTGTTTCTCTTATAGTAAAGCTTGCACAACTTATGGAGGAAGGATTGAGGACAATCTATATATTTTTATTGTGTTTGTTTGTTGTTCTTTCTTCTTCTTTTTTTTCTCGTATGGTATCAACATCCTCATCCCCGATGTTGTTGTAATCTTGGGTGGATGATCCATATTCTACAATTGAGGGATCTACCCCAACAAGTGGTATCAGAGCTAGGTTACCATGGACAAGTGGTATCAGGTGGTCCAAATAGAGGTGGTGTTGATAAAGATAGAAGATGGAGAAGACAAGCACAATCAAGGTGGAGATCAATCGATTCAATAGAAAGAGCAATTTCTCCTTGTGGCTAGCAAAGGTGAAGGATGTGCTAATCCAACACGGATTGATCGACGCTCTCTTATATGAAAAATAGTCAGACACCATGGAGGAGAAAACCTGAAAGTGACTACAGATGTAGACGGTGAGTACCATCTGCATGTACCTGATGGATGATGTAGTGATTCATGTATTTGGCGAGACTTCTCCGACAGTGCTATGGTCGAAGCTCAAGAAGTTGTAGATGGTGAAGTCTTTCATCAACACTCTCTTCCTCTGGAGGTAGTTCTACCAACTATGGATGGACGAAAGACAGAGCATATGGGACCATCTCAGCCACTTCTAAAAGATTCTCATCGATCTTCTCAATGTAGGTGAGAAGGTTGAGGAGAAGATCAGAGTATTGGTCTTGCTAGCATCGCTTATCCGTTTATATGAGTCCTTGGTGACTACTCTTTTAGTGATAAAAAGCATCATCAAGATGGATGAAGTCTCCACGATGATTCTTGATAATGAGATTCTCAGGAGAGAAAATCTAGCTTCGAGCTCAGGCGTTGGCAGCTCAGCTTTGGCAATTTTTGGAGGAGCAAGTGACAGCAGATGGAGCGATAGAGGATTGCGAGGAGGATGATCTAGGTCCAAGACAAGGGACCCCAGCAAGATCAGGTGGTACTGGTGTGATGAGTTGGGACATCGTGTCAGAGATTACCTATAACTCAGAGATTGGATGAGGGCTACTATAGTGATGACCAGTAGCAAATCAGAGGATGATGTCCTGTTGATATCTGATGAGGTTTCTACTTCTTTTTAGTAGTGAATTTTAGATTCTGCATGCACCCATCATGTATGTTACAGAGAGGAGTTATTTATCTCATTAGAGAGCAGTGAGGGTACTGTTCATCTATTGGATGGATCGAGCTGTGCAATCAGGGGCATCGGAATGGTCAGCTGGAGGACACATGATGGTGCAGTGAGGAGATTGGATAAGGTTTGATATATACTCAATTTTAGATAGAATCTTATCTCATTGAGCAGACTGGATTCAAATGGCTACAGGTGGGTAGCTAGTGATGGAATCCTGAAGGTCATGCATTGTGATAAGGTGATATTGGAGGGGAAGAAGATCAGAGAAGGACATTACTACCTGACAGAAAGCCCAATGCAAGTTGGAGCTTTAGGAGCTATGGGTAGCCTAGAGTGAGGTGGAGCTTTAGATGTAGGTGGATCGAGCACGAGATGGAAGACTCGAGAGGACGAGAGGCGATATCGTAGAGTGAAGTTCCTATTACCGTAGGAGATTTCTTCGAGTAGATCTTTGGTCAGAGTGGAAACAGCTCATGACAGAGATGGAATCGAGTGGCCTGGCTCGACTCCCATATTTGCCCATCTATTAGACAGTAGGCGTGCCCTAGGGCGTGGGGGCGAGATGGATCACAAGCTCTTAGAGATATGTGGAGGCTGAACATCGAGTCGAGGTGGAGATTGTTGAGAAAAATATCTTGAGATTCAATCTATAATGAGCCTAGAATGAGATTCAAGATGATGAACAGAATCCAACGAGCCCAAAAGCAGCCCAAACGAAGTTCAGATGGAGGAGATATGCACGAGAGAAGGTCGGGAGCAGCTGGTATGGCCCACGGGCTGCTGGTGTAGGCCGGCAGTGGCATGGACCATGCCCAACAGTGCACTGGGCCGGCCCAGATAGGCATGACAGGCATACACGAGCCGCATGGGCACCCAGGCCCACCTAGGTATCACGGTCCACTGTGGATCATGCGGGATATCATGGCTAATGGGGGATATCATAGTCGGTGGGGATTAGATGGCCCAGATCAAATTTGGACGTGATCTGATCATAGTTTGCACAATTGGATGGTTCTGGTTCGAGCTGGTCATGATCGAATGGTCAGAATTAATTTTGGACTTTGATTTGGACTCGATCTCCTAGTGAAACACTATTTTAGGATTTTTGGAGGCTATATAACTCCAATTGATGAGCCGTTTATTGCGTGGGATAGCTGGTGACATCTTAGTCATACAAAGAGGCTTCTTGAGAGATTTTAAAGGGCTTTTATAAAGGTTTTGGAGCTTTCTATTGAGAGATTTTTGTATAAGGGTTGAGTGGTGAGTTCTTCTTGTATTCTTTGTTTTTGTTTCTCTCATAATGAAGCTTGCATGCCCCATGGAGGTAGGCTTGAGGCTGATGTATATATTTTGATTATGTTTGTTTGTTGTTCTTTCTTCTTCTTTTTCTCATCCGCTTCTCGAATGTTGTTGTGATATCTTGGACGAGTGATCCGTATTATGCAATTAAGGGATCTACCCCAACAGGATGCTCTATGGAGGTAAGCCTTGAGCCAATCCATGTTATATGATTGTGTTTTTGTGCTTCTTTCTTCATCCTTTCTCTTATGGTATCAACATCGTGATCAGCATTGCAATCTTGGGTGGGGATCCATATTCCACACTCTTGAGAGATTCCCCAACAAGTAGAGGCAATATGATTTTGTATAATAACAAAGTTTTATTAATGTCTTCCAAGGTCTCTCTTGTGGTGAGAATAGCTTATCCCATCACTTTAGGAGCAAAGCTTGATTGAAAGTTTTAACTCGATGATACCAAGACCCCCCATAATTTTAGGTCTGCATATAAGCGACCAGGCTGCAAGATTTTTGAGATTGTTGCTTTGTCTTCCACCATTCCATGAAAAACTTCGATATAGACCATCAATCTTCTTAATCACCACAGTAGGAATTGCAAAGACCGACATCCAAAAAGTCGATATTGCTCTTAAAATGGAATTAATCAATGTTAGTCTGCCTGCTAAAGTTAATAACATCCTCTTCCAACCACTAAGTTTCTTCTCAATTTTGTTAATCAAAAGGTTCCAGCAATGAGGAGTAAGAGTTTTGTGATGGAGAGGCATAGCCAAATAGGTAATTGGAAAATCAGTTGTTTGGCATCCCAAAATAGAGGCACAGCATTTAGACTCTATCTTCTTGAGACTAACTCCTATTACCTGCATTTTAGAGAAATTAATCTTCAAACCAAATAGCAATTCAAAGCTATATAGGATGAACTTTACAATGTTGATTTGGCTTGGCAAAGCCTGGCAGATGATAACTATATCATCTGCATACTGAATGAGTGAAGGTTGAGTTCCAATTACTCTAGGCCTACTAGATGGAGGAGTTTGTTCGAAGTAGTGACTTCAAGCATCCGAAAAAGTGCATCGACAGCTAGGATAAATAGGAGAGGTGAAATAGGGTTACCTTGTTTCACACCTTTTGAGAACCACCTCTCAAGAGATCCATTAATGATATTAATGGCTGATTGAGAATTGGATATCAAAGAGGATATCCAACTGATAAACTTCAACTTAAATCCTCTTGCTTTAAGAAGAGCAAATAAGAAGTCCCAGCTGATGCTATCGAAAGTCTTCTCAAAGTCGATCTTCATCAAAATAGCTTTGATCTTTGAGTTCTTGCGATGGCTAATAATTTCCGAAGCAGTGACGTAACTTTCAAAGATGTTGCACCCTTTAATAAAAGCTGATTGAGAAGATCCAACCAGTGTGTCAATCACCTTGCTTAGCCTGGTAACTAAAAGTTTGGGGGTTATTTTGATAATTCCATTTTCTAGACTTATCAGCCTGACGTCCTTGACAGTAGGGCAATCTACTTCTTTTAGGGCAACATCATCTGGTTTGATAGGCCACCTAGAAGCTACCACCAAAGCCACACTCATGAGATAATCGTGTGTTTTCGATAATTTGCAAGAGATGGGGATAAAAGCTTTTGCCTTGCAGATTGGAGGCTCAGGATGCAAGTTATTTGGACTCCCTGGGAGTGGGTAGTCAGGAGTGGGATGATCAGGGAGGCCGGCGACCATGGTGGCTGGGTTTGTGGACAAGAGTGGTGAAGAAGGACATGAAATGATTTGAGCAACAGGAGCAGCGACGGACTCCTGACGAAAAGATCTACATCTCCGAAAAGGATGGCCATAGAACAAATACTTTTTTTTTTAATGTAAATGAGTTAGTGAAGACCTAACTCAAATTATATTAACATAAATATAAATAGGTTCGTACATAATAGTTCAAGTTATAGTAGAAGACATAGAATAATAGAGTGACTTACATTACAATAAACAAATTAAGTAGGAGTTAAACAGTAGCATTAGGGAAAGGTAATGTTAGGATTTGATGCCTCGATATTCGGTCCATATTGAGCCACAGGGAGGTTCACGATGAAAAATAGAGTCCAACGAGATCAAGATCACCTCAAACGGAGCTCAGCATGAAATTCGAAGCAGTGGAAGACCGCCGGTGGTGGGCCGACGGAGTGGCAGTGGTGCGGCCGCACGTGGCCCAGGCTCGGTAGTGTGCGGCTGGGCATGGCAGGGTGTGGCCCAGCTTGCGGCTCCCAGCCCAGGCCCGAGCATGTGGGGTGCGGCCCAGGCCCGGGTGCGCGGTGCGGGCACGGTCCAGGCCCACGCACGGGCATGGCCCAGGCCGGCACGGCCTGTTGGGAGCCCGATAGCCCGATCCATGGTGGATCGGGCCGTGCATAAAGGGGTCTGTGGATCGCGTGGGCATTTCCTATGCGTTTCTCATGATCCACGACAACATTCTGTGGATCGGAGCGCGATCGGATGGTGTGGGTTGATCTCGATCTCGATTCGATGATTCAGGAAGTATTTTGGACCTAATTAGGACTCCTAAACACGATCTAATAGGGTTTTAAGGCTTATAAAAGCCCCTGATCATGAAATAGAGGAGCTGTGTGGTCTCGTGGCTTGGTTTTCATGGGAGAGAACCCTTGCGTGGTGCGACATGATTTTCATCATGCAGAAAATCCGAGAACCCATGAAGAGAGAGGGACGCACAGCATTGAGAGAAGGAGCAGGAGACTCCTAGACAGCAGACTGCGGTCACTTCAGGGGTTCAGAGGGTTTTCCTTGAGAAAGAGCTTTTATGAGGGAGAACTTTCTGTGAGAGAGAAATTGAGTGTATGAGGGTTGAGGGTGAGATCTCCTCTTGTAAAATTTCTTTTTCATAGTAAAGTTTCTATGTCCCGTGGAGGCGAGCCCTTTTTTGCCTTATCCATGTATTTTGATTGTTTCTATTTTATTTCTTCTTTCTTCCTGCTGCAACACACGATATCGAAAGGTCTTGGGAGCTGGTGTCCTAGCCAGACATCCACCCAACAGGTAATGGAGTTTGGTTGGGGATGATGTTGTGGATGCGGGGTGCCTTTCCATTAGAGACCATCAGAATGTTCCCCTATCAGTGAGAAGTTCTCTGATTTGGTGGAGTGATGGTGTTCAGTCTGCCCAAAAAATCCACTAGTGATTGTCTAACTGGTTTAATCTATTCGTCATCAGATTGCTGAGCAAGTTCTGACCAGGTCAAGAACAGTCTAGCAGTTTGTTTAGCTACCGAATTCGGAAGAAAAAGATGAAAATTAAAGCAACGCTTATTTCTTTCTTTCCATAAGCTCCAAAGTCCTGCTGCAATAACCATGTCCAATCCCTTAAGAGTATTTCGCCTGAAGTTCTGTTGTCGCCATACATCCCATAGTTCCGATTGTGAGGGCGGGAGATCTTCTGGGTGATAATCTTTCAGAATTTAGTTCCAAACTTTCCTTGCAAATGTGCATTGTATAAGTAAATGATCCACCGTCTCTGATGCAGCATCACATAAAGAACAAGTGTCCAAACCCTTCCATCCTTGTTTGATGAGATTATTTTTGGTTTGAATTTTTCCTTGATAAGCTAAATATAAGAACCTGACCTTCTCTGAAATTTTAATTCTCCATGTCACTGTACAGTACTGCAATCGATTCCCTCCAAGAAAAAATCGGTAGCAAAACCTGATTGGCAATTTTTTTGTTGTGAACCACGTGCCTGCTATTTCATTGGGGTGTTGGGAGATATTCACCACTGACAGTTCCTGCCAGAATGTCTGAATTTCCATAGGTGTATTCATGCCTGTATTAACAGGCCAACACTGATGATGTTTGAGTGCATCCAAGGCTTCTGCAATAACCATTTCTTTGTTATGACAGAGAGTGTATAATCCAGGATAGTGGTCAATGAGTGAATGATCTTGAAGCCACACATCGTACCAAAAAAGCGTGGGCAGACCATTTTGAACCTTGAATTTTACTAAGAATCGGAACAACATTTTAACTTGCTGAACATCTTTCCAAAAGCAGGACAGCTTCTTTTGACATAATGATTTTGTTGATACCTCTTGATTTTTATAATATCCTTCTTTAATTAGGATGTTCCATGGTTTGGGAGCTTCAGTAAACAATTTCCACCACCATTTACATAACAGAAGTTTATTAAGTAGTGCGATATCAATTGTTGGGTATAAAGTGCCCCCCGACCGAAGTCTGCAGAGGACTGATCCTTCGAGGCTCCTCCGGTTCTCGACCTTGTACGTGACACCTCTCCGAACTCCCTCGACCATTCGGACTTCTTCGATGATGGGCCTTAGTGTTCACCCATCGGGCCACCCCAAAGGCCCTCTGAGCCTCGCTGTTAGCCATCCTTCTATAGCAATCGACTACCCCCGAACTTCTTTCGGGCTTCATCAGCATCCGAGCTTCCCTGACAACGAGATTTCTACAGTAACCAGGCTCCTTCCACGTTTCTACGATGGTCGACCGCCTTCAGGATTCCAGTCGAGCTCCTGCGATAGCCGAACTTATACCGCGAGTAGCCTACTCCGAACTTCCACTACGAGTGGTCTGCCCCGAACTCCTGCTGCGAGCAGTCTACTCCGAACCCTTACAGCAGACGGCCTACCTCGGATCCCTACTGTAAGCAAATCCCATCCGAGCCTCTGCTGTAAACATATTCCTTCCGAACTTCCATTACAGGTAGACTTCAGTCGAGCTTCTTCATAGTCGGGTCCCGCGACAACCAATCTTCGATCGAGCTTCTACAATGGGATAGGACTCATCGCCAGGTCGCTACTCCGAGCTCCCACGACAACTGACCTTCGATCGAGCTTCTATAATAAGCGGTCTCCTTTCAGCCTTCTAAAAGAACCAGACTTTGATCGAACCTCCATAGCGGTTGGATATTGGATGAGCTTCTACGACGATTGGGCTCCAGCAGCTGGATTCCTACAATGACCGATCGCCTCCGATGTCTGTCGAACCTCTCCAACGCCATCCGAAGTCCATCACTAGCCGACCCTCCACCAGATCCTTCATAAAATCGAACTTCCCCAACGGATCATCTTCAGGCGACTTTCCATATCGGACGAATCCCAGACGGACTTCTCTAGCAATCGGATTCCTACCGGACTTCGCCAACGAAAAGTCTCTATCCGAGTTTCTACAGCAGGTGACTCCCACCTGTAGTATCAGCGCCTAAGCTACCCAACAATAGTAGACTCGTCAGCAGCTTTGGGGACATCCGAGCTTCTCCCAGACCAACAATAGAGAGCCATTCCGCTCCATCAGATGTCCCAGCCGAGCTCCAGCCGATGGATCCGAGCTCTCTGACAAGTCATGACAAGAGCCACCCTCCTGCTCCACTCCCTGCAACGGATTCCATGCAGCTCCACCACTCTCTGACGAGTCGCGATAAGAGCCACCCTCCTACTCCACTCCCTGCAATGGATTTCATGCAGCTCCACCACTCTCTGGCAAGTCCCGACAACGGACACCACTCCACTCTCCACAACAAGCTCCACATGGCCCTGAACGACCCCTGACGCCACTACTCTCCGTAACAAACTCCACGCAGCTCTGTGCGGTCCACTACCAGACGGTTATAGACGTCGCTGTCGGTCAGTTACATCCTCCGTCTATAAATAAGAAACCCCCAAACACGTTCTTCTCTAAGCTGGTAACTCTATCTCAAAACTCTGCCAAAATTTCCACTTGAGCACTCCATTTCTGTTGAAGCAGAGTACTGACTTGAGCATCGGAGGGTCTTACCAAAGCACCCCCAACTCTGATTTAGACTTTCTTTGCAGGTCCCGATGGTGGCTGTAGTCATCCCAGCTCCAGGTTCTCTGACTTCGACGGAATTCTGTACCAATAGAATTGACGCTAGAGGAAGAGCCTGTGTCTTTACAGTACCCTTGTTCTTAAAGGAGTGCTCAACGGGACCGATTTCAGTCATCTTCTCCGACATTCTCTTCTCCTTCTTCTACTAGATCCTCACCTGATGCCTCCCTGCAGAGCATCCACCAGGCGATCCACGGCCTCCGCGGCCAGATCTCAGGCTCCGGCCTCACCTCCAGTTTCTCAGGCTCCTTTTCCTCCTCCGGCAATGGCGGTCGGAGCGGAGAAATTCGACCTACTGGTTCAGCAGGTCAGGGGCCTCACAAAAGTGGTGCAGGCTATGCAACAGCAACAACAGTCGCAGGCGTCGGTGCAGTTGGAGAGAACGTCGCCAGAATTTCAAAATCCGATGGTAGGGCGGGCCACTTGGGCCAGTCACCCCATCTTTCTCGAAAAGATGAATCCGAGGGTGGAGAGCCCTCAGTCTGATCATAATTCTACT
Source organism: Elaeis guineensis (assembly GCF_000442705.2). Classification (NCBI taxonomy): domain Eukaryota; kingdom Viridiplantae; phylum Streptophyta; class Magnoliopsida; order Arecales; family Arecaceae; genus Elaeis; species Elaeis guineensis. The sequence continues at coordinate 104,913,042 of NC_026003.2, forward strand.
CTCGAAGGATCTCTACCACCATTCTGCCCGAAGACCATCGAGACCCGTAGTCGCAAGGACTTCCTGGATCGAAGGCTCCAAGAGATGAATCGACGGATTGAAGAACTCCGCCACGCTCCCCCTGCTTATGGTGAGGACATCTGTATTGACCCTCTTTTTTCTCAAATGATCATGCAGAAATCGATCCCGCCAAACTTCAAGCTCTCCCAATTCGAAAGCTATGACGGGACCTCAGACTCGATCGACCACCTGGAAGCCTTCCGGACAATGATACTGCTCCATGGCGCACCAGACGCCATTCTGTGCTGAGCTTTCCCATCCACCCTGAAGGGAGCAGCAAGGAATTGGTACTCGACGTTGAAGCCGGATACCATCTTTTCTTTTGATCAGATGAGCCATGATTTATGTCACAAATTGACATAAAAAGTATCAATTAATATCTAAATTATCTAACTTTATTAGGAAATTGATACTTGTTATTATATTTTGTAGAAGAAGAGGTCATCAATAGAAAGAACAAGGAAAGAGGATTCCAACGGCATAAATTTTACATAAAACAGAGTTAAATTGACCCAGAAATTGAAGAATGAAGAAAGAAGACTCAATTGGGTCAAACCCGAGTCAAATCAGGTCAAATTTTATCAAAAATCAACTGATTTGATGATCTGGTTAGCCGCCTGGTCCACAGCAACAGGCGCCTGGACCATGGGGACCCATCGGCGTACCATAAACCAGCCAATCAGTGAGTCTCGGCTCACCGCAACGCATCGTGAGCCCGATCCACGCGCGCGGTGCAGGGCTCATGAGGAGAGAGAAGAAGGTCAGAAGGGCAACCTAGTAACTTCCCATCACTCGATGGTCCGATCTTCTCTGATCAAGATCCAACGCTCCACATTTTTGCGTCATCGGACAGCCACCATCACAGCCGGTCAAGATCCAATCGTAATCAAGGCAATTGCAAGAATCAATAAACACTAGGACAACACGGGATCCTTCTGCAACGCGATCCAACGGACGAAATCTTTCAACGCCTTGATCGGACGGTCCGCGATGCATCTGACCTGATCCCATCTCTGCAGCATGATCCAACGACAGTGCTTCACCCAGATCGTGATCCGATGGCCCAGAATCGCTTCCGGCTTGATTTATTAGATGAATTGGGTCCTTTAGATGAAGATCGGACGGCTGAAACAATTTCTAGGGTTTCTTGATGGATTTAAGTGTTTTTTGAGCGAGATTTGAGCCCCTAAACCCCTCTAACAGCTCTCTAAAACTTCTTAGTCCCACATCTAAAGTTTTGAAAACCTTATAACCCCCAAATGCCTATAAAAAGCCCCCAAAGGCCCTTGTTTTAATGATTCTTGCCTTCCGATCAAGCTTGTAACCCTAGATAGTGGGGTTTTTAGCTTTCTTCTCAAGCCTCGAGCTTTGAAGTTTTTGTAATAAATTTTTTTTTATAAAATCTTATTTTTATGTAATTTTATCTCTTTACATTATGCAATTTATTTTTCTTGCAATTAGGATAGTTTAATTTATGCAGTTTAAATTTATGCAATTAGGATAGTTTAATTTATGAAATTAGGGTAGTTTATTTTTGCATTTAAATTTTGCAAGTAGATTTAGATCATGTCTAGCTAAGCATCCCTTATAGGGTTTGCGATGAAGCTAGATCATGAGTAGGGGTTTTACATAGGGTTCTTTCTTTTTCTTAGGGTTTCTTTTTCTTCCTCTTTTGCCAAGAATTTTTGATAAACTACAGTTGGGTCAGAGTCCCCTCATAGTTTATGCTTGATTCAGTGCATAGGAGGAGAAAACCCTAAGGGATCCTAGTTACTACTCCCCTGTAAAGAATCTTGATGGGTTATCGTTGGGCCTTAGTCCCTTCATAATCTATGCTTGGGAAAGACAAGAGGAGTAGTCGTTAGGATCAATAAGAAAAATTCTAGGTAGAATTTTTTAATCTAGATCTAGTGGATTCAAAAACCCTAGATCCTTAGTCTTATTATCTTTAGCAAACAACTTTCAATTTTCGATTTTCGTTAAAGCTCGCTTGAGCATAGATTTGAAAATTATTTTTAAACCAAATCTCTGTGGGATCGACCCATACTCGCTGGTCATGCTACTCTGCACATTGTGCACTTGCGGTTTTATTTACAAATTTTAAGATTTGCACATCAAGTTTTTAGCACCGTTGCCGGGGATTTGGCGTTTTAAATTATTTTCAAATATTTGTTCTTCGTGCTTTATAACTCTCTTTCTTTTTCCTTTAGGTTTCTAGATTTAGTTGGTGATTGCTGGAAAACTCAGGTATGCTTCTAATTTCTCTTTTATTATTTTTAGTTAATTACTTTTCCTTTTAGACCTAATCATTTGAATTTATTTAATCATAAAAAAAAATAAAAAATAAAAAATAAAACAAAATAAAAGACATTTCATAATCATGAAGTAAAATATCAAAATAAAAAAAAATTCTAAATTAAAATCTTTTACATTTTTGGTCATCTTGTTTATTTGCATTTGCATTTTCATAATTAATCTAAGGGCATCAACCCATTAACAAGATAAGGTGTAGATTTCATTACCCTTCCTTAGCCCAAAAACCATCTCCATCATATTGCATTACCTAGACCTTTAATCTTAAAATCAATTAGACGTCAACCTTAAGGAATTCGAGCTCAATAGGACAAGGAACCCTAAGAGTTCTACCAAGTTTGAGTTGTTTGATTAGTTGGTGTCTAGGCAAGTCCCTGAGGGTGGTTTGTTAAATTGGTTCAGTTGCTGGCCTGGCCAACTCGTTTGGTGTCTAGAAAGGCAACGATGAGTGAACCTCCCACCTCTTATACTTACCTGGCTAACTAGTTGATCAATCTCCACTTGGAAGGCTTGAAGGGTCATCTTGGAACAGTTAGGAGCTGTCTAGATTTAGGTTAACCCTAGGATAGATTGAGTTTAATTTATTGTTTCACTTGTTTGAAAAATAATAAAAAAAAATTATTAAAATTTAAATTAATTTGGTTACTTTTCTTTAGATTTAGGACTCCTTAGGATCTTTTCTTTAGAACTTTTTATCTTTTCTTTTTTTTTCTTATACATAAAAATTTTATAAAAAAAATTGTATAAACATCGAGAACCGTACACCTCGTGTGTGGAGAAGAGTGTCAGGTCGTCTAGTTAGAATTGAGTCAATTCCTGTTGTTCCAATGGCTGAACCAATCCAACCCATGACCCTTAAAGATTTGTGTTATCCAGTTGGCTCCATCCAACCATCTTGTATCAGGTTGCCACAACCCACAGCTAACAATTTTGAAATCAAATCTCAAATCATAAATATGCTTCCAAAATTTACAGGATTAGAGGATGCTTATATATTTATTAGAGAATTTGAGGAGGTATGTGCAACCATGAAACTGCAATTAACAGAGGATGAGGTCAAACTTAGATTAATCAACTTTGCCCTTAAGGATAATGCTAAGAAGTGGCTTTATAGTCTGCCAAACCATTCTGTCACTACCTGGGAGGGCTTTGTGAGAATATTTTTGAAAAAGTATTTCCCCCATCATAAAACAGCTAGGATTAGGAATGAAATAAATCAATTTTACCAACTAGCTGGTGAATCATTTTGGAAGTACTTTGATCGTTTCAAGAATCTTTTGACCCAATGCCCACACCATGGAATAGAAACTTGGAGACTATGCCAGATCATCTATGAGGGGTTAGATTCAAACTCAAGAACCATGCTAGAGTCCATGTGCCAAGGCCAATTTATGGACAAAGAAACTACTGAAGCTTGGCAATTCTTAGAAGACCTAGCCGAGAAAAATTTACAGTGGGAAACAACTAGGGAACCTGATAAAGCTACACCTTCAAGAGGAGGAATGCATCAAATTTAACCAACCCTAGCATCAGAGGCCAAGATTGCAACCTTAACACGTAGATTGGAAGCCTTAGAATTACAGAGACCAGCCAATGTAAATCAAATATCTGCACCCATGTGTAAAGGGTGCAATGCACCAGACCATGTCTTAGAAGAATGTTCCTACTCGAATGAGTGTGCACAGGTGAATGCCACCTATCAAGGACCATTGAACAATCCTTATGCACCCACATATAACCCAGGTTGGAGGAATCACCCGAATTTCTCATGGTCCCAGAATCCTAATGTAGGCAATCCAAATTTCAATCAGCAAAATCTAAGGTCCAACCCAGTGATGAACAACCCGCCAGGCTTCCATGATAATGACAAAAAAATTACCTCTTTAGAGAAAATCCTAGAAGCCATGATGAAGACACATACCAGCTTTATGCAAACCACGGGTCAATTCATAAATAATAACACCCAAGCTATAGCCCGTCTGAAAATGCAAGTAAGACAGCTGGCTTCGACCATTAGTGAACGAGAACATGGTAGGTTACCTAACCAACCTGAGCCAAATCCTAGGAACCAAAATGGTCCACGACCCCAACAAGGAAACCAAGTTAATGGTGTAAATGCCATTCATACCTTAAGATCGGGAAAACAAATAGACAATAAGGTAGTTGCACTTGATGATATAGAGGACTCATCTGTCGAGTCACCTTCTAAAACTACTACCTTTCAACCTCAAGCACCAGAAACTGAAAATTCACCTAGTCCAGTACTTAAAAGTCCTAGAGCTCCTTTTCCAAACAGACTGAAATCCAATAAATCTGAACATTTAGACAAAATTTTAGAGGTATTTAAATAAGTCCAAGTTAATATTCCTCTTTTAGATATAATCCATCAGGTTCCAACTTATGCCAAATTTTTAAAAGATCTTTGCACTAGGAAAAGGACCACTAATGTACCAAAGAAAGCATTTTTGGCTGCAAGTGTCAGTTCATACCTATCTAGCCCTGTGCCAATTAAATATAAGGACCCTGGAGCTCCAACAATTTTTTGTGTTATTGGAGAAACTAATATAAAAAAGGCCTTGCTAGATCTAGGAGCTAGTGTGAATATCCTTCCATATTCGGTGTATGAGCAACTAGGATTAGAAAAACTTCAACCTACTGGGATCACATTACAGTTAGCCGATAGATCTCTCAGGATCCCTAAGGGAATGGTCGAGGATGTTCTGATAAAGGTTAAAAATTTTATTTTTTCTGTAGATTTTATTGTTTTAGAGACTGACCCAGTTGCGAATCCTAAAGGACATATACCTATCATTTTAGGAAGACCATTCTTAGCTACGACCAATGCTGAAATCAATTGTCGAAATGGTCTAATGAAGTTATCCTTTGGGAATATGACCATTGAGCTTAATGTTTTTAACTTAGAACAGGAATCCTCTTCTCATGCTGATGTCAATGTAGTCCAAGATGGTATTTATGAATCCATTGACATTAGTGATGATGAAGTCGACCTAGAGTCTAACCCCTGGTTAATCCATGAGTCTGAGGATGTCAATGAAATACTTAAAGAAAATCAGATTAATCAGGAATCGACACTTCCTACTGAACCAATCATTGAGATGGTGAAATCATCACCTAAACCATCGATAGAGGAAGCACCCATTTTAGAACTGAAACCCCTCCCAGAATATCTCAAGTATGCATATCTAGGACCCAAAGAAACTTTGCCTGTAATTATTGCATCAGACCTAGATCCCAAGCAAGAGGAGGAGTTAGTGTCAGTTCTAAAAGCAAATCAAGAAGCAATAGGTTGGACCATAGCAGATATCAAAGGAATAAGCCCTTCTATAGTTCAACATAGAATATACTTAGAGGAAGAGGCTAAACCAACAAGAGAAGCCCAAAGAAGGCTTAATCCAGCTATGAAGGATGTAGTTAAAAAGGAGATTCTGAAACTCCTAGATAGTGGAATAATTTATCCTATTTCTGATAGCTCTTGGATAAGCCCAGTTCAAGTAGTACCCAAAAAATCTGGGGTAACAGTGGTCCAAAATGATGCAAACGAACTTATCCCAACTAGAACCCAAACGGGATGGAGGGTCTGTATAGACTATAGAAAGTTGAATGCTGCGACAAGGAAAGATCACTTTTCTTTGCCATTTATTGATCAAATGTTGGAAAGACTAGCCGGACAAGAGTTTTACTATTTTCTTGATGGATACTCCGGTTACAACCAAATCCCCATAGCCGCTGAAGATCAAGAAAAGACTACATTCACCTGTCCATTTGATACTTTTGCCTATAGACGAATGCCCTTTGGACTATGTAATGCACCGGCAACCTTCCAGAGATGCATGATCAGCATGTTTTCAGATATGATAGAACGATTTCTAAAAATTTTTATGGATGACTTTTTTGTTTTTGGCCTAACCTTCTCCGAGTGTCTGAATCACCTGCAATTAGTTCTAGAACGATGTAAGGAGAAGCACTTAGTTCTCAACTGGGAAAAATGTCAGTTTATGGTCAAACAGGGAATAGTTCTTGGCCATGTCATTTCTAAAAAGGGGATTGAAGTGGACAAGGCCAAAATAGATCTAATTGCAAGTCTTCCACCACCTAAATCTGTGAAAGAAATACGTTCATTTTTAGGTCATGCTGGATTCTATAGAAGGTTTATTGCCAACTTTAGCAAAGTAGCACGTCCACTGACTAATCTTTTAGCAAAGGATACCAAATTTGAATTTACTCATGAGTGTTTGGAATCTTTTGAATTTCTAAAAAAAGCACTTGTATCAGCTCCAATCATTCATCTTCCTGTCTGGTCTGAACCATTTGAATTAATGTGTGATGCGTCCGATCATGTTGTGGGCGCAATCTTAGGTCAACGAATAAATAAGCTGCCTAGAGTGATATATTATGCAAGTAAAACCTTAAATGATGTGCACCTTAGCTACACCACAACTGAGAAGGAGTTCCTTGCCGTTGTCTTTGCTTTAGAAAAATTTAGATCTTATTTGGTTGGGACCCACACCATTGTTTATACCGATCACTCAGCCATTAGACATCTCCTAGCAAAGAAGGATGCCAAGGCACGCTTAATCAGATGGATTTTGCTCTTTCAAGAATTTGACCTAGAAATTAGGGACAAGAAAGGCACTGAGAACGTTGTAGCAGATCATTTGTCCCAAATTCCAGTCGCACTATCTAGTGAACCACCCATCAATGAATCTTTTTCAGATGAGCAACTCACGTCTGTGTCTACTGAACCTTGGTTTGCTGATATTGTAAATTATTTAGACATAGGTAAAATACCTTCTCATTGGACTAAGCAGGATAAATATAAATTCTTTGCCCAAGTGAAGTATTTCATTTGGGATGATCCTTATCTTTTTAAACAATGTCCTAATCAAATTATTAGAAGGTGTATCCCAGATAACGAAGTCATGAATATTTTATCTTTTTGTCATGATCAAGCATGTGGGGGTCACTTCGCGTCTAAGAAAACTGCTGCTAAGGTTCTCCAATATGATTTTTATTGGCCCAATTTGTTTAAGGATGCTCATGAATATTGTAAAAATTATGCTCAATGTCAGAAAATGGATCGAATCACCAAGCGACACATGATGCCACTCAACCCAATCTTGGTAGTTGAAGTTTTTGATGTTTGGGGGATCGATTTCATGGGACCATTTTCAAATTCCTTTGGAAATGAATATATTCTAGTAGCAGTTGATTATGTTTCAAAATGGGTAGAAGCAATTGCATGTAGAACACCCAATAGCAAAATGGTCATTAAGTTTCTTAAAGAAAATATTCTCTCCCGTTTCGGTATTCCTAGGGCAATCATTAGTGATCGGGGAACCCATTTTTGTAACCGATCTTTTGCAATATTGATGAAAAAGTATAATGTCACCCACAAATTGGCCACACCATATCATCCTCAAACTAGTGGGCAAGTTGAAGTGTCAAACCGACAAATCAAACAGATCCTAGAAAAAACTGTTAGTGCCAATAGAAAGGATTGGTCTTTGAAATTAATTGATGCACTTTGGGCATACCGAACCACTTTCAAGACCAATCTAGGAATGTCTCCTTATAGGATTGTGTTTGGTAAACCATGTCACTTGCCTATTGAGATAGAACACAAAGCCATGTGGGCCATCAAACAACTAAATACAAATTTGAACGACGCTGGAAACCATAGGAAGCTTCAGTTGAATGAATTAGAAGAACTTAGAAATAAAGCCTATGAAAATGCAAGGATATACAAGGAACGAACCAAAGCATTTCATGATCAATCAATTATGAGAAAAACTTTCAATATCGGACAAAAGGTGCTCTTATATAACTCTAGATTACATCTGTTTCCAGGAAAGCTTAGGTCTAGATGGACAGGACCATTTTTAGTAAAGGAAGTCTTTTCACATGAAGCTGTTGAGATAGAAAACCCAAGTAATGGTGTTATCTTTAAAGTTAATGGTCAACGTTTAAAATCATTCTTGGAATTACCTGTCGAGACTGTTGAAGATGCCATGGTTCTTTATGAACCAACTTATTCTGATTAAATTGCTTCGAGGTTTGGTCTGGCTGAAGACATAAAACTTAGCGCTTCTGGGAGGCAACCCAGCTTATTTAATTTCTAATATTTTTTTTTGTTTTCAGTTTGCTTAGGACAAATAAATTAGATAAATTCCATTGGGGATAATGTCGGTCAAGTTGGGGGGAGAGCTTGAACAAAATCAGGTGTTATCATTTTCTTTTCCTTCCACTATGAGTTATTTCTTGCATTTAATATATTAAAATTTTTTTTTTTGAAATAAATTAATCTAGAAAAGAAATAAGAGTAAGTTAGAAAGTATTTGCTAATAAATGTAGTGAGTCACGGAGAAGATTAGCTGGTTAGACTCTTGGTGGCCTAGGTCATTTAAAGACTATTAGCACTTCCAATTGCACATGCACACTAACAAGGTAAAGTAGGTGTTAATTGTAAGGCCAATTAAAGATTTGAATATTATTTAAATTAGATAATTTTCTTTACACCCCAATTGAAGAAATTTAAATTTAAGGAAAGAGCTACCTGCTTGAAATAAAATGCAAAACACAGAGTAAATGTGGATTGCCCTAAGCCTAGTAACCGGGTCTCTTCACCTAAGTCAAGTGTTGAGATTCGCGTCAAACGGTGGTGGGAAGGCCAGGATGCTCAGCAAAAAAAAAAAGTGTGAAAGCTACCTTAGTTCTTTGTTTAATCTGGGGTGTATAGAACATTAATCGAACTAAGTTATGAAAAATGATACAATTGTCCTGCACAAGTTAATACTGAAATACTAAGTTAGTTATCACTCACACAAGTGCTATAAAACTTTAAGTGTACTCTAAGAAAGCTCCTAAGTAGACTAACTACCGATTCTAATTCGAAGCTCATTACTTAGTAATACTAGAAAACTTCTTGAATTTCGATCTTAAATTAATTTGCAAAGGAAGGATCTTTTTGGAATATGATCTTATTTTGGTACATTGCTAAGGGACTAGCAATGATTAAGTTGGGGGGTGTGATTTATGTCACAAATTGACATAAAAAGTATCAATTAATATCTAAATTATCTAACTTTATTAGGAAATTGATACTTGTTATTATATTTTGCAGAAGAAGAGGTCATCAATAGAAAGAACAAGGAAAGAGGATTCCAACGGTGCAAATTTTACGTAAAACGGAGTTAAATTGACCCAGGAATTAAAGAATGAAGAAAGAAGACTTAATTAGGTCAAACCCGAGTCAAATCAGGTCAAAATTGGTCAAAAATTAACTGATTTGGTGATCTGGTTAGCCGCCTGGTCCACAGCAACAGGCGCCTGGACCATGGATCCATCGGCGCACCATAAACCAGCCAATCAGTGAGTCTCGACTCACCGCAACGCATCGCGAGCCCGATCCACGCGCGCGGTCCGGGGCTCATGAGGAGAGAGAAGAAGTCCGAAGGGCAACCTGATAACTTCCCATCACTCGATGGTCCGATCTTCTCTGATCAAGATCCAACGCTCCACATTTTTGCACCATCGGACGGCCACCATCGCAGCCGGTCAAGATCCAACCGTAATCAAGGCAATTGCAAGAATCAATAAACACTAGGACAACACGGGATCCTTCTGCAGTGCGATCCAACGGATGAAATCTTCCAGCGCCTTGATCGGATGGTCCGCGATGCATCCGACCTGATCCCATCTCTGCAGCGCGATCCAACGGCAGCGCTTCACCCAGATCGTGATCCGACGGCCCAGAATCGCTTCCGGCTTGATTTATTAGATGAATTGGGTCCTTTAGATGAAGATCGGACGGCTGAAACAATTTCTAAGGTTTCTTGATGGATTTAAGTGCTTTTTGAGCGAGATTTGAGCCCCTAAACCCCCCTAACAGCCCTCTAAAATCTCTTAGTCCCACATCTAAAGTTTTGAAAATCTTATAACCCCTAAATGCCTATAAAAAGCCCCCAAAGGCCCTTGTTTTAATGATTCTTGCCTTCCGATCAAGCTTGTAACCCTAGATAGTGGGGTTTTTAGCTTTCTTCTCAAGTCTCGAGCTTTGAAGTTTTTGTAATAATTTTTTTTTTATAAAATCTTATTTTTATGTAATTTTATCTCTTTACATTATGCAATTTATTTTTCTTGCAATTAGGATAGTTTAATTTATGCAGTTTAAATTTATGCAATTAAGATAGTTTAATTTATGAAATTAGGGTAGTTTATTTCTGCATTTAAATTTTGCAAGTAGATTTAGATCATGTCTAGCTAAGCATCCCTTCTAGGGTTTGCGATGAAGCTAGATCATGAGTAGGGGTTTTACATAGGGTTCTTTCTTTTTCTTAGGGTTTCTTTTTCTTCCTCTTTTGCCAAGAATTTTTGATGAACTACAGTTGGGTCAGAGTCCGTTCATAGTTCATGCTTGATTCAGTGCATAGGAGGAGAAAATCCTAAGGGATCCTAGTTACTACTCCCCTGTAAAGAATCTTGATGGGTTATCGTTGGGCCTTAGTCCCTTCATAATCTATGCTTGGGAAAGACAAGAGGAGTAGTCGTTAGGATCAATAAGAAAAATTCTAGGTAGAATTCCCTAATCTAGATCTAGTGGATTCAAAAATCCTAGATCCTTAGTCTTATTGTCTTTAGCAAACAACTTTCGATTTTCGATTTTCGTTAAAGCTCGCTTGAGCATACATTTGAAAATTATTTTTAAACCAAGTCTTTGTGGGATCGACCCGTACTCGCTGGTCGTGCTACTCTGCACACTGTGTGCTTGCGGTTTTATTTACAAATTTTAAGATTTGCACATCAAGCCACCAGTTCGTGGCTCATTTTGTTAGCAGCCGGCGTCCCCGGAGAGGTTCGGAGTCCCTCATCAACATCAAGCAAAGGGAGGGGGAATCCATCTGGGCTTATGTTAACCGTTTCAATATCGTTGCATTGGAGGTTCGGAACTTGGACCAATCAGTCGCGATGGCCGCTCTGAAGGGCGGCCTCCAGAAGAACGACCTTCTGTTCTCCTTGGAAAAGAAGTACCCCAGAAATTTTGCCGATTTGCTGGCTCGGGCCGAAGGATATGTCCGAGCGGAAGAAGCCTTCAAGATGAAGGACGAGGAGACCGCGAGAGAGCGGCAAGCGGGAGACTCGAGCAAGCTCGCAGTCGAAAAAGGGCCGAGTGAAGCTCGACCATGCTCTCGAACTCCTCCCGGACACGGGCGCACCCGGACTCCTCCCCGAGCTCATAAACAGAGAAGCCCAGACCATCGAGTTTGACGAGGCTCTCCTCCAGGGAGATTCCACAGCTACGCCCCTCTCAATGCATCGAAAACTCAAGTGCTGATGGAGGTCAGAGAGCAGCTCCCAAGGCCGGAGAGGATGCGCTCGCACCCCAAAAAATGCAACCCGAACAAATTCTGCCTCTATCATCGTGACCATGGCCACGATATAGAGGAGTGTATTCAGCTCTGAGATGAGATCGAGGAGCTCATCAGACGGGGTTGGCTCGACAGATTCATTCGACGCTGACCTGAAGGAAGAGAAGATCAGCCTAGGGCCCCACCGCAGTCGGAACTGCCAAGGAGGGAGGAGCAGCCAGAAGATCGGCCTCCGATTGGGATTATCAACTCCGTCTCGGGGGGAACTCGGTGAGGAGCAGACCTTCCACGGTTATAGAGTTTGAAAAATCTATGAATGTATTACCAATAACTTTGCCCTGAATGAAAATTCTCTTCATATTTGTGTATTATTTCTTTTGGTATGAGCTTACAACGATGGGAGATAACTCCCCCATACAAACGAAACTAAGCGTGTTAGGAACAGGAGGAGAACCTCGTCCTAACATGAGCAAAGTCGAAGGTCGAGTTTTCTAAAGATCGGATGGGGGGAGAGGCCCTTACAATGGTCCTTATGTGCCCCCACAGCCTTGTTAGGAACAGGAAGAGAACCTCATCCTAACATGAGCAAAGTCGAAGGCTCGATTTCTTAAAGATCAGATGGGGGAGAGGCCCTTACAACGGCCCTTATGTGCCCCCACAGTTTTGTTAGAAACAGGAGGAGAACCTCATCCTAACATGAGCAAAGTCGAAGGCCCAGTTTTCTAAAGACCGGATGGGGGGAGAAGCCCTTACAACGGCCCTTATGTGCTCCCACAGCCTTGTTAGGAACAGGAGGAGAACCTCATCCTAACATGAGCAAAATCGAAGGCCCAGTTTCCTAAAGATCGGATGGGGGGAGAGGCCCTTACAACGGCCCTTATGTGCCCCCACAGTCTTGTTAGGAACAGGAGGAGAACCTCATCCTAACGTGAGCAAAGTCGAAGATCCGATTTCCTAAAGATCAGATGAGGGGAGAGGCCCTCACAACGGCCCTTATGTGCCCCCACAGCCTTGTCAGGAACAGGAGGAGAACCTCATCCTGACACGAGCTGAAACCGACTGTCGGGAATGAGGGAAGGACCTCGTCCCGACGCAAACAAAGACTCGATTGATCGACTAGGAGAAAAACTTCCTCAATGGCTCCTCCACACTCTCACGGCCCCATCAAGAGCAGAGGGAAGACCCTCACTCAAACACAGAAGAAAAGGGGAGACGAAAAGAAAAGGTGATGAACTACATCGGCGATAGGTGAAAAATGAACCACATCAAAGGCACAAGGGACCTCGTCCCGATGAGAGAGAAAATTCTTGTCGAAAATCTCTAGTCCCTAAGGATAAATCGACACGGCGGCAACCAGGAATCTTCAAACTATGTCGGCAACGAACAAGACGAAAGATAAAAGAAGAAGTTCGATGAACGACGAATCAACGCAAGAATCAGCAAGGGATTACAAATTACGTCGATGCCAAACAAGATGGAAGACAAATGGAGTTTGGTAAACAACCATTCAATACCAGAATGGGCAAGGTAATAAACGATTTCATTCACATTTTATTGGTGAAGTATGCATTACAAAGCCTTAAAGGCCAAAAAAAAGAAGAGGAAAAAGAAAGAAGAAGAAGAGGCTCTAAGGAAGCCCAGTTTCTTCTGACTTCGAGCTCTCAGTTCCGGCCCTTGCTATGGATTGCCTTAAATCTTCGACTTCCTCTTCTAGTTTCCTCTTTTCAGCAGCATATCCTGGAACATCCGGTGGAACCACCGGCGCTCGTCCTCTGACTCTCGAAGCCTCCTCCTCAGGACCTCAAACTCTGCCTCGGCATCCTTGACCGCCTGCTGCTCGTGGACTAGCTGAATCTTCAGCCGCTGCAGTTCGACCTCCCCCACCCAAGGGCCACAGACAATTCCGCCATAGTCTTCCTCAAGGAGCAGAGCTCATCGGAGCCTCGTGCAGAGGCAGGCTGGACTCTCCCAGACAACTGCCTCCGAAGGTGGGCTACTTCATCGGTCACCGTCTGGAGCTTCCTTCAGTAGTCCTCTACCTGCCCACTCCAGTCGACTCGATAGGCATTATAGTTCGCCTCAGCATCCTGCAGCTGCTTCTGAAGGTCGGAGAACTTCTTTGATCAGTCTCGATCGTGGTCGGCTTGGACTGTGAGCTAAGACGAGCTTCCTTCCAGCTGGCCGATCTTCTCCCGTGCAGCCGCCAGATCGATCTTGAGAGAGCTGATCTTGGAAGCCTGACCCCAAGATCGATCGCTGGCACACTTCCAGAGTTCCTCGAGCTCCGTCATGAAGTCAGCCTTCTTCCAGGTGAATTCCATGAGCCCCTTTTTGTGGAGGTCCTGAAGGCAAATAGCCTTCGCAGTAACTTCTGAGTGGCTCTTCCTCAGCCGGTGGAGTTCGTCTTCCAGCTTTTTAGATTTCCCTGTCAACCGACGAACTTTCCTTTGGAGGTCTCGTATCATCGACTTCATGGGAATACCCTCTGATAGGGGAAGAGCTTTGACAGGACACTGTTGTTGGAAGACAAGAGTGCCATGACTCAAATCAATACAAGAGGACAAAAAGAAGGAAAAGAATACGAAAAGAGGGGAGGGACCCTCCGTAAAGATGAATCCAGCTTCATTGATCAAATAAGTTTCAAGTACAAGAGAACAAAAGAAATGTATATATCACCACAAAGGAGAAATACAAAGCTAGAGGTTTCGAACCTCTGGGGCAGAAGTAGAGGGGCTCGGCATCCCCAAAAGATCGTCAGCGGCGACCGCAGCAGTCGACGAGGTCCTGGCTGGAGGAGGACCGACAGCGGCTTCGGATGGTCCAGCTTCATCATCGGATGCCTCGTTCAGGAAGCCGAAATCTAACTCGGGAAACTTCCCAGCCACCCTCTCTTGACAGAGTTCAAAATCCTTGATGAATGCATCCTGACCGAACTGGACCTTAGATCCTCCATCTCGGAGGAGGCTTTGAACTCCTCCACCGCTCGGGCCCCTGCCTCCGAAGTCAGGGATGAAATCCGCACTTTCAGCTCGAAAACCTGCAC
>NC_026003.2:104927943-105055951 GCF_000442705.2 Elaeis guineensis
ATAGAGTTTGAAAAATCTATGAATGTATTACCAATAACTTTGCCCTGAATGAAAATTCTCTTCATATTTGTGTATTATTTCTTTTGGTATGAGCTTACAACGATGGGAGATAACTCCCCCATACAAAGAAACTAAGCGTGTTAGGAACAGGAGGAGAACCTCGTCCTAACATGAGCAAAGTCGAAGGTCGAGTTTTCTAAAGATCGGATGGGGGGAGAGGCCCTTACAATGGCCTTATGTGCCCCCACAGCCTTGTTAGGAACAGGAGAGAACCTCATCCTAACATGAGCAAAGTCGAAGGCTCGATTTCTTAAAGATCAGATGGGGGAGAGGCCCTTACAACGGCCCTTATGTGCCCCCACAGTTTGTTAGAAACAGGAGGAGAACCTCATCCTAACATGAGCAAAGTCGAAGGCCCGTTTTCTAAAGACCGGATGGGGGGAGAAGCCCTTACAACGGCCCTTATGTGCTCCCACAGCCTTGTTAGGAACAGGAGGAGAACCTCATCCTAACATGAGCAAATCGAAGGCCCAGTTTCCTAAAGATCGGATGGGGGGAGAGGCCCTTACAACGGCCCTTATGTGCCCCCACAGTCTTGTTAGGAACAGGAGGAGAACCTCATCCTAACGTGAGCAAAGTCGAAGATCCGATTTCCTAAAGATCAGATGAGGGGAGAGGCCCTCACAACGGCCCTTATGTGCCCCCACAGCCTTGTCAGGAACAGGAGGAGAACCTCATCCTGACACGAGCTGAAACCGACTGTCGGGAATGAGGGAAGGACCTCGTCCCGACGCAAACAAAGACTCGATTGATCGACTAGGAGAAAAACTTCCTCAATGGCTCCTCCACACTCTCACGGCCCATCAAGAGCAGAGGGAAGACCCTCACTCAAACACAGAAGAAAAGGGGAGACGAAAAGAAAAGGTGATGAACTACATCGGCGATAGGTGAAAAATGAACCACATCAAAGGCACAAGGGACCTCGTCCCGATGAGAGAGAAAATCTTGTCGAAAATCTCTAGTCCCTAAGGAAAATCGACACGGCGGCAACCAGGAATCTTCAAACTATGTCGGCAACGAACAAGACGGAAGACAGAAGAAGTTCGATGAACGACGAATCAACGCAAGAATCAGCAAGGGATTACAAACTACGTCGATGCCAAACAAGATGGAAGACAAATGGAGTTTGGTAAACAACCATTCAATACCAGAATGGGCAAGGTAATAAACGATTTCATTCACATTTATTGGTGAAGTATGCATTACAAAGCCTTAAAGGCCAAAAAAAAGAAGAGGAAAAAGAAAGAAGAAGAAGAGGCTCTAAGGAAGCCCAGTTTCTTCTGACTTCGAGCTCTCAGTTCCGGCCCTTGCTATGGATTGCCTTAAATCTTCGACTTCCTCTTCTAGTTTCCTCTTTTTCAGCAGCATATCCTGGAACATCCGGTGGAACCACCGGCGCTCGTCCTCTGACTCTCGAAGCCTCCTCCTCAGGACCTCAAACTCTGCCTCGGCATCCTTGACCGCCTGCTGCTCGTGGACTAGCTGAATCTTCAGCCGCTGCAGTTCGACCTCCCCCCACCCAAGGGCCACAGACAATTCCGCCATAGTCTTCCTCAAGGAGCAGAGCTCATCGGAGCCTCGTGCAGAGGCAGGCTGGACTCTCCCAGACAACTGCCTCCGAAGGTGGGCTACTTCATCGGTCACCGTCTGGAGCTTCCTTCAGTAGTCCTCTACCTGCCCACTCCAGTCGACTCGATAGGCTTATAGTTCGCCTCAGCATCCTGCAGCTGCTTCTGAAGGTCGGAGAACTTCTTTGATCAGTCTCGATCGTGGTCGGCTTGGACTGTGAGCTAGACGAGCTTCCTTCCAGCTGGCCGATCTTCTCCCGTGCAGCCGCCAGATCGATCTTGAGAGAGCTGATCTTGGAAGCCTGACCCAAGATCGATCGCTGGCACACTTCCAGAGTTCCTCGAGCTCCGTCATGAAGTCGGCCTTCTTCCAGGTGAATTCCATGAGCCCCTTTTTGTGGAGGTCCTGAAGGCAATAGCCTTCGCAGTAACTTCTGAGTGGCTCTTCCTCAGCCGGTGGAGTTCGTCTTCCAGCTTTTTAGATTTCCCTGTCAACCGACGAACTTTCCTTTGGAGGTCTCGTATCATCGACTTCATGGGAATACCCTCTGATAGGGGAAGAGCTTTGACAGGACACTGTTGTTGGAAGACAAGAGTGCCATGACTCAAATCAATGCAAGAGGACAAAAAGAAGGAAAAGAATACGAAAAGAGGGGGAGGGACCCTCCGTAAAGATGAATCCAGCTTCATTGATCAAATAAGTTTCAAGTACAAGAGAACAAAAGAAATGTATATATCACCACAAAGGAGAAATACAAAGCTAGAGGTTTCGAACCTCTGGGCAGAAGTAGAGGGGCTCGGCATCCCCAAAGATCGTCAGCGGCGACCGCAGCAGTCGACGAGGTCCGGCTGGAGGAGGACGACAGCGGCTTCGGATGGTCCAGCTTCATCATCGGATGCCTCGTTCAGGAAGCCGAAATCTAACTCGGGAAACTTCCCAGCCACCCTCTCTTGACAGAGTTCAAAATCCTTGATGAATGCATCCTGACCGAACTGGACCTTAGATCCTCCATCTCGGAGGAGGCTTTGAACTCCTCCACCGCTCGGCCCCTGCCTCCGAAGTCAGGGATGAAATCCGCACTTTCAGCTCGAAAACCTGCACCTTCAGCTCGGAAGCCTGCACCTTAGCTCGAAAACCTACGCCCTCAGTCCGGAGATTTCAGTCTCAGCCTTCCCTCTCTCCTCCTCCAAGGCGGTCCTCAGGTCGGATGAAGTCTGTCCCTCCTTTTCAGCACCTTCTGGAGACTAAGGACCTCGGTGATCTTCTCCTCGAGGTGAGCGGCCCCAGCTAGGTGGCCCTCCTCTACCCGAGCTGCCTCCCTCTTGGCGATCTTCACCGCCTCGATTTTGGCGACCAGCTGGTGCCCGATCTGCACGAAAGGTCGGGGAGTCAATATAAAGGCTGAAGAATAAGTCGAATAAAGAGGCAAGGAGGAAAAAGGGTGAGTTAACCTACTTTGAGGAAGGATCCTAGGGAATCCCAGACCCGCAGTTCGGGATCGATGAGGACGATCCTCTCGACGACCTCGGACAGGATGCACCCTTCGATCAGCCTCTTTATCAAGTCCCTGTTGTTGAAGGAATTTTCCCCCAGGTCTTCCTCGGAGCCGCCGACCCCCTCGACAGCAGCCCTGCGACTGCGACTCCTCTGGGCTAGGGTCTTCTTTCTCTTCCTCCCTTCGGCCCCAGGTGCCCCCTCGGGACGAACCTTCGAAATGGGACCCTCGACCGGGGGGCTCTGTGAAAGGGTTCGGGGAACTTCAGGTTCGGCATCGGAGGGGACTTCGACGGCGACGGGCGTCGGAGCAGACGCGACTGAGCTTGTCCCCTCTGTCTTGGCTTTCTTCATCGAACCTAAAGTTGAGGCATCCTTTCTCTTGTGGGTCTTGAGACCCTGGGCTAACCTCCGAGCCACGCTTGCATCCATGTCTGCGATAAAAGAAGATCAGCATGGCTTCAAGATGGAATAAGAAGAAGGGGAAGTACTATAAAAAAAAAAAGAAGCAAAGGGAGAGGTACCGACAGGGTTAAGGGGGCACAGGCCGACGTTGAACAAAAGTTGCTCCTTCAGAAGTTCGGGGAGGAGGGGAGCTCGATAGGCCTCGAGGTCGTCCCTTTCCAGGCTAGAGGCCCAGCGGGCGGAATCCCTCAGAGAACCCCATGGGGGTAACCCTAGCTCTAAGGTTGGGCATCGGATGTAGAAGAACCTCTCCTTCCAGTTATGGACGGAAGAGGGGGTGCCTTTCAGTAACCCTTTTCTACCGAACTGGGGGGAGAAGTATCACCAATCTCTTATCGAGGGATGGCATTTGAAGGTGTAGAAGCTCCTAAACAAAGAAATAGTCGGTCGAACTTTGACTAAACTACAAAGGAAAAGAAACCCTATCAAAAATCTAAAGGAGTTCGGCACAACGAAAGTTAGAGAAATGTTCAGAAAATGAAAGAGAGCAACAACAAAGGGCGGCAGCGGGAGCCGAAGTCCGACACGGAAGGCCTCCTGGTACAAACAGAAGCGACTGGGAGGAGGGGCGCTAGCCCGGTCAGATGGCCCGGAAAGCTTCAGCTCGTACTTCGGAGGAACTCCATACTGAATCCTTATCAGTGAGAGTTCATCCGGAGTCAAGGAGTCAGGGATGGTGTTCGGCGCAAAGGTCGGACAAGGTTTGGTCCTAGCTATGGGTTCGTCTACGGTACCAGTACTATAGGGAACTGGAGCTGACGAACTCCTAGAACTACTAGAAGAGGAGATATCGGAAGATATTTTGGATCGAACGAAAGCTACAAAATCTCAAAAAAATCAGAAAAATAGCGAACAGGCCCTTAAGGAAGCTAAACGAACAGGGCACAAAAAAAAAAAGAAAGACAGCGAGAAGTTCCAAGACTAACCTAGGTTGGCCTGGGGAGTGCGGGAGGGCGGCAAGGATGATGGGAGATTTGGAGGATGCCTAAGGTCGAGAAGGATGCTAGAGGAGGCTGGAGCTCTCGGGGAAGAAGAAGGGACCGAAGGACTCTCTCAGGAAGGGTGAAACCCCTAAGGAGGAAGACGTGTTTAAATAGGCAACAGGACCTGGAGCGGTTATGATCGCGGATCTCCTCTGACCGGCTTGTACCTGTCTCATGTCCCACTCACTTTGATAGGCTGTTGAAAATGGCTAGCAGCTAACAAAATAATTATTGCACCGTACCTAGAGCCATGCCCCAACGAAAATCCCAAAAAGAAGAAACCTTTTCCGAAAAGGCTCCAGTACCAGCGTACCGAGCGTCAAAATATCTGGCAACCACTGAGTACGAAAATCGAGGAGAGCAGCTTCGGTCGTGAGAAATTCTCTGTACTTCCTTCGTTCGAAATCCGAACTCGAAAGTAGGGGGACCGGTGTTGGGTATAAAGTGCCCCCCGACCAAAGTTTGCAGAGGACTGATCCTTCGGGGCTCCTCCGGCTTCCGACCTTGTACGTGATGCCTCTCCGAACTCTCTTGGCCGTCCGGAGTTCTTCGATGATGGGCCTTAGTGTTCACCCATTGGGCCGCCCCAAAGGCCCCCTGAGCCTCACTATTAGCCATCCTTCTACAGCAATCGACTCCCCCCGAACTTCTTTCAGGCTTCGTCAGCATCCGAGCTTCCCCGACAATGAGATTTCTACAGTAACCAGGCTCCTTCCACGTTTCTACGGCAGTCGACCACCTACAGGATTCCAGTCGAGCTCCTACGATAGCCAAACTTATACCGCAAGCGGCCTACTCCGAACTTCCACTATGAGTGGTCTGCCCCGAACTCCTGCTGCAAGCAGTCTACTCCGAACCCTTACAGCAGACGGCCTACCTCGGATCCCTACTGTAAGCAAATCCCATCCGAGCCTCTGCTGTAAACATATTCCTTCCGAACTTCCATTATAGGTAGACTTCAGCCAAGCTTCTTCGTAGTCAGGTCCCGCGACAATCAATCTTCGACCGAGCTTCTACAATGGGACAGGACTCATCGGTCAGGTCGCTACTCCGAGCTTCCACGACAACTGACCTTCGACCGAGCTTCTACAATAAGCGGTCTCCTTTCAGCCTTCTACAAGAACCAGACTTCGACCGAACCTCCATAGCGGTTGGATATTGGATGAGCTTCTACGATGATCGGGCTCCAGCAGCTGGATTCCTACAATGACCGATTGCCTCCGATGTCTGTTGAACCTCCCCAACGCCATCCGAAGTCCATCACCGGTCGACCCTCCACCAGATCCTTCATAAAATCGAACTTCCCCAATGGATCATCTTCAGGCGACTTCTCACATCAGGCGAATCCCAGATGGACTTCTCTAGCAATCGGATTCCTACCGAGCTTCGCCAACGGAAAGTCTCTATCCGAGTTTCTACAACAGGTGACTCCCACCTGTAGTATCAGTGCCTAAGCTATCCGACAACAATAGACTCGTCAGCAGCTTCGGGGACATCCGAGCTTCTCCCAAACCAACAATAAAGAGCCATTCCGCTCCATCAGATGTCCCAGTCGAGCTCCAGCCGACGGATCCGAGCTCTCTGACAAGTCATGACAAGAGCCGCCCTCCTGCTCCACTCCCTGCAACGAATTTCATGCAGCTCCACCACTCTCTGACGAGTCGCGATAAGAGCCGCCCTCTTGCTCCACTCCCTGCAATGGATTTCATGCAGCTCCACCACTCTCTGGCAAGTCCCGACAACGGACACCACTCCACTCTCCTCAACAAGCTCCAAGTGGCCCTGAACGACCCCTGACGCCACTACTCTCCGTAACAAACTCCACGCGGCTCTGAGCGGTCCACTACCAGACGGTTACAGACGTCGCTGTCGGTCAGTTACACCTTCCATCTATAAATAAGAAACCCCCAGACACGTTCTTCTCTAAGCTGGTAACTCTATCTCGAAACTCTGCCAAAATTTTTGCTCGAGCACTCCATTTCTGTTGAAGCAGAGTACTGACTTGAGCATCGGAGGGTCTTGCCGGAGCACCCCCAACTCCGGTTTAGACTTTCTTTGCAGGTCCCGGCGGTGGCCGCGGTCATCCTAGCTCCAGCTTCTCCGACTTCGACGGAATTCTGCACCAACATCAGTGATCCCCATACCTCCATAATCTCTTGGATGACACACCGATGTCCACTTGAGTAATTTGTCTATTTGTTTGACAATCCCTGATGGCAATGAAAAATTGGACATCCAAAACACCACTGTTGGGCAAATTACAGAATTGATGAGTGTTACTCTACCAGCTAGAGATAATAATTTACCCTTCCAGGTAGCGAATTTTTTCTTGATTTTCTCAATTAGAGGTAGCCAATCTGGCGTCTTCAGCCTTTTGCAGTGTAATGGCATTCCCAAATATTTCAGTGGAAATTCTGAGGTTGTGCTTCCAAGGGTGGCGGCAATATGGTTTCTCCTGGTTTGTGTCAACTCCAGTCCAAGTACAGTGGATTTAGCAAAGTTGATCTTTAATCCTGAGAGCAGTTCACAGGAATATAATATAAACTTTAGGGATTGGATATGTCTCTGTTGCGCAATACAGAAGATTAATGTGTCGTCTGCAAATTGCAAGCTCTGAAATGGACCGGTGATCCTTTGCTCACCAATGCCTTTGAGAACTTTGTTGTTTGCTGCTAACCTTAGGATTTGGTATAATACATCTGCGACCAGGTTAAACAGTTGTGGCGATAAGGGTCTCCTTGTCGGAGACCTCTATGGTGTCTAAAGGATTTCCCCACATTACCATTAACGATAATGGAGGATTTGGCTGTGGTGATGAGTTCCTGTATCCAATGCTGCCATCTAACAATGAATCCTCTTGCACTGAGTAGGTCTAGTAAAAATGGCCAAGCTACATTGTAAAATGCTTTTTCGAAATCCAATTTATATATTATTCCTTGATCATTTGATCTGTGTACCTATGATACCATTTCTTTTGCTGCTGCAAACATGTCTGCAATATTTCGGCCTTTTATGAATGCAGACTGGTTGGGTGAGATCAGACTATCCAGCTTGCTAGCTAGTCTGTTTGAAAGAACTTCAGAGAGGATCTTAGCAATGCCGTTTACAAGGCTGATCGATTGATAATCTCTGACTGTGCACTTTGAATCTTTCTTTGGAATAAGGGTAATGTATGAGTAATTTATTCTATCCAGTGCGGTTTGATGATCATAGAAACTCTGGAAGAATTTAATCAGGTCTATTTTGATGATTTCCCAATACCGCTGATGGAATAGAAAGGAGAAACCATCCGGTCCTGGTGCTTTGTTAGATGCTATTTGAAACACTGCTTTTTTGATTTCTTCTTCTCTAAAGGAAGCATCCAATTCTGATAAGTCCAGTGGTCCGTTGGGATATAATGATTTCCAATCGGCAAGTATGCAGGGTTCTGCTGGGTTACCCACCAAATTTAGGTAATAGTCGCGAAAGCTGCTCTGTATTTTCTCCTGGTCCACTAGAATGGTGTCTCCCTGTCTTAGTTCTGGTATAAGGTTCTTCCGTTTTCTGTTACTGACCCACATATGAAAAAATTTCGTATTACGATCGCCACAGTTGAACCACTGGATGTGAGATCTTGGCTTCCAAAGTATTTCCTCCTGATGCAACAGCTGATCACCACAGTCTCGTTTTTAAATTTTCCCAATCATGAAGTTCTGCTGCTTGTAGATTCCGTGTTTCTTCTTCCGTATCAAGGTGGTCAATGTTGTGTAATATTTCATTTTTCTTCGCAAGAATGTTAGCCACTCTGGTTCGATTCCATACTCTGAGTTTCGCCCTGATTGATCGGAGTTTTCTGACAATGGTCGCGGTTATGTCTTCGTAATTCGGTTCCAATTCCCACCAGGAGCGTATCATGCTATCAAACCCTGCAAAAGTGGTCCAAAAGTTCT
This sequence comes from Elaeis guineensis, assembly GCF_000442705.2. Classification (NCBI taxonomy): domain Eukaryota; kingdom Viridiplantae; phylum Streptophyta; class Magnoliopsida; order Arecales; family Arecaceae; genus Elaeis; species Elaeis guineensis. The sequence goes on from NC_026003.2 coordinate 104,936,444, forward strand.
CAAATCTGAAAGATTTAATTGAAAGAATGTTACCTTGGTATATTTGCAACTGATTTCAAGAGCATACGATCGGATGTATATCTGCGCAGCGATCATAGTATGGACAAGGGAAATTTGTTGAGCCATTCAATTGAGACGAAGCAGCGATCTAATTTTTTTAGTGAGGGCTCCTCCCTGAAGTTGGACCACGTAAAGTGCCTATTTAGGGGCTTTAGTTCCATTAGCGCCTGTGAATTGATGAAGCTGTTGAAGATTCTGCTCGTACGTTTAGAGTAAGTTGATCCTTTTCGCTCAGATAAAAACCTGACTGCATTGAAATCCCCTATCAAGGCCCAAGGTGGTGTGTTGTTTTCTCTTAGTTTGCAAAGCTCTGCAAATAATTCTTGGCGTTCACTATGACTGTGTGGTCCATAAATGTTAGATAGCATAAACGTGAAGGGAGAGGAGTTACATCTGAGAGTAATGGAAAGAGAATGACTGCCCTTGTAAATAAGACTTCCCTCAAAGTCATTTGGATTCCAGCTAGTTTATAAACCTCCTGCTGCTCCTGAAGCATCTAATGAAATCCAAGCTTCTAATTTAGGGCCACAAATCAATCTCTGCAGCCTGTTGTTCATTTGATTTTGTTTAGTTTCTTGTATGCAAATTACGGAGCAGTTCGTCTGCTTGATGATTTCTGTTGGGTTGGGTCTCTCCTATGTGGAGAATGGCCCAAAGCCTATATGGGTCAAAACCCATATTGATGACTCATTTTTATTTTGCTCCAAAAGAAACCCTAGTGTTTAAAAAAGGTAATTTTGGAGAGCACCCACGGAGAAAAAGAGGTTTTGAAGATCAGAAACATAAGACGGCAAAAAGAGAGATCGTTCCTTTTTCAGATTTTTTGTGCAGCCTTCGCAAAAGTGGTTGCCGGGAATTCGTTCACCGTTGGATCAAACTGAAATTTGGTCTGCATATTCTCGACACCTGGTTCTTCAATCTGGACGGTGAAGATCGGAATTGGAGTCCTTTTTCTTTGGTTTCTGCTTGCCGTTTTCTTCAGAATTTTTCTATTTTCTGGTAATATCTTCTCAACTTCACTTGTTGCATCATTAGATGTTTGTGGCTGCCAAGAATATTGATTCTTGATGATTTATTGTGTTGAGAAGTTGATGTATGCCTCTGGTTGTTGATAACTAGAGAGGAATCTTGTGCATTCCCATTATTTGATTATAGTGGAAGTTGTGGGTGTCGGGCCGTGGTTTTTACTCCTCATATTGAGGAGGTTTTCCACGTAAATCTTGGTGTTTCTGTGTTTGATTTGTTCGCTGCATCTTTCACATATTTTGCTTGGTTTCTCTACTTGTTAAATTTCCATCAAAGTGGTATCAGAGCCAGGTTCGTTGATTTGTTGTCCTGTGTCGAACAATGGAAGTTAATTCAAGTAGAATGATCAATTTGAATGGATCTAATTATGCTGTTTGGAAATCAAAAATGGAGGATGTTCTTTATGTGAAAGGATACCACTTACCTATTTTTGCTTCTGAAAAACCTGTTGATAAAACTGATGAAGAGTGGAACTTGATACATAGACAAGTATGTGGATACATCAGACAGTGGGTTGATGATAATGTATTGAACCACATTATTGGAGAGACACATGCACGAACTTTGTGGACTAAGCTTGAGCAGTTATATGCAGGGAGGACTGGAAATAATAAGCTGTATTTAATCAAGCAGATGATGGCTTTGAAATATAGAGATAATACCCCCATGACAGATCATCTGAACACCTTTCAGGGAATCATAAATCAACTAGCTGCTATGGGTATTAGATTTGATGAGGAAGTGCAGGGCTTATGGCTTCTTGGTACACTACCGGACTCATGGGAGACGTTTAGAACGTCGTTATCTAACTCAGCTCCTAATGGTGTGATCACAATGGATATGGCTAAAAGTAGTGTTTTGAATGAAGAGATGAGAAGAAAGTCACAATATTCCTCTTCACAGTCAGATGTTCTAGTTGCTGAGACCAGGGGGAGAAGTAAGAGCCGTGGGCCGAAGAATAAAGAAGGTAGCAGAAGCAAGTCCAGAAATAAGTTTGCAAATATTGAGTGCTATCATTGTGGTAAGAAAGGGCACATCAAAAGATTTTGCAGACAGTTAAAGCGAGAGAACAAAAATAATAAAGATAAAGAAAAAAATAATGATGATAACAACAATGAAGGACGAGTTGCCACCACTACCGAAGATTTTCTTCTTGTTTATGACAGTGATATTGTCAACTTAGCATATGACGAAACTAGTTGGGTGATTGATAGTGGTGCTTCGACACATATTACTTTTCGAAAGGAGTTCTTTACATCTTACACGGCCGGTGACTTTGGGGTTGTGAAGATGGGTAATGACGGTGTTGCTAAAGTTATTGGCATTGGAGATGTTTGCTTAGAAACAAACAATGGTACCAGATTAGTTCTCAAGCATGTGAAGCATGTTCCAGACATCCGTTTGAATTTGATTTCAGCAAGTAAACTGGATGATGATGGTTTTTGTAATATTTTCTCCAATGGCCAGTGGAAACTCACCAAAGGTGCTATGGTTGTGGCTAGAGGCAAGAAGTCTTCCACTTTGTATTTGTTGCACGCAAGGCTCTCCAAAGATGTTGTTAATGCAGTAGAGAATATGAGTGAAACAGAGTTGTGGCATTAAAGACTTAGTCATATGAGTGAGAAGGGAATGGCTTTATTGGTCAAGAAGAATCTATTATCTGGTATGATGAGTACACATTTGCAGAAGTGTTCTCACTGCTTAGCAGGAAAACAGAATAGAGTGTCTTTCAAGTCACATCCTTCTTCTAGACAGCAGAACATACTTGACTTGGTGCATTCTGACTTGTGTGGTCCTATGAAGACAAGTACACTTGGTGGTTTACTTTACTTTGCTACTTTCATTGATGACCATTCAAGAAAGTTGTGGGCTTATACTTTGAAGCATAAAGATCAAGTATTAGATGTCTTCAAACAGTTTCAAGCTTCAGTTGAGAGAGAGACAGGAAAAAAGTTGAAATGTATCCGTACAGATAATGGGGGTGAATATTCAGGGCCATTTGATGAATATTGCAAACAGCAAGGTATTCGGCATCAGAAAACACCACCAAAGACACCACAGTTGAATGGGTTGGCCGAGAGAATGAACAAAACATTGATTGAAAGAGTCAGATGTTTGCTTTCACAAGCAAAGTTACCTAGATCCTTTTGGGGAGAAGCTTTAAACACTGTTGTTCATGTATTAAATCTCTCACCATGTGTTCCTTTGCAGTTTGATGTACCCAACAGAGTTTGGACAGGCAAGGATGTTTTTTATAATCATTTGCGGGTCTTTGGATGCAAGGCATTTGTGCATATTCCCAAAGATGAGAGATCCAAGCTCGATGTGAAGACAAAACAGTGTATTTTTGTGGGTTATGGTCAGGATGAGTTTGGTTATAGGTTTTATGATCTTATTGGCAAGAAACTCATTAGAAGTCGTGATGCTGTGTTTATAGAGAACCAGACAATACAGGATATTGACAAGACTGAGAAATCAGTGCCACAATACACTGATAATTTGATTGATTTAGAGATAGTCCCTTCCACACCAGTCCTTGAACAAAATGCAGATGAGCCTGTAAACAATGAGACAGATGATAATGATCATGATCAGCCAGCAGTGATAGAAACCTCTCCAACAATGCCACTCAGAAAATCTACTAGAATACGACAGCCATCTACTAGGTATTCCACTGATGAATATGTCTTATTGACTGATGGAGGAGAACCTGAGAGTTTTGAAGAGGCTGTAGATAGTGAGCAGAAAAAGGAGTGGATTGAGGCCATGCAAGATGAAATGAATTCCTTGCATGAGAATAATACATATGGGCTAGTGAAATTGCCTAAAGACAAGAAGGCTCTAAAAAAATAAGTGGGTTTATAGAGTTAAACATGAAGAACATAACTCTCATCCACGGTACAAAGCCAGATTGGTGGTTAAAGGATTCAGTCAGAGAAAAGGAATTGATTTTGAAGAAATATTTTCTCCTGTTGTGAAAATGTCATCTATTCGGGTTGTTCTTGGCTTAGCTGCTAGTCTTGATTTGGAGATTGAGCAGATGGATGTAAAAACTGCTTTTCTCCATGGTGATTTGGAGGAGGAGATCTACATGGAACAGCCTGAGGGTTTTAGAGTAAAAGGAAAAGAAGATTTTGTATGCAAGTTGAACAAAAGTCTTTATGGTTTGAAGCAAGCACCCAGACAATGGTACAAAAAATTTGAGTCAGTTATGAGGGAGCAAGGCTACACAAAAACTACCACTGATCATTGTGTTTTTGTGCAAAAATTCTCTGATGCTGATTTTATTATTCTTTTACTCTATGTTGATGACATGTTAATTGTTGGTAGGAATGCTTCTAGAATTGATGGCCTGAAGAAACAGTTGTGCAAGTTCTTTGCCATGAAAGACTTAGGGCCTGCTAAGCAAATTCTTGGCATGAGGATCACTAGGGAAAGAACTACAAAGAAACTGTATTTATCACAAGAAAAATACATTGAAAAGGTTCTTCAAAGATTCAAAATGGATAAAGCCAAAGCGGTTAGCTCTCCTTTCTCTATTGCTACTAGATTGAGTAGTAAACAAAGTCCTTCTACTGATGAAGAAAAAGAAGATATGCAAAGTGTGCCTTATAGTTCAGCAGTAGGTAGTTTGATGTATGCAATGGTATGTACGAGGCCAGACATAGCTCATGCAGTTGGCATGGTAAGCCGTTTTCTTTCAAATCCAAGGAGAGACCATTGGAATGCGGTGAAGTGGATTATGAGATATTTGCGGGGTACTTCTAGTCTGAGTCTTTGTTTTGGAAGTGAGAAACCTGTGTTAGTTGGTTACACAGATGCAGACATGGCTGGGGATGTTGATTCTCGCAAGTCTACCTCAGGCTACTTGATCACTTTTTCAGGGGGAGCTGTGGCTTGGCAATTAAGATTGCAAAAATGTGTTGCACTTTCTACCACAGAGGCAGAGTTTATTGCAGCTACTGAAGCTTGCAAGGAGTTGCTATGGATGAAGAAATTTCTTCAGGAACTAGGCTTCAAGCAAGATCGATATGTCCTATTCTGTGATAGTCAAAGTGCTATTCACCTTGCTAAGAACTCTACTTTTCACTCGAGATCGAAACATATTGATGTGAGGTACCATTGGATTAGAGATGTATTGAATGCTAAGTTGTTACTACTTGAGAGAGTATCCACTGATCATAATGGTTCGGATATGTTGACAAAGGCATTACCATCAGAGAAGATCAAAGCTTGTCGTCATATTGCTGGGATGACGACCCTCTCCACATAGTCGAGAGGGGGAGATTTGTTGGGTTGGGTCTCTCCTATGTGGAGAATGGCCCAAAGCCTATATGGGTCAAAACCCATATTGATGACTCATTTTTATTTTGCTCCAAAAGAAACCCTAGTGTTTAAAAAAGGTAATTTTGGAGAGCACCCACGGAGAAAAAGAGGTTTTGAAGATCAGAAACATAAGACGGCAAAAAGAGAGATCGTTCCTTTTTCAGATTTTTTGTGCAGCCTTCGCAAAAGTGGTTGCCGGGAATTCGTTCACCGTTGGATCAAACTGAAATTTGGTCTGCATATTCTCGACACCTGGTTCTTCAATCTGGACGGTGAAGATCGGAATTGGAGTCCTTTTTCTTTGGTTTCTGCTTGCCGTTTTCTTCAGAATTTTTCTATTTTCTGGTAATATCTTCTCAACTTCACTTGTTGCATCATTAGATGTTTGTGGCTGCCAAGAATATTGATTCTTGATGATTTATTGTGTTGAGAAGTTGATGTATGCCTCTGGTTGTTGATAACTAGAGAGGAATCTTGTGCATTCCCATTATTTGATTATAGTGGAAGTTGTGGGTGTCGGGCCGTGGTTTTTACTCCTCATATTGAGGAGGTTTTCCACGTAAATCTTGGTGTTTCTGTGTTTGATTTGTTCGCTGCACTTTCACATATTTTGCTTGATTTCTCTACTTGTTAAATTTCCATCAATTTCTCTGATCGTTCGCTTTTTCTTTGGTCGACCAATTCCCCAAGTGTTCCAACTAAGCATCATCTGTATACGTCAATAAACAAACTAGCTGACATCCCAAGAGTACGTTCTGTTGTTTAAGTTTGAAGAGGATATGCATAACTGAAGTAGAACTTGACTTTACATTAGACTGCAGATAGGTTCTGGATTCCCAGCAAAGGAAGCACCATGTGTGATACAGTACATGCGGGTCATGAGCATATGCAGAGTACAAAATTTGGATTTGGTGCATCGAAAGATAACAGCGCATACAAAAAGTTAACAAGCTGCAGATGATAAGGTTGTTGCTGATTTTCATTTGGCTGCTGGAACTGAAACCCGATCAGTAGCCTTTCCACAGCGTTGGATCTCCATAGCTTGTAATTGTTCGATAGGATTCTTCTGATGCCAAGGCTCAAATATCATTCCGCATTTCTTCCCCAGTTCGGAAATTTGAGCTGCTGTCAAAGAATTCAGGAACAGGATATCTGCCTCCCTTAACGAGTCTTCAATTAGCCCCTTGATTTGATTTTTTTCGACCGTAATCGGGCACTCCGCTTGGCTGGCATAGTGACATCCCTCTTCGCATGGGAAAGCTTGTGGGGCGGATCTATGTTGGGAGGTTGCTGATATTGTTGGTCCTCTGCTCCATGAGTCGCCGGTAGAAGTCTAGCAAAAACTTGATTGATTGGCACTGTTTGTTGAGATTGAACCTCACCTTGCTTCTTGATCTCAGTGGTTAAAAGGTTGAGTTGACTGCCACTTTCGGAGCATATATCTAAAGGCTCTAGGAACTTTAGGCCCTCAAGTATACCTGCAGGAGACTTCACCAAATGTTCCATCTTTGTCCCTGAAGACAGAGAAATCAGCACAGTGGAGTTTGAATTTGAATCGAAACCTATCCACCCTACCTGTTGACAGCTGAGTCCTAGTGTGATGATAATAGCTGGTTGGCTCCATGAATCTGGTCTAAGGATGAATGAGTGGTATAGACTGAGCAGCCAACGGCTAGTCCATACCGAATCCTTGAATGTTGCGTTTTGATGGCTGACTAGATGCTGGTTAGGTTCCAGAGCAAGTTCCGGACCTGTCTCCATCTTGGGCCGAGGGGCCTGCCTTCTGGAGGAAGAGCTGGATGGCTGATCAGCTGGTCGCTTCTTGTGTCTCGGCGACGGGGACTTATCACCTGGCCCAAACCAATAGTCCCAATCTTTATCATCATTTTCAGGGCTTCCCACCGAGGAGGCTGAACCAGGCGGAACCTGTTCTGAGACAAAATTAATTTTAAAGGGTGATAAAGATAATTTCTTTTCTTGTATTATTTCATTGTCCTTTGATAGAAATATATAGATTACAATTGTAATCTAGACCAGCTATTATAGGAATTCAAATTACATGTTATTGTAGTCTAGGCCAGCTATGACGAGAATCCAAATTACATGCTATTATAGTTTAGGCCAGTCATGACAAGATTTCAAATTTCATGCTAAGGAGGCCAGCTATTACAGGAGAAGCATTTCAAATTTCATGCTAAGTAAGGAGGACCAAATATATAATTTGAGCTATGCATTGATAAGAGGCTACATATAAGTGAACCAAATATGGAAGATGATTTGTGCGTTGACACACCCCCTCAAGTTGGAGATTCGTGACCATGAATCTTCAGCTTGTCCCATAGGAATCTAAAATATGGGTACCCAAAGGCTTGGTGAGAATATCGGCAAGCTGATCTTGGGTGGAAATGAACCGAATAGATAGTTGACGTTGTGCAACACGTTCACGAACAAAATAAAAATCAATCTTGACATGTTTTATACGAGCATGAAAAATAGGATTGGTCGAGAGATAAGTGGTCCCAATACTATCGCACCGTAGAATTGGGAGACTATAGAAACAATGGCCTAGCTCCTGAAATAAAGACATAAGCCAGATTAGTTCAACTGATGCATTAGCTAAAGCCTTGTATTAAGACTCTATCGAAGAGCGAGCAACTATCTTTTATTTGCGAGATGCCCAAGAAATGAGGTTGGGGTCGAAAAAAATTGCATAACCCCCAGTGGAGCGCAGATCAGTCCCACTACCTGCCCAATCTGCATCAGAAAAGGCTTGGAGAGAGTGACAGGTCGATCGGCTAATCTGTAACCCATGATCAGTTATTGCTTTAAGGTACCTAAGATTCGCTTGACCATAACCCAATGATCAGTACTAGAAGATGCATAAATTGACATACTTTATTCACTACAAAGGAAACATCTGGGTGTATTAGAGTGACATATTGAAGAGCTCCAACAATGGAGCGATACTGTGTAGTCCAGATGGGGAGCACTCCTTGAATTAGAAACCTATGGTGTAGCCATTAGGGTCTGAACAAGTTTACAGTCAACCATCCCTGCCTTGGAAAGTAGATCTCTAATGTAGCGGGTTTGAGATAATAAGAAATCGGTAGAGTTTCAAACAGCTTCAATTCCTAAGAAAAAATGAAGATCACCAAGATCCTTAATGAAAAATTCTATAGCTAGCTGACGAAGGAGTAGAAAGACTTGATTGGAGTCACTGCTAGTTACCAAAATATCATCAACATAGATGAGCACACAGATCATATGAGAGATCGTTCTCAAAATAATAATGAAGGATCGATCTTGCTGGCAACCAACCCCAATCCAAGAAGAAACTGAGAGAGATGATGAAACCAGGCATGGGGTGCTTGTTTTAACCCATATAGAGATTTGTGAAGATGACAGACGTAATCTGGATGGTTGCGGTCTTCAAAATCTAGTGGTTGAGATATGTAGACTTTTTCTGTCAGGTTGCCATGTAGAAATGTATTGTGAACATCTAATTATCGGATGGACCAATCCTGAGAGATTGCAAGACTTAGAACAGCCCAAACTGTGGTAGACTTGATAATCGAGCTGAATGTCTCATTGTAGTTGAGGTCAAGTTATTGGTGGAACCCCTTAGCCACTAAGCACGCTTTGTAGCGCTCAAGAGAGCCATCAGCCTTTCGCTTGATTCTGTATACCCATTTACACCCAACCAAATTTATTGGTGAGATGAACATGGTACAAGAGACATGTATCGTTGCCAACTAGAGCATTAAATTTTTTAGTCATTGCAGCACACCACTCAGGGTGTTTTGATGCCTGTGTAAAATAAGTAGGTTCCTTGGTGAGGATAATGGTGGTGAGGGCAGATGGCTGGTTTGGCTAGGATCGAAGCACCATGGGAAGGGTACGGGTGGTTTGAGCAAGTGGGTCAGAGGAGGGCATATCTAGCTGGGAATCAGCTATTGGGGAAGTTGTAGGAAGGGAGGATGTTGCTGATAAAGGGTTGCAATAGAGGTCAGTAAGTGACTTGGTTCGAACAGGTGTAGAATTGTTAATGCTAGAGTGAGGAGATACTATCGATAAAGGAGAATGGAGAACTGGTGGAGGGATGGATGCTAGTGGTGGGGTAGCCTTTTGTAAAGGTTGAAGAGATGTAACACCCCAGGTGGGGAAGGGGGAGATGGTTGCGATTGAAGATTTAATAGGGATTGAGATTGAAAAGGATAGGTAGATTCGTCAAAGCAAACAGGCCTAACGATATATATATGATTTGTTGTCAAATCGAGACATCGATAGGCACTATAAGGGAGACTGTAGATGAGAAACACACACGATTGAGATCGGTACTCTATTTTATAGTGATTATAAGGATGAAGATAGAGATAGCATAGACATCCAAAAATTTATAGGAAAATATAAGATGGTGGTTTGTTGTAAACAAGTTCAAAGGGGGACATACCACTAGTTATTTTGGATGGCATCCTATTAGTGAGAAAGACAATCGTTTCAAAGGTATAGTGCCAGTACAACATGGGCACAGACCCATGACCAAGAAGAGAGAGGCCGGTCTTTGTAATATGACAGTGACGGCATTCGATAGCCCCCTGCTGCTCATGTGTGTGAGGAGCAACCACACAATGGGTAATATCAATTTTACTAAAAATGAGGAAGAGAGTGAAACTCCTCTCCCCAGTCAGTTTGGATGGATTTGATAGTGCGCGAGAACTGTCGTTCATCCAAAGCTTGAAATTGTAAGAAAGTAGAAAATACATCAGATTTGTGCATTAATGGATAAAACTAAATAAATTTGCTTTGATCATCAACAAAAATTATATAGTAGTAGTGTCTTAACAAAGATGGAGTAGGGGAAGGACCCCAAACATCATTATAAATAAGATCTAAGGGAAACTGACTGCGATGATGGAATGGAGATAAATACAACTTACTAGACTTGCCTAACTGACATGATGGACAAAGAGGATGAAGATGTGTAGATTTGCAGGGAAGATTATTATTTTTCACCATAGAGCGAAGCAAGCGATAATGGGGATGGCTCAAATGGTTATGCCAGCCATCAAGAGTGGTGTTCTCAGCTACATGAATAGATGCAAACAAAGAAGGATAGGATCGAAGAGTGTATAATCCTCCTTTACTCGGACCAAATAACACTGTGGTCTTGGTGGTTCGATCCTTCACAAAAAAATGAGATGGGTGAAATTCAAAAAAGATATTGTTATCTTTTGCAAATTGTTGTACGGAAAGTAAATTTTTGGAAATAGAGGGCACATGTCAAATGTTAGATAACTAACAAGAAAGAGAAGAGTGAGGGGAGGAAAGAAAACCATGACCAATATGTGATATGTGTAGCCTCTTACCATTGCCTACATGCACCTGATCAGAATCAGTATACTCATCATAGGACGACATAGAATGAATATCAGGAGTGACATGGTGAGATGCACCTGTATTGGTATACCAGATGAGGGCAGTGGAGGTGTGAGGGGCAGGGAGAAGTGGTTGATTAGGGTGATGGTAAGATGGATTTGGATTTGAGTATGGTGAATATGAGAAATTGGCATTGGGTTATGGAGAGAAAAAGTGTGAGTAGGGTTGCTACGGGTGATAGAAGCTATTTGCATTAGAGTGGTTGCTGTAATTACAAAAGGAGCATCATTGAGAACCATGACCACCAGGAGGACCAAAATGACCACGATCTTGACCAAATCGGCCACACCCCCCACGACCTCGAGTAAAGCCATGACCAGCAGAGGACCCAGGGTTACTAGAGAAATGGGGGGACCGCTGAACGGTATTGGCGATTGGATTGGTAGAAGGGACTGCATCAGCAATGGATAATTTTCTAAATGCTCGCATGCTTTCATGGCTAAGTAAGAGCCTATGAAGTTTAGTATAGGTTGGAGGGGTGTGACGATTGAGAATACTAGGGACCACATCTTGCAAATCATCACATAGAGCACGCAACACATGGAGATTAAATTTGGTTGGCTTAAGGGCATTAATAGATGTAGCAAATTCATTGCCACAGCTTTTGCACGTCGAAGAAGAGAAGTGACTATTTCATCTGATTTTTGACGAAGATTCTGCAACTCTAGATGCAGAGACATAAGTCGGATAGGAGATATCGAACCAAAGGCTTCATGAAGAGTGCTCCAACACTCAAAGCTGATCTCTTTGTCAAGGAGAAGAGGAACAAGGTCTTCAGATAATGAAGCAACAAGAAGACTTATGAGTTGAGCATCTTGTTGTTGTCAGGCAACAGCGGCAACAGGATCAGTGGGCTGTGGGTGACAGCCATCGAGAACCCCAAACAGACCCTGACCCTTTAAAAAAGGAGTGATTTGCTTTCTCCAAATCAGAAAGTTGGACGCATTTAACTTGATAGATAAAAAATACTACGCCAATGGGAAGGTGAGAGGGGTCATTGTGTTAGGTGGAGAGGAAGGAGAGGGACTAGAGGAGGTGGAGATAGATGAACCGGTGGCCATGAGAAAGCACCAAAGGAGGGAGAAGAAATGCTCGTTGGAGCTTCAACACTCTGATACCATGATAAAGATAATTTTTTTCTCTTATTATTTCATTGTCCTCTGATAGTAATATTTAAATTACAATTGTAATCTAGACCCGCTATTACAGAAATTCAAATTACATGCTATTATAGTCTAGGCCAGCTATGATAAGAATTCAAATTACATGCTATTGTAGTTTAGGCCATGTATAACAAGATTTTAAATTTCATGCTAAGGAGGCCAGCTATTACAGAACAAGCATTTCAAATTTCATGCTAAGTAGGGAGAGACCAAATATATAATTTGAGCTAGACGTTGATAAGAGGCCAAATATAAGTGAACCAAATATGGAAGATGATCTGTGCGTTGACAAAGGAGAACCATAGAACAAACACTTGAAACACCTGATCGGGTTTCTATAGGCAGATCGAAAATGATCTTTATAGCAACTCAGCCTATTTTAAAGGGGCGAGAGAAGAAGACCGAGTTATATTATTCTGAACCTGAAAGCACCGCGTAGCACCCTTGCCTCGAGCACAGAGAGCCGTCAGAGGAATTGTGTGAGCGGCGGAGTAGAGATCTCGTCGTTCGGCGGGAGATTGTTGAAGAGCTTCTGCGTAGGCACGCGCTCTCTGAAAGGTAGGTGCGGACACAAAGCTTTTTTGAGCTGCAAACCCACTCCATGATGATGGGAAAGCACAAAACCGGTGATGATGTTTACGCTTCAGGTCTCGAAGATCACCCAGGGGGATGGCATTTTCCCCAGTTAAAGGTGGGATGATCTTCGTACTGCCCGAACAGAGGTGTCGCCCTCTCTGGTCAATTTGCTTGGACGAAGACCTCTCTCAGTAGAATACCTTCTCCTCAGCTGATCCGAAGAAGGCGACATGCCGTAGCAACCCTTTTGGGAAGGTAACGTTTTCCAGTGGTATCTGCTTTTAGGGTTTTGATGGGGAAAATCTGACCCGATCGTTGCTAGATTCCTGAAGCTATCTCTAGAGAAGGAATAATCCTTACTTAGTACCCCATTGAAACCCACTAAAGGTCGACGCAGAGGCCTCACACTGTGGAAGATGCGGTTTCTCTATCCAAGTCGCTGGCGTCCGACGACTTTCAACAGAGGCTTGAGGAAAAGGCCATGGGAAGGATGAGACGGTGCAGGTCGACGTGAGTGTGGATGAAGGTGAAATGGGAGATGGCCGGTATACTGGTTTCTACCTAATGGGATTGCATTAGCACCAGTGGTGAAGGTCGGTCTGTAGAAGTTGGGAGTGCAAGGTGCATAATGGAGTAGAGAGCTGGGGGTTGAAGGCGATGGATTTCTTCCTAACAGGTTTCTATCTCTAAAATTTATTTATAATATAAGATTTCTTCCTAACAGGTTTCTGTATATCTAAGAATTGTTTGTGGAGTTTTTTAAAGAAATTTTTGATGACGCTGGAAGAACTTGTATTGACAATCCCGTGTGGTCTTCTCTGCCCCTCTTCCTCTACATTGTCATCATTGGATGTTCTTGATGTGCCGTTCTCATTGAAGGAAAAGCATGATGCTATGCTTAGCTTCAAGGAGGATAAAAGTCCGGGCCGGATGGTTTCACTATGTGTTTTTTCCGGTGCTTCTAGGAGATCGGTTGTGCTGACCGTCTTAAGCTCTTCAACCAGTTGTATGAGAGCAATATTGATCTGACTAGAATTGATTATACGATTGTAATACCCCGGCCCAAATCAGCCCAAAAAGCCCAAAGCATTAAAAAAAAAAAAAAAAAAAAAGAGAATGAAGAAGACTCCCGCTGGGAGTCTTCTTCCACCCAAATCACCGGTGGAGAGGTTGAATCCGAGGCGGATTCGACCTCCCCTACACCCTATAAAACCCCCTCTCCTTCCCTCTAAAGTTGGTCACGACGAGCACCGGATTTTTCTTTTATGTTTCTCGAATTTTTCCGTTGAAGCCGCGGATGTCCTCATCGTGTTCATCTCAAATACTCGTCGGAGACCTCACCGGAGTCGGAGGTAAACCCGTCTTCTCCTTCCTCTCTTCTTTCCTCTCTTTTCCATGGCCTCATGCACCCTCGCCGGCCGCCAGGATCGCCGGAAAATCCATGAACAAGGTAAACCCCTGTTTTACTCTGTTTCGGCCGGATCCTCTCTTCTCTTTTTCGGCCACCGGCGCCGCCGGTTGCGGCGTCCCATTCCCGAGACCGGACCCCCATCTCCCTCTCTTCCTTCCCTGAAAATCTCGATCGCCGGCGATCGGCCAATGGCCGGAAATCATGAAGAAAGGGGACGGATCCCCTGTTTTTCGAAAAAAAAAAAAAAGGGAGAAAGCTCGTCGGCCAAACCTAGCCGCCGGCCAGCTTGCATGGTCGGCCGCCGTTGTCGGATCTCCGGCCAAGCCGCCGGAGCCCGAGCCACCGAGGGGGGGGACCTCACGGTCCTCCCCTGTTTCAGCCAAGGGAGGCCGCGGGAAAAGAAAAGAAGAAGAAAGAAGAAGAAGAAGAAAAGAAAAGAAAAAGGAAAAAGAAAAAGGAAAAAGAAAAAGAAAAGAAAAAGGAAAAAGAAAAGAAAAGAAAAAAAAAGAAAGAGGAAAATAAAAAATAAAATAAAAAAAAAAAGAAAAGAGAAACTTTTTCTCTCTCTCCTCTCTCTACCTTCTCTCTCCAATTTCTCTCTCTAGATTCTCTCTCTATTTTCTCTCTCTAGATCTTTTTCTCTTTTTGTGGATTTTATCTCTCTAGAATCTTTCTACTCTCTCTCTGATTGCATCACAGACCCTAGGATATATTTGAATTAAAAATATGATGAATTGAGGTTGCTCTGAAATTCGTGCAGTAGGTCTGATCCCAATCCAATCCTATTTGAAATTTGTAACACTTGATTCATATTAAGTCACCCTGATAGGACCTCTGATGATCTTGACCATGATTGCCTCATCAGAAGAATACGAAGATTTCTCTCTCCACTTTCTCTCTCTACTTTCTCTCTCTAGAATTTTCTCTCTCTTCATGAATTTTCTCTCTCTGAAAGTCTTATGGATCAGTGGAAGATCCAAATACATAGATAAGTCCTAATTTTGGTTAATCCTAAGAGAGGTCCTCGATCTGTGTATTAGGATCAATTATCGGTAATTTTCTCCATATATGTGATTTTTTATATTGATCAAGGTTATGAAGAGATGATTGTCTGCAAATGATATCGAGTGGAATATTTTGTTAAAAAAATTCATAAATCAAAGAAGAATATTGATTTCTGTGCTTGGATCAGTCACCGATAAAGGTAAGAATCCCTGTACATGATCACTATTATATATATGCTATTTTGCTGTTGGTCTTGCATCGTTGGTTTTGCATCGTCGGATTTGAGATCGATGAATTTATTATACCTGAGATACTGTTATTTGATTTTGAGCATGAGTATGTTATGTCAATATATATGTATCAGAGATTGATGGCATGATTATATGGATATGACATATCTGAATTGATCATAATGCAAGACAGAATTGATTGATGAAATCAACACATAATGATTAAATGAAAAGAAAGAGATATATGGTATGGACTAGCCTTGTCATGTGGAACAGCCGGCCAGGTGCTTATGCCTGAGACAGCCCGCCAGGAGCTTATGCCTGGGACAGCCCCCACTGGCTTACAGGTGGATCAGCCGGCCAGGAGCTCATGCCTGGGACAGCCCGCCAGGAGCTTATGCCTGGGACAGCCTCTCACGGGCTTTGGTACGTGGGACAGCCGGCCAGGAGCTCATCCTGGGACAGTCTTGAAAGACTTTTTAAGTGGATTCGATCCGGATGATGACTGAGGTATAGAATTGGATAGTCCAGAACCAGAAAGAAAAGGTTAAAAATCATGTGATTATGAAAGGAGAAATGAAAGATAAGACATGAAATAATTGTTGAACAAAAGTGTTTTACCTGTTAACATATGATGATGCATCTATTTTGACAAAACAGAAAATTTATAAATATTTGCATTATTCTGGACATTGAATATGAGATTTTATATTTTATTGCTTATTCTTATTTTCAGACTATATTACTATATCAATGTGATATGGGAATTCTTACTGGGCTGTAAAGCTCACACCCCTTCATCTTTCTTTTTCTTCTCAGAGTTACAGGATGACTTAGATTGGCTATGGCTTGGATTTACGGGTGAGCAGAAGGATAAATAGAGTGTCATAGTATCTGATCAGAGAATTGAAGAAATTTAAATTATAATTATGCAAGGTTTTATGAATTATATTTGAAATTAATTGTTATGGATGTTAAGGTTGTAATATTTATTTTGGCCTTGCATATTCTTTAGGGCTTGCTCTAAGGAGTGTGCGGCCATCACGTATCCGACCTGGGTGTTGGGTTCGGGGCGTGACAGAATGGTATCAGAGCTTAGGATATAATCATTAGAGATTATGATATAAGTGATTAGAATATTACAGTGTAATATCAGAGCTTAGGATATGATCATTAGAGATTATGATATAAGTGATTAGAATATTACAGTGTAATATCAAAGCTTAGGATATGATCATTAGGGATTATGATATAAGTGATTAGAATATTACAGAGTAATATCAGAGCTTAGGTTATGATCATTGGAGATTACGATATAAATGATTAGGATGTGATAGAATAATATCAAAGCTTAGGTTTAAGATCACTAGAGATTATGAAGAGATATTAAAACTTTATGTAAGATCAGTAGGATGTGACAGAGTGGCATTTGAGCTTAGAGCTTAGGTTACGTTTATTCGGAGACAATGATATAAGTGATTAGGATATGACAGAACAATACTAGAGCCCAAGTTTAAGGTCACTAGGGATTGTCATATAAATGATATCAAAACTTTGAGATTATAATCAATAGAGTATGATAGATAATATTAGAGTCTGAGGTTATAATCATTAAGGATGTAATAGAATGATATTACAATTTAGGTTATGATCATTAGAGAATATGATTTAAGTGGTATTTAAGCTTAAGATTATAATTATTTGAAATTATGACTTTAGTGATATTTAAACTTAGGTTATGATCATGAGAAACATGATAGATATAAAAGAGAAGATTCAATATTTAGATTTCGAATCAATAGATATTAAGATGAAATTTATGTATAAGTGGCATATGATATCTATAATAGAATTGATGAGTTATATTTTAGATTTCAACTAGTAAGGTTGACCTAAGTATGAAAAGAGTTGACCTCAAAATGAAGTGGGAGGTATTGATAATTATGTTAAGTATACTAGATGATTTAGGAATGTAAAACTTATATGATTGAAGATCATGATATTTTTTTAATATCGATGATAATTGTCTGAGCATTATGAATTTTGGACTTATCAAAGAATGTTAATTAGGGTATGGTCTAAGAAGAAATTTCATCATATGAGAGAAAAATATTTTTGAACACTGAACCTATAAGAGGTCATATATGAAACTCAATCTTAGATAAAAAAAATATATACTTGAATTTTATCATGAGAATATGAGATACACATCTTGGTGAAATCTTTGGTTACTCAAAATATCATATTCTGAATATGATTCCTTGATCTTTCAAGTTGCATTGAATTTCAAGTCGAAAGCTTACTCTTCTAAGTGGTTCAAAAGTATTTTGATATTATTGTTAAATTAAAGAAAAAAATTTATTATGTCAGAGAATGATATACAGGTTATGATGAAATCTTTTTAATAATTCATATTACTATTTTTGGATTAGATTTTTTTTGTGATTATTGAAGATGGTGAAGTGTATTAATCATTCAAGTCAAAGTTTGGATTTTTAAATTAAATTAAGATATCTTGCTAGTGTTAAATTTTGAATGACTTATACAAGGGACAAGATTTTCTATGGATTTATCGATTAATATTAAGGGTTGTGATGAAGAGAGCTCTATAAGAAATAATCAAGTTGATTCTACTCATAAGGATGTTGGCTTGAGTTCTTTTAGTGGTCAAGTTAGAATTAATTCTTTTAAAAAAAAAGATTGATTTAAAAATTATCTAAATGATTGTAAGGTAAATTTAAGATTAACTCCAATTAATTCTAGACATGTCGGATTTTTGAAAAGTGATGAAACTTATGCAATGATTTCAAACATAGAAAGTGGATCAAGATTTAATATGCTATACCCAAAAGTAGTAAAGATAAAGAAACTTAAGGTTTTGCCCTAAGTTCTATATGAAATTTGAAGGTTAGATCTATCTTGAATTGATCTAACATATAAGGATATTTTTATCTTTGATATAATTATATAATTTGATAAATTAAGATCAGAGTGCGCAGCAAAAGCATGATGGTCTGAATTGATTAGAAATATTAATCCTTTAAATCAAAAGTTATGATGGAATACATTAGTTGCAAATAAGAAAAAATTTTATTGATAATGAAAGGATACTATAAATTTTGATCTAATCTGATCATAGTTGGATAATTTTTGTTAGTAGGTTGCTTCATTATAGATAATGCCAAGAAAGTTTAGATATCTCAAGTTTATTAATAGCTTGATAGTTCTGATATTAGTTCAAACTTAGAATATCCTGACATAGATCTCATATATATTTTTTTTTATTGTTACTTGAACTGATATAGAAGATTGAGATTTTTCTTAAGATGAGAGTCTACATATAAAATTTGTTGGAAGGTCAAGTGAAGAAAGAAATCGATGATTGTGAAGAGTGATCGATGTTTGACCTTTATTTATTTTCTTTCAAGAGTAGTCTGAAATAATTATGAATTTCGAGTGAAATGTATTAGACAAATAATGGTAGTATATTAATACAAGTCCAAAATGTTACAGTTCTTCAAAAAGTTGAGAAATCAATAAGAGGAGATGAATTTGAAGTTTCAAATAATTTTTGTTATAACAAGATCATGAGAAATAAATAATATATAAGATATTATTGTAATCTTGAGAATGACATGAAGAATGTATATTTTGAAATAGGTATCTAGAGCAGAGGTAAACCCATCTTCTCCTTTCCTCTCTTCTTTCCTCTCTTTTCCATGGCCTCATGCACCCTCGCCGGCCGCCAGGATCGCCGGAAAATCCATGAACAAGGTAAACCCCTGTTTTACTCTGTTTCGGCCGGATCCTCTCTTCTCTTTTTCGGCCACCGGCGCCGCCGGTTGCGGCGTCCCATTCCCGAGACCGAACCCCCATCTCCCTCTCTTCCTTCCCTAAAAATCTCGATCGCCGGCGATCGGCCAATGGCCGGAAATCATGAAGAAAGGGGACGGATCCCCTGTTTTTCGAAAAAAAAAAAAAAAAGGGAGAAAGCTCGTCGGCCAAACCTAGCCGCCGGCCAGCTTGCATGGTCGGCCGCCGTTGTCGGATCTCCGGCCAAGCCGTCGGAGCCCGAGCCACCGAGGGGGGGAGGTCCCCCCCTTTTTCAGCCAAGGGAGGCTGCGGGAAAAGAAAAGAAGAAGAAAGAAGAAGAAGAAGAAAAGAAAAGAAAAAGGAAAAAGAAAAAGGAAAAAGAAAAAGAAAAGAAAAAGGAAAAAGAAAAGAAAAGAAAAAAAAAGAAAGAGGAAAATAAAAAATAAAATAAAATAAAATAAAAGAAAAGAGAAAATTTTTCTCTCTCTCCTCTCTCTACCTTCTCTCTCCAATTTCTCTCTCTAGATTCTCTCTCTATTTTCTCTCTCTAGATCTTTCTCTCTTTTTGTGGATTTTATCTCTCTAGAATCTTTCTACTCTCTCTCTGATTGCATCACAGACCCTAGGATATATTTGAATTAAAAATATGATGAATTGAGGTTGCTCTGAAATTCATGCAGTAGGTCTGATCCCAATCCAATCCTATTTGAAATTTGTAACACTTGATTCATATTAAGTCACCCTGATAGGACCTCTGATGATCTTGACCATGATTGCCTCATCAGAAGAATACGAAGATTTCTCTCTCCACTTTCTCTCTCTACTTTCTCTCTCTAGAATTTTCTCTCTCTTCATGAATTTTCTCTCTCTGGAAGTCTTATGGATCAGTGGAAGATTCAGATACATAGACAAGTCCTAATTTTGGTTAATCCTAAGAGAGGTCCTCGATCTGTGTATTAGGATCAATTATCGGTAATTTTCTCCATATATGTGATTTTTTATATTGATCAGGGTTATGAAGAGATGATTGTCTGCAAATGATATCGAGTGGAATATTTTGTTAAAGAAATTTATAAATCAAAGAAGAATATTGATTTCTGTGCTAGGATCAGTCACCGGTAAAGGTAAGAATCCCTGTACATGATCATTATTATATATATGCTATTTTGCTGTTGGTCTTGCATCGTTGGTTTTGCATCGTCGGATTTGAGATCGATGAATTTATTATACCTGAGATACTGTTATTTGATTTTGAGCATGAGTATGTTATGTCAATATATATGTATCAGAGATTGATGGCATGATTATATGGATATGACATATCTGAATTGATCATAATGCAAGACAGAATTGATTGATGAAATCAACACATAATGATTAAATGAAAAGAAAGAGATATATGGTATGGACTAGCCTTGTCATGTGGAACAGCCGACCAGGAGCTTATGCCTGGGACAGCCCGTCAGGAGCTTATGCCTGGGATAGCCCCCACTGGCTTATAGGTGGATCAGCCGGCCAGGAGCTCATGCCTGGGACAGCCCGCCAGGAGCTTATGCCTGGGACAATCTCTCACGGGCTTTGGTATGTGGGACAGCCGGCCAGGAGCTCATCCTGGGACAGTCTTGAAAGACTTTTTAAGTGGATTCGATCCGGATGATGACTGAGGTATAGAATTGGATAGTCCAGAACCAGAAAGAAAAGGTTAAAAATCATGTGATTATGAAAGGAGAAATGAAAGATAAGACATGAAATAATTGTTGAACAAAAGTGTTTTACCTGTTAACATATGATGATGCATCTATTTTGATAAAACAGAAAATTTATAAATATTTGCATTATTCTGGACATTGAATATGAGATTTTATATTTTATTGCTTATCCTTATTTTCAGACTATATTACTATATCAGTGTGATATGGGAATTCTTACTGGGCTGTAAAGCTCACACCCCTTCATCTTTCTTTTTCTTCTCAGAGTTACAGGATGACTTAGATTGGCTATGGCTTGGATTTACGGGTGAGCAGAAGGATAAATAGAGTGTCATAGTATCTGATCAGAGAATTGAAGAAATTTAAATTATAATTATGCAAGGTTTTATGAATTATATTTGAAATTAATTGTTATGGATGTTAAGGTTGTAATATTTATTTTGGCCTTGCATATTCTTTAGGGCTTGCTCTAAGGAGTGTGCGGCCATCACGTATCCGACTCGGGTGTTGGGTTCGGGGCGTGACAACGATTCTGACTCTCATATCCAAACATACAGAGCTGGTCTTATTTTAGCCAATCCAAAAGATGTTAGCACTGAACATGCTCTGAGATCTAACTTCAACATCTCAAATAATGGTATAGAATGTGAAGTGCTTATGTGATGGCCCGGCCCGAGTAACGAATCCCAGCCCACAAAGCCCAAACGAAAAAAAAAAAAGAAAATAGAGGAGAAGACTCCTTTGGGAGTCTTCTTCCTCCTCTCACCGGCTCCCAATCGGAGTCGGAAAGAGCCCCCTCTGGCTCTATTTAAGGAGGAGAACCCTCCTCTCTCCCTCTCACCGGAGATTCCGAAGTCCATCAGCGGCAATCATCAGAAAATCATCGTGGAAGACCGACCTATGCCCATCCAATTTCTCATCGGAAAGCCTCGCCGGCGTCGAAGGTAAGCCCCGGCACTCCTTCCTCTCTTCCTTCCCCTCCTTCCCATGGCTTCTCACACCCTCGCCGGCCGTCGGGATCGTCGAAAAAATTTATGAGAAGATGAGACCCTATTTTTCCTTGTTCAGCCGAGCCCTTTCCTCCTTTTTCCAGCCACCGACGCCACCACTTGCGGTGTCTCATCCCTAGGACAGGACCCCCATCCCTCTATCTCTCTTTCCCGAGAGTTTTTGGCCACTGGCGATTGGCCAATGATCGAAAAACATGAAGAAAAGGGGCGGGTCCCCTTTTTTTTCAAAAATTTTTCTAAATTTTCTTGCCTATCGAATCTCGTCGCCGGCCAGTTTTGGCTCTCCGTGGTTGGCCGCCACTGCCGCACCTCATCAGAGCCCGAGCCATCGAGTCCCCTCCCACAATCCCTCCTCCGTTCGGCCAGTAAGAGAAAGAAGAAAAGAAAAGAAAGAAGAAAAGAAAAAGAAGAAGAAAGAAAAGAAAAAGAAAAGAAAAAGAAGAAGAAAGAAAAAAAAATAAAATAAAAAAAATATAGACTCTCTCTCCCCCTCTTTTCTTCTCTCTCTAATTTTTCTTTCTCTCTCTAATCTCTCTACTTTCTCTCTCTAGATTATTTCTCTCTCTTAAGATTTTTTAGAATTTTGAGAAGAATGATAATGAATTTAAATGATCCTAGTGATGGATTTTTGATCTGCGATCGTCGGACGGTACACCGGCACCCACTTTGATTAGATTAGGTATTTTTAAGATTTTATTTTTCATAATTTTATTGAATTATCCCCATGATAATCTTAGTATGATTTGATCTGATCGATCAGATTTATTGAATCATATCGTCTGAAGAGTCTAAGATAAATTTTTTTCTCTAAAATTTTCTCTCTCTAGAATTTTCTCTCTCTAAGCTGTTTCTCTTTCGATCAATTTCTCTCTCTAAAGAGATTAGTCAATGAAAGAGTTTCTTTTAATATTTCTGATCTGATGAAGAATCTTGATCCATGATTGTTGGGCAGTGTATTGGCACTCACCTTGATCAGACCATCAATTTTTAGATTTGATCATCCATGATCCCGATCTAGCCATGACTTGATTTGATCATGTTGATTTCACCAATCGAGATATTGGACCAATTGTAATGTTGGATTGTGTCACCTGATCAATTCGAATTGTACCTCATGAATTCTCTCTCCTCTGATTTTCTCTTTCTTCTTGATTTTATGAAATCAATGAAGAAACCTCGATCCTATCACTTCGAATCTAATTTGATCTGATAGTCAAACTTTGGATTATTTATATCCTAATTAGATTTTGATTAGAAGAAATTAGATGATCGGACCCAATCTAAATCATTGAAATATGGTATTCGTATTCTTTTAATTATTGAATTTGATCTCGTATAGGTATCGTTGACACCTGATAATCGGATATTGTGATATGGTTTATAAACTGAAGAATTTTAGAAAAAAAATTATAGAATTATGTGGATTTATTGGAATGCATTCGAGGTAAGTAATGTTTCACTTTTTCTATCGACAAATTATAATATATTTTTCTAATATGATTTGTGAAACGATATATGAATTGGATGAATGATATCTTATTATGAAAATATCTTATTTGAAATGCTATGATGAAGCATGATTGAACATATTGAATTCATGATGCATTATATTGATTGATTTCGATACTAAATGATTATATATTTTCTTATCAAAATTAGAATATGAAATATGATTTATGAAGAATTTTGATATAAGAATAATATGAATTGACAATCTGACTATGTAAAGGACCCTGCCAATGGGGGCATATATGTTGGCAATTGATTTGTCCTAAGGGTTTATGTCGCCAGAGAGACCAGCGACAAACTTTCAGAGAGACCAGCGATTTCAAAGAACTTTGCTGTCAGATGATTCATGGCTCACTGTAAGAAGATACATGGTGTTATGACCCTGCCACAGGAAAAATATGGTCATAGCTCATGGTTGACAAAAAGAATTTAAGAACGAAAGAAATTAAAATCTTGAAAGAAACTTAAATTTTTGAAAAAGAAATGAATTTGGCATGAATTATGTTACATAATTGAAATTGATTTTGAATTGATGAACTCTATATGCTTATTTTCTATAAATGATTATTTACTTAAATACCTGATGAAATCTGTTGAAAGTGATCATTGCTTACTAGGCTGTCTAGCTTATTATCTCTTATTTTACTATTTTTATAGATGTTGAAGAATTAAGATGATACAAGATATGAATGGAAGAGTGATCAGAAGCAGAATCCCTATACTTTTATTTTAGGTTGAAAGTCTTATTGAATTTGATGTAAGACGTATGAATCATTGTTGAATTTATTGAGATATTAAAGAAGAAATTTAGATCGTTATGTTTTGGATTTAAATTATTGACTAATTATTTTGCTGTTGTTTTAGGATAGTATGATAAGATGCCTTGCATGCTTATGGAAAGAGTTTTCTATGAGTATGCGACAGTTGCCATGACCCTCGATTCATAATCTCGGGTCGGGGGCGTGACAAATAAAGTAGTATCAGAGCATTAGTGGATGAACTAAAATGCGTATAGAAAAGTGTCAGTGGGTAAATACTAGGGACATTATCGTGTAGATCTTTGATGATTGTAGTAGGAGAAATCTTTATAATTTTTGATTAAATATTGAGATTATGTATGAAAGGATCACAAGAGATTATGACATATGGAGTTTGAAATATGATGGATAATCTATAGATCATGATATGATTAGTTAGATCTTGATCGAAAGTAATCACAAAAAGATTGACATAAAAATTTTATAGTGCATTGTGGTTATTAATTTGATCATTGGTTATTCAAGTGAATCGTAAGTTCAAATTCGATGTGAGAATAATACTATGATATTACTTTTAGTTGAGAAGTTGACTATTATTGGCAAGATAAAGATTTGATAATAAAATATTATTCCAGAATGGACTAAGAAAGTCTTTTATGATGCTTGATTGAAATATTTATCGAAATTGAACTTGGTATGTAGATCATATATAAAGTGGCATATTACGATGAATGCATATTTAGAGATATTGCAAAGAAGTCTATTTCTTATTAATGAAATAGATTTTGAGATTGTAGGATATTCATCGTACTGAAATCTTTAATCATCATCCTTACATCTAAATAATGAATCTTATTATGTCTCTTGGAGACTACATGATGTGTATGAAATTTTAATTTAAAAATTTCGTATCTAAATTGATCAAGAGATTTTCTGATATTATTGTTGAGATTGTTAATGAAAAATTGACATCTTTAGATTAAGATAAAAGATATGATTTATATTTATTCGAGATTATGGGATCCATGTGAATTTATAAATTAAAAATTTTGGATTTAAAAATTGATATGGAGTTCCTTTGCTTTTGTTAATGAGGTCCTTGATTGAATCTATTATTAAATAGAGATTTAATTCTTTGAGGATTGTATGATTGTTATGAAAGGATACTTGATAGATATTGAAGATTCTGATGATAGAAACTTTAGAAAAAAAAATAATAATGATTTGAAATTTTTATATATTCTGATTATATCCAAATTCTTATATAATGATTATATATTTTCTTATCAAAATTAGAATATAAAATATGATTTATGAAGAATTCTGATATAAGAACAATATGAATTGACAATCTGACTATGTAAAGGACCTGCCAATGAGAGCATATACGTTGGCAATTGATTTATCCTGAGGGTTTATGTTGCCAGAGAGACCAGCGACAAACCACCAGAGAGACCAGCGATTTCGAAGGACTTTGCTGCCAGATGATTCACAGCTCACCGCAAGAAGATATGCGGTGTTATGACCTTGCCACAGGAAAAATGTGGTCATAGCTCATGGTTGACGAAAATAATTTAAGAATGAAAAAAATTGAAATCTTGAAAGAAACTTGAATTTTTGAAAAAGAAATGAATTTGGCATGAATTATGTCGCATAATTGAAATTGATTTCGAATTGATGAACTCTGTATGCTTATTTTCTATAAATGATTATTTACTTAAATGCCTGCTGAAATCTGTTGAAAGTGATCATTGCTTACTGGGCTGTCTAGCTCATTACCTCCTATTTTACCATTTTTACAGATGTTGAGAAATTAAGATGATACAAGATATGAATGGAAGAGTGATCAGAAGCAGAATCCCTATACTTTTATTTTAGGTTGAAAATCTTATTGAATTTGATGTAAGGCCTATGAATCATTGTTGAATTTATTGAGATATTAAAGAAGAAATTTAGATCGTTATATTTTGGATTTAAATTATTGACTAATTATTCCGCTGTTGTTTTAAGATAGCATGATAAGATGCCTTGCATGCTTATGGAAAGAATTTTCTATGAGTATGCAGCGGTTGCCATGACCCTCGATTCACAATCTCGGGTCGGGGATGTGACAAATAAAGTGGTATCAGAGTATTAGTGGATGAACTAAGATGCGTATAGAATGAGTGTCAGTGGGTAGACACTAGGGACATTATCGTGTAAATCTTTAATGATTATAGTAAGAGAAATCTTTATAATTTTTGATTAAATATTGAGATTATGTATGAAAAGATCACAAGAGATTATGACATATGGAGTTTGAAATATGATAGATAATCTATAGATCATGATATAATTAGTTAGATCTTGATCGAAAGTAATCACAAAAGGATTGACATAAAAATTTTATGGTGCATTGTGGTTATTAATTTGATCATTGGTTATTCAAGTGAATCATAAGTTCAAATTCGATGTGAGAATAATACTATGATATTACTTTTAGTTGAGAAGTTGACTATTATTGGCAAGATAAAGATTTGATAATAAAATATTATTCCAGAATGGACTAAGAAAGTCTTTTATGATACTTGATTGGAATATTTATCGAAATTGAACTTGGTATGTGGATCATGTATAAAGTGGCATATTAGGATGAATGCATATTTAGAGATATTACAAAGAAGTCTATTTCTTATTGATGAAATTGATTTTGAGATTGTAGGATATTCATCGTACTGGAATCTTTAATCATCATCTTTAGATCTAAATAATGGATCTTATTATGTCTCTTGGAGACTACATGATGTGTATAAAATTTTAATTTAAAAATTTCGTATCTAAATTGATCAAGAGATTTTTTGATATTATTGTTGAGGTTGTTAATGAAAAATTAACATCTTTAGATTAAGATAAAAGATCTGATTTATATTTATTCAAGATTTTGGGATCCATGTGAATT
Source organism: Elaeis guineensis (assembly GCF_000442705.2). Taxonomy (NCBI): domain Eukaryota; kingdom Viridiplantae; phylum Streptophyta; class Magnoliopsida; order Arecales; family Arecaceae; genus Elaeis; species Elaeis guineensis. Next base: position 104,963,414 of record NC_026003.2, read on the forward strand.
TGTAAATTTAAAAGTTTGAATTTAAAAATTGATATGGAGTTCCTTTGCTTTTGTTAATGAGGTCCTTGATTGAATCTATTATTAAATAGAGATTTAATTCTTTGAGGATTGTATGATTGTTATGAAAGGATACTTGATAGATATTGAAGATTCTGATGATAGAAACTTTAAAAAAATAATAATAATAATTTAAAATTATTATATATTCTGATTATGTCCAAATTTGGTGGAGCATTGAAGGATTTTTTTTCGTTGATTTGACTTATAAAGATTTTGATTTGAAAATTATCAAATTGAATTGATATAAGAATTAAGATTTGATTCATATTGATTATAGTGAATCTATATGATGGTTTTAAATATGATATTGGACTCAAAGGTTAATCAAGATTATTGTACACCAGTAAAAGTATGAATGAGAATCGAAAGTTAATCTTTGACTTCAATTGAAATTTAAAATTTTAGATCTTTTCTATTGATAAGATAAAGAAATAATTTGATCAAACTTTTTTTTTTGGTGAACCTAAGAAATTTTGATTGTTAGAATAGAGTGCGCAGCGGAAGCATGGTAATCTAGATTACTTTGAGTAAGTCAGGAATGTTGACTCTTTGAGTTAAAAAATTATGATAGATGATATTATTTGATACAAAAAATTTATTGATATTGGAAAGAATAATTTTTGGATATCCCTAATGTGATTTTCAAAAGTAGCACTTCCGTCTACTATGCAAAAAAAAATATATATCTAGCATCCTAATTTTAGGATGAGTGGATCCTTAATTTTTGATTTTAGATTTAGAATATTTAGAGATAAATTTTCTCTATTCTAGAATTAAATTTTATAATTCTCTATTTATTAGGAAGAATTTGAGATTATTTATCGAATAATAATTTTGATCTTAGATTATTATACTCAAATATTTATCTCCAGGGTATAATAAAATTTGAAGTTAGAACTCTTTTAATCATTATTATTTCTCTAACTGAATAAAAATATTAAGGTTATCTATTGATATTGATGATTGTTCTACAAAAGATGGATTGGAGTTATTTATAATTTAATTTGATAATAAATCGATTAATTAAGAGTAGTTAATGTTTAGATAAAGAAAATTGATATACTTACTTAGAATAGAGACATTGATTTTGATTATAAGAAAAAAAAAATGATGATGAATGAAGTTCTTATGCAAGAATAAGAGACATTGACTTTCTTCTATTTACAAGAGATAGATTTGATTTTAATTTGAATCATGAGATATTGAATATTAATTTTATAGGAAATGAGATCATAATTTTAAAATCTTGAAAATATTAAAAATCTTTGAGATGTTGATCTTGATAAATAAGAAAATGAATGGTTCCGTCTCAGATCAATATTTGATGTATTAATTTTTTCCTCATGAAATGATTTAAGAATGAATTTTATATCAAGAATTAGAATATTGAAATATTTGTGGATGAGATTCAAGTAAGAAAATACGAAGACTCAAGCAAGAAAAATTTTGAAGATAAAATTTCTTTTAGAGGAGAAGAATGTGATGGCCCGGCTCGAGTAACGAATCCCAGCCCACAAAGCCCAAACGAAAAAAAAAGAAAAAAAAAAGAAAATAGAGGAGAAGACTCCCGAACCGGCTCCCAATCGAAGTCAGAAAGAGCCCCCTCTGGCTCTCTTTAAGGAGGAGAACCCTCCTCTCTCCCTCTCACCAGAGATTCTGAAGTCCATCGGCGGCAATCATCAGAAAATCATCACGAAAGACCGACCTGTGCCCGTCCAATTTCTCACTGGAAAGCCTCACTGGCGTCGAAGGTAAGCCCCAGCACTCCTTCCTCTCTTCCTTCCCCTCCTTCCCATGGCTTCTCACTCCCTCGCCGGCCGTCGGGATCATCAAAAAAATTATGAAAAGATGAGACCCTATTTTCCCCTGATCGACCGAGCCCTTTCCTCCTTTTTTCCAGCCACCGACGCCACCATTTGCAACGTCTCATCCCTAGGACAGGACCCCCATCCCTCTATCTCTCTTTCCGAGAGTTCTTGGCTGCTAGCGACCGGCCAATGACCGAAAAATATGAAGAAAAGGGGTGGGTCCCCTATTTTTTTTGAAAATTTTTCTAAATTTTCTTGCCTATCGAATCTCGTCGTCGGCCAGTTTTGCCTCTCCGTGGATGGCCGCCGCTGTTGCACCTCACCGGAGCCTGAGCCATCGAGTCCCTTCCCACAGTCCCTCCTCCGTTCGGCCAGGAAGAGAAAGAAGAAAAGAAAAGAAAGAAGAAAAGAAGAAGAAGAAGAAAGAAAAGAAAGAAAAGAAGAAGAAGAAAGAAAAAAAAGAAAAGAAAAGAAAAAGAAAATAAAAGAAGAAAGAAAAAGAAAAGAAAATAAAATAAAATAAAATAAGACTCTCTCCCCCTCTTTTCTTCTCTCTCTAATTTCTCTTTCTCTCTCTAATCTCTCTCTACTTTTTCTCTCTACTTTCTCTCTCTATGTTATTCCTCTCTCCTAAGATTTTTTAAAATTTTAAAAAGAATGATGATGAATTTAAATGATCCTAGTGATAGATTTTTGATCTGCGATCGTCGGACGGTACACCGGCACCCAGTTTGATCAGATTAGGTATTTTTAAGATTCTATTTTTCATAATTTTATTGAATTATCCATATGATAATCTTAGCATGATTTGATCTGATCGATCAAATTTGTTGAATCATATCATCTGAAGAGTTCAAGATAAATTTTCTCTCTCTAAACCATTTCTCTTTCGATCAATTTCTCTCTCTAAAGAGATTAGTCAATGAAAGAGTTTCTTTTAATATTTTTTATCTGATGAAGAATCTTGATCCATGATTATCGGGCAGTGTATTGGCACTCACCTTGATCAGACCATGAATCCTTAGATTTGATCATCCATGATCCCAATCTAGCCATGACTTGATTTGATCATATTGATTTCATCAATCGAGATATTGGACCAATCGTAATATTGGATTGTGTCACCTGATCAATTCGAATTGTACCTCATGAATTCTCTCTCTTCTGATTTTCTCTCTCTTTTTGATTTTATGAAACCAATAAAGAAACTTCGGTCCTATCACTTCGAATCTAATTTGATCTGATAGTCAAACTTTGGATCGTTTATGTCCTAATTAGATTTTGATTAGATGAAATTAGATGATCGGACCCAATCTAAACCATTGAAATATGGTATTCATATTCTTTCTAATTATTGAATTTGATCTCGTATAGGTATCGTTGACACCTGATAATCGGATATTGTGATATGGTTTATGAACTGAAGAATTTTAGAAGAAAATTTATAGAATTATGTAGATTTATTGGAATACGTTCATGGTAAGTAATGTTTTATTTTTTCTAGATTTATTGATAAATTATAATATATTTTTTTGATATGATTTGTGAAATGATGCATGAATTAGATGAATGATATTTTGTTATGAAAATATCTTATTTGAAATGTTATGATGAAGCATGATTGAACATATTGAATTCATGATGCATTATATTGATTGATTTTGATACTACATGATTATATATTTTTTATCAAAATTAGAATATGAAATATGATTTATGAAGAATTCTAATATAAGAACAATATGAATTGACAATCTGACTATGTAAAGGACCCTACCAATGGGGGCATATACGTTGGTAATTAATTTATCCTGAGGATTTATGTCGCCAGAGAGACCAGTGACAAACTGTCAGAGAGACCAGTGGTTTCGAAGGACTTTGCTGCCAGATGATTCGTGGCTCACCGCAAGAAGATACGCGGTGTTATGACCCTACCACAGGAAAAATATGATCATAGCTCATGGTTGACGAAAAGAATTTAAGAACGAAAGAAATTGAAATCTTGAAAGAAACTTGAATTTTCGAAAAAGAAATGAATTTGGCATGAATTATGTTGCATAATTAAAATTGAATTCGAATTGATGAACTCTATATGCTTATTTTCTATAAATGATTATTTACTTAAATGCCTGATAAAATCTATTGAAAGTGATCATTGCTTACTGGACTGTCTAGCTCATTACCTTCTATTTTACTATTTTTACAGATGTTGAGGAATTAAGATGATATAAGATATGAATGGAAGAGTGATCAGAAGCAGAATTTCTATACTTTTATTTTAGGTTGAAAGTCTTATTGAATTTGATGTAAGGCCTATGAATCATTATTGAATTTATTGAGATATTAAAGAAAAAATTTAGATCATTATATTTTAGATTTAAATTATTGACTAATTATTTTGCTGTTGTTTTAGGATAGCATGATAAGATGCCTTGTATGCTTATGGGAAGAGTTTTCTATGAGTATGCGGTGGTTGCCATGATATTCGATTCACAATCTCGGGTTGGGGGTGTGACAGCTTATTACTGAACTCAAGATAGCAAAAGAACTTGGAGCCAAAAAACTCGAAGTTTTCATCGATTCTTAGCTTATCGTTGGATAGGTACAAGGTCAATTAAAAGGTAAAGATTCTATAATGTCTCAATACTTACAAAATGTAAAAGAATTATCAAAAAACTTTGAAGATTTAGAAGTTATTCAAATTCTGAGATCGAAAAATACTTGAGATAATGCTCTTTCACATCTAGCCACATCAGGATTCTCCGAGCTCAACCAAAAAGTTCTTATTGAAGTCCTCAAATAGCCCAGCATAGAAGCTTTACCAATTGCTCAAATTGATTATGAGTCAAGTTGGATTGATCTATTAGTGGATTACATCACCAAAGAAGTTCCACCAACTAATCCCATTGAAACAAGTAGAATCAAAAGGCAAGATCCATGGTATATTATTCTGGATTACCGGTTGTATAAAAGATGATATTCCCTCCCACTACTTTGATGTTTACGACCATTAGAAGCTGATTATGCTCTCCAAGAGATTCATAAAAGAAATTTGTAGCAATTTCTTGGGAGGCAAATCACGGGCATATAAAGTCATTTGGCAAGATTATTGTTGGCCAATTATTCAGAAAGATGTAACCGATCTTGTCAATAAATGTGATTAATGTTAAAGGTATGCTAATATTCAACATCAGCCTACAATAGAACTCATTTATAGGGAATGGATATATTGGGACCTTTTCCAGTGGCCATAAGATAAAGAAAATTTCTGGTTATGGCACCAAATGGATAGAAGCAAAATCTTTGGCACAAATTGCTGAGAAAAAGATGTAAGATTTCATCAAGAAGTCTATTATTTGCTGTTTTGGCTTACCTTGGGTGATTATTACTAATAATGGATGATAATTTGATAATCCAAAGTTTAAAGATTTTTGTTTCAAACTTTATATTGATCATAGACTCACTTCGGTTGGACATCCATAGTCAAATGGAGAAGCCGAGATCACAAATTGAACTATCCTCCAAGGTTTGAAAACAAAGCTTGCTGAAGCAAAAGAACTTTGGACAAAAGAATTGTATAATGTTCTCTGGACATACAGAACTACATCTTGGAGACCTACTAGGAAAACACCTTTTAAACTCACTTTTGGAGTAGAAGTTGTAATACCGATAGAGATTGGCCTATCAATGATTAGAATAGAAAATTTTTATAAAAAATGCAACTCAGATCGGCTAAGGACTGATCTATATTTACTTGATTAAAGAAGAGAAGAGCTCGGATCTGAATGGCAACTTATAAGCAAAAAGTGGCCAGATACTATAATGCTCGAGTAAAACCTAAATTATTTCATAAAGGAGATCTAGTTCTCTGTCGAACTGAAATCTCACAGCCTATAGAGTAAGAAAAATCCATTCCTAATTAGAAAGGTCCATATCGAATTATCGAAGTAATTGGCCCAAAGCATACAAAATTGAAAATCTGGATGGCTCTATTATTCCACGAATTTGAAACATTGAGAATCTCAGAATGTATTATCAATAAGCTTTCAATAAAGCTTACTTCTATTTTTTGTCTCACTAAAGATAGATTTTCTTAAAGTATTATTTAGAACTCTCATCCAAACTAGATTGGTGAAATCCGATCAAATGAGGATGATGTGGTCGGTTCAAAACTGATCAAAGAGGATAGAACAAGAAATTTCATCCAAATGAGGTTATGATGAAAACTATCCAAACAATGCCATGAAGTCCGAGCAAATGAAGACAAGATAAAACTAGACTATCCAAATGAGGTTGGAAAAAGCTACATTACAGTCATTAAAATCTCAACCAAATCAAGACAAACTGATGTGAGACACTCGATCTCTGATTCGGACCTCACAAAGAAATATGAGACACTCGATCTCTAGATTGGACCTCACAAAGAAATGTGAGATAATCGATCTCTAGAATATTGGATCTCACAAAAGAATATGAGTCATCCAATCTCTGGACTGGACCTCACAAAAGAATAATGTGAGAAATTGATCTCCAAATTGGACCTCACAAGTGAAAAATGTGAAACACCTGATCGTTGGATCGGACCTCACAAAGAAATAGTACGGGACATCCAATCTTCGAATTGGACCTCACAAATATTCACTTTAATATTTGATTTTCAAGAAAAATCCAAGTGAAGTTCCTACATCTATGAATTGAACTTCATAAGATCGACTCAAAAATATTTATGATCGAAGTCATATTTCAGAAAGGGAAGGCACAAAGGTCAAAAGTCCTCTGTAAGAGACTGACCTACCACTTCGAACTCAAGTAGAGATATTTCTTAAAACTCTACAATGAATATTTGAATTATTAAGATTGGTTTACATTTTGTTAATCGATCTGGATGTTATGTTTAATAACTTGGTGTTTCAAATTAACATCTTGATAAGACACATCAGTCTTATGATAGACTAACAAGGTCACACAACTGTTTTGTTCTTTATAACTGACCCAATCGAGGTCAAATGATCTTTATAATTATCTGACTGACATTAGATAATGATCATTTACTATGAATAACTTCAAAGAATTTGGAACTTTTCCAAAGTCACTAAGACCCAAATCGAGTCAAATGACATTGGAAATATCCAAAGTAAATAAAAGACATGTACACATATGAAAGAAATTCATTTCATTAATCATAAAAATAATCACAAAAGCCCACATCGGACCAATACAAGAGTTGATAAAAAGAAAAAGATACAAAGATAACTCAGGCATTAGCCTGAGGACCGTCTGTCGGAGGAGCTAAGGTCAGATCCTTGGTAGCCGTTGGAGACTCCACAGAAATGACTTCGATGGCTAGGACCTTAGTTGTGCTAGTTAGAACTTTAATGGGGGGAGCTTTAGACTGAGGTTCAAAGATCACCTGATGACTGGGACACCTCGACAATAGGAGCAGGTGAAATCAGCTGATTGGCAACCTCAGCTGCTACTGCCAGAGTTGCATCAATAGTGACCTTGTTGAAGTTAAGGTTGGGAAATAACTTCATAACTAGGTTTCGTAGATCAGAACATCATAATCAAAAGCTCCTTCTAAGCCTCAGTGACCTCATCCTGAAATGCCTGTAAGATTTTATACCCCCTCCACAGCCTTAAGATCGAGATGTCTTATCTGATCTAAAACAATACCATCAGTTTCTTTCAATTTGGCCCCTAACTCCAAAGTTTTCTCAGCCCCCTGCCATAGCTCGGCCAGCTTCTCTTTGGCTACATTTATTTTTCTCTACTAATCTAGCAGAGTCTATCTTTTATTGTATTCATCTTGTAATAACCGACCCAATATATATATATATATATATATATATATATATATATATATATATATATATATATATATATTACCTCATGCACGAAGCATGTGAGGTGGAAAGAAGAGGAACTCTTGAAGGAGTCCTCTTCTCCCCTTCAAATCTGATCAGGTCAAGGGGTCCTAGGGCCAACCAAACTCAAGCGAGGACCCTAGGACTCCCTTCTATAAATTTCCTAGCCCCCTTCCCTTGTGCATCCGCCCAAATTTCCAATCAATGGCTGGTGAAATCATGGGTCTAATTTTGTTGGATTGGTTTTGATGAGTGTTCTTCATGAATCACCCCTAATTCCTCACTGAAATTGAGGTAAGATCTACTATCCTCCTTCCTCTTTTCTTTCCCGAACCCAAAGTTTTTGATGTCGGATTTAGCTATCGGTCATCAGATTTCATGGACACCAAACCGTATATATTTTTCTTTTGATTTACTGGTTGCCGTCGCTGAAGATGGCCTTGCTACGGTCATCGAGGGCTAGAACCATCCTAGCAGTAGTCGCTCGAGGCACTGCCGAAGAAAACCATGGTCGTGGAAGGTGGGTCAGCTTGAGACCCTCCCTTCCACTATTTCAATGAAGAAGAAGTGAAGAATAAACTAGGAAAAGAAGAAAAAAGAGAGAAAGAGAAAGAAAGAAGGGAAAAAGAAAAAGAAGAAAAAAAGGAGAGTTTCTCTCTTCCCTCTTTCCTCTCTCTATTCTCTATCCACTTTCTCTTTCTACCAATTTCTCTCCCTATTTTCTCTCTCTAATTTCTCCCTCTAGATTTCTTCTCTCTCTTCATGATGTTTTATCTCTAGAATCTTATGGACTAGTGGAGGGTCTAAATACTTAGATAAATCCAGATCTTGTTTGATCAATCCTAGGAGAGGTTCTAAACTTGTGATGTTTAGGGATATTTTCATAATTTTTCTATCCATAATGATGCATGATTTTTTGGTTTATCTATGATTATGTAAGTGTACAACTGATTGTATAAAAAGAATCGAGTAGAATATCTTGATTTTGAGTTTGTAAATCGAGGAGTTTATCGATTATTCTGTTTGAGTCAATCACCGATAGAAGTAAGGATTCTTGGACACAAACATCAGTGTATATATTTATTTTTGCACTACATGATTTGGTTTCTCATGGCTAATATTTATTTATGATTGTCGGCATGATTATGGATATGTTTTGCATCATATGTTTGTACAAAATAGCAATGATTTTCGAATGGTTTGGGTTATAATACCGACTATTAAAATTTTAAAAAGAATATAATATGAAATAGTATTTTATTTATGATATGATTTAGATTTAATAATTTGATGATCAAAAAAGGGGTGTTAGGACTAGCCACATTAAATTGAGAATAGCCTAGTCATAGACAGGAACGTGACATTGAGATATAGCCTATCATGGATAGATATATGGTACTGAGAATAACCTCATGGATAGATATGTGGTACAGAGAATAGCCCTACCATGGGTAGATACCTGGTGTTTGAGTTTGCCACTATGGATTGAAGCATGGATATTCTAATTTACCATCGCTGGCTGAAGTGTGATTATTCTAGTTTGCCACTACAGACTAAAACATGGTTATTCTGGTTCATCATCAAGGCTAAAATGTGGTTTATGGCTTGCCAGTCATATATTGCAGCATGATCGTGGTTAGTCCGAAACACTAAAGATAACTGTTGATTGATCAGGATAATATTAATGAGATTGGATGATAAGATATAAAACCATAATTAAGTAAAAATGAGCTTTACTTAATGATGCATATGTGGTATATCACTTTTAAAAAATTCAATGGCGTATGATGTATGATTTTATATATATCGATATTGAGTTATACTGGATACTTGACATAGATTTTTGACTTATTTTTTTTTTTGATGCTATTTATATGCTATTTTTAATCATATTATTATATTGGTGTGAGTGTGCTGGGATTCTTATGGCTGTAAAGCTCACTCCCTCCTTTAGTCTTTTCTTTTATAGAGTGGCTGGATGCTCATGGTAGGCTACGGTTTGGGGTTATAGATAAACAGATGATTAGATAGAGTGTTCTTAACATCCAGTTGGATAATAGAAATGATTGAATTTATACTTATGCAAATTTTATGAATTTTATAAAAGTAGATCATTATTATTAATAGACATTGAGATGTTGTAACAAATTATAAGGCCTTGTATATTCTTTAGGATTTTGCCTAAGGAGAGTGCGCCATCACGTGTCCGATCTGATGCTGGGTTCGGAGCGTGATAGAATGGTACAGAGCTTAGATTTAAGATCACTAGGGACTGTGACATAAGTAATATCAAAATTTTAAATTATGATCAATAGAGTGTGATAAAGTGATATCAAGCTTAAGATTATGATATCTAGGGATTGTGACTCAAGGGGTATTGAGTATAAAGTTATGATTGCTAAGGATGTAAAAGAATGGTATCAGAGCTTAGGTTTAAGGTCACTAGAACTATGACATAAGTGATATCAAAATTTTGGATGATGATCAAAAGAGTATGACAGAATGGTATGATCACTAAAATATAATAAAAGTACTAGAAAAGATATAAAGTTGAATTTCAAATCAATAGGTATTATGATGAAATTTATACATAACTGGCATATGATAATATAACAGAATTGATGAGTTATATCTTGGATATCAATAAGTAGGACTTAATCTAAATATAAAAGGTGTTGATCTTGGAATAAAGTGGGATATATTATATATGGTGTTCAGTATACTTGTTCAATTATTAGTTAGATGATTTTAGAATTTTAAAACTTGATATGAATGAAGATCATAATGACTTTTCTAAATTTTGATATTAATTATTTGATCATTATAGTTTTGCCTTTAACACGTAACTTAAGAATGAATTGCATTATACGAGAGAGAAATATTTTATTTCCTATTTCAATCACTAAACCAATAAGAAGATCATGTATAAAACTCGCATGTAAGTAAAAAATATATTTGGTTCTATTGATAAATTGGATTTTATTGTGAGAGCATGACATAAAGAATATTGAAACTTAAGGTTATGATTACAAGGGATTGTGGCAGAGGTGATTCATAGTGTTTGAATTTGGATGGAAAATTTGATGGCTCAAACTATAATTTGAAGGATTCACAAATTTATGATCTTATTGGATTGGAAGTTATTTACCAAACTTGAGATAGTCAACAGATTAAATCAGAGTGTGCAGCGAAAGTGTAATGGTTTAAGTGAAGGTGTTTTGGTAAAGAATTTGAATTTCTTTTCTCGATCAAAAAGGTTAGTTAGGAGTCTGAGAATAAAATAAGAATTTTATATTCTCAGGTTTTGAATTTTCAATATACTAATTTCGAGGATGAAATTATTTTAAGAGGGGAGAATATAACCAACCCAATATATATATATATATAATATATATATATAATATATAATTTAACCTCATGCATGGAGCACGTGAGGCTAAAAGAAGAGAAACTCCCGAAGGAGTCCTCTTCTCCCCTTCGAATCCAATCAGGACAAGGGGTCCTAGGGCCAACCAAACTCCAACGAGGACCCTAGGACTCGCTTCCCTTGTGCATTCACCCAAATTTCCAGTCAATGGCTAGTGAAATAATGGGTTTTGTTGGATTGGTTTCGATGAGTGTTCTTGATGAATCACCACTGATTCCTCATCCGAATTGAGGTAAGATCTCCTATCTCCTTCCTCTTTTCTTTCCCAAACCCCACGAAGTTTTTGACAATCGAATTTAGCTGCTAGCCATCGATTTCATGGACACCAAACCTTCCTATTTTTCTTTTGATTTTGTCCCGCCGAACCGACCGCCGTCGCTAAGACGGCCTTCCTATGGTCATCGAGGGCCAAAACATCCAACGATAGCCACCCAAGGTGCTATTGTAGAAAGCTATGGCCGTGCAAGGTGGGTCAGCTTGAGACCCTCCCTTCCCTATTTCAACGAAGAAGAAGAGAAGAATAAACCAGGAAAAGGAAAAAAGAGAGAGAGAGAGAAAGAAGGAAAAAAAAAGAAAAAGAAAGAAAAAAGAGAGTTTCTCTCCTTCTCTCTCCTCTTTCTATTCTCTCTACTTTCTCTCTCTACCAATTTCTCTCTCTAGTTTCTCTTTTTAGAATTTTCTCTCTCTAAATTTCTTCTCTCTTTATGATTTTCTCCCTATAAAATCTTATGGACTAGTGGAGGGTCATAGATACTTAGACAAATCCAGATCTTGGTTGATCTAGGAGAAGTTTTAAACTTGTGACGTTTAGGGGTATTTTCATAATTTTTCTGTCCATAGTTGTGCATGATTTTTTAGTTTATCTATGATTATATAAAGGTGCAACTGATTGTACAAAAGATATCAATGGAATATCTTGATTCAGAGTTTGTAGATCAGGAGTTCATTGATTATTGTATTTGAGTCAATCATCAATAGAAGTAAGGGTTCTTGGACACAAACACTAGTATATATATTTATTTTTGCACTGCATGATTTAGTTTCTTATGGCTAATATTTATTTATGATTGTCGGCATGATTATGAAATATTTTGTATCATATGTTTGTACAAAATAATGATGATTTTCAATAGTTTGGGTTATAATACTGACTATTAAAAATTTTGAAAAAAATAATATGAAATAATATTTTATTTATGATATGATTGAGATTTAATAATTTGATAATCAAAAAGAGGTCTTAGGACTGGTCATGTTAAATTGAGAATAGCCTAGTCAAGGGCAGCAATGTGACATCGAGAATAGCCTACCATGGATAGATACATAGTACAAGAATAGCCCCACCACAGGTAGATACGTGGTGTTTGAGCTTGTCATCAGGGTTGAAGTATGGATATTCTAGTTTGCCACTGTGGGTTGAAGTATGATTATTTAATTTGTCACCACGTGCTATAGCAAGTTATTTTGGTTCACCACCATAGGCTGAAATGTGGTTTATGGCTTGCCATCACAAACTGCAGCATAACCATGGTTAGTCCGAAATACTAAAGACAACCATTGATTGATCTGCATCAGTTAATAAGATTTGGATGATAAGATATAAAATCATAATTAAGTAAAAATGAGTTTTACTTAATGACGCATGTATGTATGGTATATCACTTTTAAAAATTCAATGGTGTATGATGTATGATTTTATATATATCGATATTGAGTTATATTGGATACTTGATATGAGATTTTGTAGCTTATGTATTCTTTTGATGTTGTTCATATGTTATTTTCAATCGTACTATTGTATTGGTGTGAGTGTTTGGGATTCTTACTGGACTATAGAGCTCACCCCCTCCTTTCATCTTTTCTTTTTCAGAGTTACAGGATGCTTATGGTAGGCTAGATTTGGGATCACAGATGAACGGATAATTAGATAGAGTATTCTTGATATCCAGTTGGATGATAGAAGAAATTGAATTTGTACTTATGTAAATTTTATGAATTGTTATGAAAGTAGATCATTATAATTTATGGATATTGAGATGTTGTAACAAATTATAAGGCCTTGGATATTCTTTAGGATTTTCCCTAAGGAGTGTATAGTCATCACATATCGACCTGGATGCTAGGTTTGGGGCGTGACATATCTTTTCTTGAACCTACTTCTTCAGCCCGTCGGTCCCTTTAGCTTCTTTGGCAGCATTTTCCTTGGCTGTCTTCTTGGCCTCCTGACCACTTTCATGGCCTTTTGTTCAGCCTTGAGCCCCTCGTTCAGGATTTTTTATTCTCAAAAACCATATTAGTTGCTTATTGAGCAACCAAAAGAGTATGGCCGACTGCAAAGGAAAGAAAAAGGATGAATATATAGTTAGATCGATAACAAGCCAATGTGAAAAGAAAGGTGCAAAAGGAAGAAACTTACATTTAAAATGCTGTTGAACCGATAAGTTATCATCTACTCGATGGAGAGGTCCCTCCTCCAAGCATCAAGATTCTTTTGTGGCATCATTGCGTAAAGCAGCTCTCTACGAGCCATGGCATCTCCAACAATGATGCCTGAGTAAGGTAATCTTTTGCTTGAGGTGGAGGGAGGATCAACTTCAAAAACTTTTGATCTCTTGGAAGATCAAATTGGCCTTCCTGATGTGGGGGGCAGTGCTTGTGAAGAACGCTGCTTTGGTCACATGGTTGCTTCCTTGGTAGGTGGGCAAGATTCCTCAGTAGACTACTGAGGTGGAGGCTTGGACGTCGGAGGCACCACTGAGATTGACATGGGGTCCAAAGCATGCTTTGAAGCTGGCACAAGCGAAGATCAAGGAGCAATCGACCTAGAAGGAATAGTAACCTCCTTGCTCCTCTTCGGGGGAGGCTGGTTGGTGGAATCTTGTTTTTTCTTCTTTGTATCCCCAGCCTCTTGAGATCGAATCTCATAATTATTGCAACAAAGGAAAAAAATTATTAAAAAAAAGAGAGAAAAAAGAGACAAAGATTGACATCAGACTTATCCTAGGGAGAGATTTGACTGATGCTGATATCAAACAAAGACTGGTCAGTCATTAGTAAGCTCAAGTTGGGTACTTTCATACCCAACAGTTCTGCAAAAGCCTCCTCATCTCCTAATAGGATCTCATATTGGAGTTCTATTTGAGCTTAGGTCTACCCCTGGCTACAACTGAAACCCTAGAAAATGGGAGAAGAAATAAAAAAGAAGCAATTTTTCTAGTCATAAATGAAGAAAGAGAAGAACCAAATTTATATTTAGGTTGAGATGAGAAATACTACCAATTTTTTTCATAAGGATGTTTCTTTAGGTGAAACAGTGACCTAAAGAGAGAGATCCTAAGTTCTATAGTAGAGAAGTTATGGCAGATGATCAAAACAATGATCATCCTAATGGCATTGGGGGTTATTTGGGTTGAATGAATTCTATAAAAATCAAAAATATTATTGACTAAAAGATGTAGGAAAAATCGAGTCTAGACTGAAGTGTCTCATCATAAATTGCGACACAACCTTCTAGAGGTTTGGTTACTAACCATCCTGACCTGGAGTTATGAGCTGATGTTCTTCAGGAATAAAATATTTTTCTCTAAGTCCTTCAAGATCCAGAACAGTCGGAGTGGATTGTTTGATACCAAATTCAAAGTAATCCAAAAACCCCCAATCAAAGATTCTCGATCCTCCTAACTTGAGACACCCACATCAGTAGTCGTGCAAGATGGAGTGGACATCTTGAGCTCGAATTGGGGCTGGGTCAACCAGATATCTCGATCATCCAAAATCTTCTTCCCCCTCATCTAATCACTGCTGAAAGACATTGTTTCAGGGAGAAGGAAGAAAAAGTGGAAAACTAAAAGGAGAAGATTGAAATGGATGATAAAAAAGGAAAAAATTGATGAAAGAAAAGGGACGGAAGCAAAGAAGCCTAAAACCTTAAAAAGATACAAAAAGGAGGCTGGAACAAAGAAATCTATCTTCTAATGGACTAAGGAGACTTCCAAGAACTTTTCTCTTGCTCCAATGACTTCTCTTCAGGTACCGGTGGCACTCAAAAGCTCTCTTCTTTGATTCAGGTGGCACTAGAGAAAGCTCTGGAAAAAATTCGATAGAGCTTCCACATAGTAAAAAGATAAAGTGATTTTCTAGCCAAGTGAAAACCTATATATACAATGCATTAACAATTCAAATCATTTTAGATCAATTCAAATTGGCACCACTTGGCAATGATCTAATGAGTCTAAGAAGTCAGATCGGCACACCTGTTCCTGATTAAGCCATGAAAGGAAAATGAAAAGTTCAAAGCATGTATTTTTAAAATTTTATAGTGAAAAAATAAAAGATTAAATACTTTAATCTTCTAAACATATCTTAGATCAGATCTAAACTACCATGAAGGATCTATGATATGAAAAATCTACATATAAAATCTGATATAAAATAAAAACTGCATCGATCACATCGATGCTCTGAATCTGATCTAACCTTTAGATCATATTGGTTGGGTTCAGAACTCATCATCTTTTTGTCAGTCGATGATATTTATTTTGGTAGGTATGGTACGAACTCTCGCTAATACCGAGTAGCCGCACAACCGTCCAGCCTTTATAGATCATCCACTTGAAGCCTTGAACTGATCTTCCTTCGCAGGAGTGCTGGCTCGCATCAAAGGCTCTAGATGGCTGATCCAAGCTTCTTTCTTTGGATCTCCCGGACTCCTTAGGATCAGAAGGTGAAGCTTTACAAGGAGGTGGTGGTGTGGAAGATTGAACAAGACTCACTCTTATATTTTTCTTCTCACACAATCTAGAGTTGAAACCCTAGACTTTATACCTCACACCCAAGAGGAAGAACACTTCCTCTGTTTCTTGTGCACGGAAGCCCAACCCACTTTAACTTTTTATACCCCAACTCTTAGGTTTCTCATACCAAAAATTACTTCTAATCTCACACAAAACTAATTGCTTCTTAAGGGTGGCATCCTATGAAAGATAAGGATAAGGAAGAGGTAGTTTCAGTTCAACTTCAAATATTGGGTGATCCTTATCACAAATTCAAATCAAATTTAAATTAAATTTTAAACCAAACTTCATCCTTATCTTGGAAACTTAGAAAGTGGTTGTCCAACATCAGAATAGCATAAAAATCTCATGCAAAAATACTTTATGCATGGAGAAAAGTGATGGTGTGGAGAGAAGAGTCCAGCTCAATTTGGACTCTAGGTTTTCATTCGAATTCAAACCCATTTGAACTCAAATTTAAACCAACCAATTTTAATTCAAAAAAATTAGATGAGGATGTGAAAAAGACTTCTATCATGAAAAAAATTATATAAAAATATTTCTCACGTGAAGAATAAGAGGGCACAGAGAAAGGTGGCGCAAGGGATTCGAATTTGAATTAGTTTCTTATCCAATTAAATTCTTAATCCAACCAAATTAGGTTAGATCCAATTGGATCATTAAACTTAATCTAATTAGGTACCCATACTTTGTTGAATGATGCAATAAAATTTTTCACCTACAACCGAATCAACCTTCTATAAGATCCAAGAGCAAACCACCTGAGAAAATTAAATGCAAGGAATATGATTCAGGAAAAATGTTAACTTCAAACTACATAAAAAATAAAATTTTATCAACTGTTCGATGGATTAAATTATATCATTTACTTCTGAACCATTCCAAAAAAGTTTGGCCAACAATCCTTGTGATAATAAATTCTATAACATCTTTAACAGAAAAACATAACTTCTTGAACGCTGTTCTTAATCTGCAGCAGATGATGTACCACAATAGCCTGATCCCTGAAACCACCAATTAATGTCGATCCTCCATCAGAAAGATCAGACTCTATATAGAAACTAAGGCTGATAGATCATCTAAAAATTGGTCCAAACAAGATATCTGTCAAAGCATAAGAACACGATCAAAATTTAATTCACGTGTAACAAAGATTGTTAGTTAACATCTATAATGCATCAGCAAAAAATTGATTCTCATCTGATGGTACATGATAATGTGTTGATCTGCTGGTCCCCTGAATGAAAATAAAATATTGATAAATTGATAAAAAATTATTTTAAAAACTAGATAAAACTAGATTATGAAATACTTAAAACTAAGAAGATTATCTGTAAAAACTAGTTCACCAGTTGCCACTCATCATTATAGGGTAGAAAAGGTGGGAATTAGCCCCTCCTAACTAAAAAATAAAATAATAAGAAAAAAATATCAAAAAATATTATTTATCAATATGGCTATAAAGATAGAAATCAAACTCTGTCGAATGACAAATTCTTGTGTCTATCATAGTTCCTAATCATATAAAAAATATCACTAAATTTTTAAGCCACTTAATTGATCAACCCTAACAAAATATATGAATATCAACTAGACTCTTTAACATATTTTAGATCCACAAAAGCATGCATTACAAAGGATAGCCAAGCTACTTTTTTATGTACGTAATTATTTTTTGGAGAAAAAATCATACATTAACTATTTATCTAAATTTTTTATTAATATTTTATTTTTCATCATGAATATTTTTTTAATATCATTTTTTGTTGTTAATTTTTTTGGATAGAAATTTTTTTAGTGAAAAAATCTAAAATTATTTTTTTATGAAATTATTATTGGAGAAATTTTTTTTGCAAAAATTATTTTGATAAAAACTATATTTACATTGCCAATAAGATTATTAACAACTAAAATTTAGTTTTCATCACAAATAATTTTTTTTGCAAAATTTTTTAAGAGGAAAAAATTTTGGGGAATTTTTATTTTTTTGGTGAATTATTAGCGATGAAATTTAATTTTTATTGCTAATAACTTTATTGATGATGAATTTTTTTAGTCCAAATAAATTTTTTAGAGAGAAGATTTTTTTATTGGCAAATTTTTTTGGTAAAAATTATTCATGATGAAAATCTAATTTTTGTTGTTAATAAATTAATTAATGATAAAAATTTTATTTTTATTGTAAATAATTTTTTAGCAAAAAATTTTTTTAGTGGAAATTTTTTTTGACAGAAATTATTAATGAAAAAATTATATTTTCATTGCTAATAAGGTAATTAATGATGAAAATTTTTTTCATCACAAATAATTTTTTTGGAGGAAAAATTTTTTTAGTAGAAATTTTTTTATCAGAATTATTGGCGATGAAAATTAAATTTTATCGCTAATACTTTATTAATGATGAAAATTTTCATCCCTAATAATTTGCTTTCAATGCACGTCAAATTGACATCCCTTCGCATGAAACCGCGCAAAACCCTCTTCCCCCTCCCTTTTCCCCTCTCTCCTTTTTTCTTTCCTGTGCTCTCTCCGTCTCCTCGAGCTCACCTCTCTCCCTCTCCCTCTCCCTGAGCTCTCCTCTCTCCATGCTCTCCCCCCTCTCTTCCCGTTGACAAGCCCCTCTCTACTATCACTATGCCATCCACCGTCTGTGCCACCCACCATCCGTCGTCCGTCAGAGGTAAGGTTCCAACCTTTTTTTTGTGTTGATGAGCCACCGGGGGGTGGAGCCATCTGCGAGGGGGGCCGTGGGTGGCCAGCGACGCCATGGGCCCAGGGGGTCACGACAGGGAGGTGGTTGGCCGGAGGGAGGGGATGGGATGGAAACGAGGGCGGGATGGGGTCGGGGAGCGAGATGGGGCCGGGGGCGGGATGGGGCATCCGACGGCGATGGAGATGGGTCGGGTCGGGGATGGGGTCGGCCGGTAGGGAGGGGGTCGGGGGCAAACATGGGTCGTGGGGTGGGATGGGGGGGGGGGATGGGGCCGGGGAGGGGGCGGTCAACGATGATAGAGATGGGTGGGGAGGGTGTCAGCTGACAGAGATGGGGCTAGGGAGAGGCGGCCGACGATCGGGGGAGACGGGCTAGGGAGGGGCGGCAGTGGGGAGGGGTGGGTGACAATGGGGAGGGAGGAAGGGAAGAGAGAAAGGAGGGGAAAAAAAAAAAAATAAAAAAATAAAAAAAAAAATAAAAATAAAATATTAATAAAAATATTTAATTATTTAGTTAATAAAAATAAAATTAGATCATGATCTAAATTGAATCGAGGTCGGGATCCAAATCGAGATCTCGATTCAGATTGGGATCAAGATCAGGATCTGATCAGAATCTGAGTTGGGATCTGGATCACAGAGGGTTGGAGATGGTGGCGATGTCGTGGGGGGTGGCTTGTGAGGGGTGTGTAACGGCACCAACGTCATGGGAGCGGGGTCGCGGGAGCCGAGTCTGAGTGGCCGGGGTATGATGGCGTTGGCACCATGGGAGTGGGGGCCGTGGAGGCGAGTCTAGAGCTCATTTAGGATAAAAAATATTTAAAAAAAATATTTTTAGATAAAAAATATTTTAAAAAAATAAAAAATTATTTATTATTTTAGATAAAAATATTTTAGAAAAATAAAAAATATGACTCATCGAGATTAGGTTTTATTTTATTATTTTATATTAATATTATTTTACATGCTCAACTACTTATAGTTTATTTTATATTTATTGCATAAATTTTTTAGCGTTACTGCTAAATTTTATAAATTTTTTTTGTTCCACTAGCACAATGCACATTGCTGTTGCTTATTATAATTTAATTATTTTATGTACTATTTTATATATTTTTATTTATTATAATTAAATATAAAAAATATTTTTATTTTAAAAAAATTCTATAAAATTTTTGATAAAAAAATTTAATACAGAGATTTTTTTTTTATAAATTAGAAATCCATCTTTGAATGTTTGTTCAGAGATGGTAGTTAAATTATATTGAGCCATAGATTTTGTTCAAGAGTCGATCTTGATCAAGATCGACTCTTATATGTCCCATATTTAGACTTTTTGAAAAAGTAATAATCTTATTGTTGTTAATAGTTGATATTTTATTTCATTATGTGGTACTCAGTAGTTATCTATCCACTATTCTCTGATATATGATGGATAGGGTGCATAGCACCATATTCATGTCATATACTTGAGAACCATGGAAAGATGTTGTCAAAATTTTTACAATAATGAGATAAATATTGACTAATAACAATAATAAGATTATTACTTTTCTAAAAGGGATAGAGCCACACCTATTAGTGATGATTTGAAATAATAGGATCATGCATTTTTACTTCATTAAATTGGTGGAAGAAAATTTTCTATGTTACTATTCAATCTGTGTTCTTTAATATGTGCTATTTTGTATAAAATGATTAATGTCCAGATTCGGATTGGGATTTCATCCAAAATTCGGATCGTGATTCAATCCGGATCGGGATCCGATTCGGAAGAATACCATTGAAATTTTTTTTGTTGTTAATGATTTTCGTATTTGTTGTTAGATAGATATCAACAAAAATTGGATGAATGTTAGAGGTATTTTTGTCTGAATATCGAAAAGGAGTTCGAGATTTTATTGAGTTTGCACAACATAAGGCTGACAGTGCTAGTCGGGTAACGTGTCCATGCAAAGATGCATCAATATGGTATATCATCATATAACACTTGTTGAGGAGCATTTGCTATGTTATGGTATGGATAAGAAGTATACTTATTGGATATGGCATGGGGAGGGTGATCCGAATGAAGTGGTGTGCGATAATGACGATACTAAAGATGATAGTAATGTTGCTGAACCTGTCAAATATAGTGGTATAGGAGAACTATTGGATGATTTATGTTAGGGTGCTTGTTCAAATGTACGCATAAGTACTACTGCATCTGAAGGCAATTCTGATTATGAACAAATATCTGGCTTGAGGTAGAAGGGACTTCTAAACAGTTTGCAAAGCTTGTAAGAGATGCATGAGAGCCACTCTTCCAAATTATACAAAGTTCTCCAAGTTAGAGTTTTTGATAAAATTATTTCATATTAAAATCGTGAACCGATGGAGTCAGAAGTCATTTGATCAAAATTTGATATTGATTAAAGTAGCTCTTCCTGATGGAGAGAGACTTTCGAAATCATATTTTGAAGTAAAAATATACATGTGAAAATTGAGACTTAGCTATATTCCTATACATGCCTACAAAAATAACTATATATTATTTTATAAGGATAACGAATAGGCAACTGAATGCTTGAAATATGGTGAGCTTAGGTACAAAATCGATAATAGGAAAGAAAAGAAGATACCTTAAAAGATTTTGAGGTATTTTTTATTAATTTCAAGACTTCAAAGGTTGTATATGTCCACAAAGACAACTGAAGAAATGAGATGGCATCATGAGCAGCGAATTTCAGAGGAGAACATACTTAGCCATCCAGTCGACTCTGTAGTGTAGAAAGACTTCGATGTAAAGCATCTGTACTTTGCGAGTGACCCACACAATATCCGACTTGGTCTAGCGAAAGATGGATTTAATCCCTTTGGCAATCTGAGTACCTCTTACAGCATGTGGTCGATGATGCCAGTTGTATATAATATGTCACCTTGGAAGTGCATGAAAGAATCATTTATTTTTATGGCACTATTGATTCTAGATCCAAAAGCACCAAATAATGAAATTGATGTATATCTACAACCTTTAATCGATGATCTGAAGGAGCTATGGGAAAATGGGATACAGACATAAGATTATGTGAGTCGAAGTAATTTTAAGTTGCATGCTTCGATTCTATGGACCATAAATAATTTTTCTATATATGGAAACTTATCTGGATGGAGCACCAAAAGATATTTGGCATATCCAATATGTAATAAGGATGCATCCTCCTTACATTTAAAGCATGGATGAAAAATATGCTTCATGGGTCATCGACAGTTTCTCTCTGGTAATCATTTTTGGAGGACCCGTTATAACTAATATTTGATGGCAAGTCCGATCGACGTCCGCCACCTAAGGAGTTAAGTAGAGAAAAAATGTTAGAACAACTTGAAGTCATTGAAATATTTAATTTGAAAAAATATCGAGTACTCGCAAGCAGAAGTATACTAAAGCTAAGCTGAATTGGACGAAGCGAAGCATCTTTTTCAATTTACCATATTGAAAGCAGCTACTACTTTTCATAATCTAGATACAATACACATTGAGAAGAATATTTGTGATAATATCATTGGTACTGTATTGAATATCAAGAAAAAATAAAAGATAGTACAAAAGCTCATCTTGATTTATAGAAAATGAGAATTCGATCGGAGTTGCATTTAGTTCGTCGAGGTGGTAGATTTTTTTATGCCACCTACATGTTATTCGTTGTTTGGTGAGAAAATTTTTTTTTATGGATGGTTCAAAATCGTAAAGTTTTTTAATGCATACGCTTCAAACGTATCGTGATGTGTTGAAAATAATGACGTCAATATCTCTGGCATGAAAAGTCATGACTTTCATATGATGATGCAACGTTTGCTTCCTGTGGTCATGCATGGTTATTTGGGTAGTGATGTTCCAACTGCATTGATTGAGTCGAGAACTGTGTTGTCAAAAATTGAAGATTAACTTACTTGAGAGGTTTGAGAAGGATATCATACTCATTCTTTATAAATTAAAAAAAAAATTTCACCATCATTTTTTGATGTTATGGTGCATCTGGCTGTTCATCTTCTAAAGAAAGCTCTTTTGGTCTGACCGATACATTATCGATGGATATATCTTATTGAAAGATAAAAAAATTATACATACTTGTCATACAATTATAAGATATAAATATATTTCTAAAATTAAAATTTATTTTTATTTATAGATTTTTATGTACTCTAAAGAAATATGTGCGCAATAAAGCACGATCTGAAGGGTCTATAGCAGAAGTATATGTAGCTACGAAGTGTGTCATATTTTGCTCGATATATTTTGATGATATCGAAGTGAGATTCAATTGTACAGATCGTAACACAGACCATAAATGGAATGACAATGAACTGACGCTATCTATATTTAAATAAACAGTTCGATCATTGGTGCAAGAAGATATAAATTTATGGACGTGAACGAGCTATCCAAAGCACACTTCTGCGTTCTAAATAATTATGAAGAAATTAAAGATTTCATTGAGTAAGTACCATCTTAGCATACTATTTAATGTTCTAAATAATTTTTTCATATCGATGTAAAATTAAAATCATGAGTTGTTGCAGTGAGCGTAAGAGTTACTATGTAGAGAGAATAATACGAATGCTGATGATCGATATAGGAGAGAATTTACAAAATGATTTAGTGATCTTGTAAGTTACATTAGTAATACATTATTTATAATAATTATAAAAATTTATATTTGAACCAACATAATTTTTTATGTTATGGTGTAGATGAAAATAAGTATTTCAATAAAGAAGTGGATGCGCCCAATGAGTTCTATGATTTAGTATGTAGTGTTGATTGAAGGGTTAACCACTATGCATCCTGTATCATTGGAGAAATGAGATTTCACACAAGGAGCTTAAGATGCAATGACGGATCTAGAATAGTGAGATTGCTATAGTAAGATATGAAGGAGAAGAAAAATTGAATATTATGGTGTACTAATAGATATCATAGAACTGAAGTATGGATCTAGTAATTCTGTATTCTTGTTTCAGTGTGAATGGTGGATATTAGTAATAAAAAGATTGATATTCATATCGATCCATACTTTATCAGTGTAAAATTTTACACAAACATGATACCAGAATGAGCCGTATATATTAGCAACTCAAGCGAAATAAGTAATATATTTGAAGGATCTAAAGTATCGAGATAATTAGCATGTCATATAAAAAATAACACCTAGAGATGTATATGACATATCAACCCGATTAGAGATGGATAAAAATTTAGATTTATATGAGGAGAAGCTTTTCAGCAGAAAGAACAAACATTAGTCGAGCTTCTTGTTGATGAAAAACTTATAACGGCTCCTTTGAATAGGGCTGATCTGCCATCCAACGAAGTTGAAGCTGATTTTATATTTAATCTTGATGAGTCAGAGGATGACGATCAGTTCATAAATGATGATGAGATAGAATGTGACATATATGTCGATTATTATGATTCAGAGGAGGATCCACACATCGAAGAAGATACAAATATTGATGAGTAGATTTATGTTCTATGTTCAATCTTCTCTTGCAATAATGGTATGCGATATAATTCTATTCATTAAAATATAATTTATTTTTTATTACTATTGTTCAATATTATATTCATTTATATATCAAAAATTATAGGTATGGCATCAAGTGACAGACGACAACGTTCACATTCACAGTCTACCCCAGAGGTTAGGTACCTTCATCGATTTCCACTACCGCACCAGCTCCATCACCAGAGGATCCTGCACTGGCAGGTCCTAGTGAGGTGGATATGAGTGGTATTATAATATTTTTTATATAATAAAATTTAATTTTTTTTATTTAGATAGCTATCATACTAATGATTTATTTATTATTGTTTCATGCCAGTCTTCATCAGTAGTGAGGTGAGGGTGAGGTCTATCAAAGAATCTCACTCTATAATGTTGGAGATGCGAGCACCTAGGATAGCGTCTCTGTATCGAGATACCACCTAGCTATACCAGACCATTAGGGGATGGTGAGAGTAGTGGCAGATAGAGCTGGGCATCATATGCCATAGCTATACCCCCGTGATGCTTTTCGATTGGTGTCATGTTGTACTGGCTCAAAGAGAGATTTTCTACACTTAGAGGTAAATAAATTATACTATGAATATTTATTAGCATGATATTTTTCTAATATTTTTATTGGTAGGGTATATTTGATATCATTAATTTTGAGAAAGATCGTGTGCGGCAAGCTGTGGATGCTCATTTATCTTTACGTTTCAAGGATTATCGCTACCGCATCTATCAGCATTGGTACCATATGATGCAGGATCATGGGTGGAGGTAGTGCGGCAGCAGCCCTATGACAGCATCACTATGGATGATTGGACTGTCATATACCGGCATTACAGGATCTGGCATATCAGGTTACACATCTAATTTTTTTTTAGAGTTTAATGATTAAATTATTTATTCTTAAATTTAGTTTGTTATCTACTAATTTGACTGATAACTATACAGAGAAGATGTGTTAAAATGCTGCAAATTGGATGAGACAGATCGTACCAATTATAGGGGTTCGAGGTCGTTCGCTCATCATATGGAATAAATGATAAGTAATTTCTAATTAGTATATAATTTTTAGCTATTTAAAAAAAATTTAATTAATTATTCTCAAATTCAGAGATATGCTGAGTGACGAGCTTCCTAGTAAGATCGATATCTACCATAGATCCACCAGCAATGGTCAGAAAGTGGACGACGGGGAGCCAAGAGCTTTTTATAAGTTTTTTAATTATTTTTTCATTCGCAGTCTAATTTTTAGTATGAAACTAAAATAGCTATAACTTAAATTTTCAGGACCGTATGATAGACATCAGATCCCAACCTATTTCTGAGGGCTCGACTGCACCCACAGATGTGAGATCTGTGATCAGGTGCTTGATACGAGATCTGTTATGTTAGGGGTCTAGGGTATGGGATCACTGCTCCCTCATCCTCATACTCATCTAGGGCTGACATCCATGCTGCTGCATGCTCGATTGACAGAGGTGCAGAGGCAGACTGAGCAGTGAGCTGATGAGTTGACTGTACGTATTGACGAGTATCAGCGGATTCAGATTCAGATGATGAGCAGATGGTGCAGATGGAGTAGATGATGCACCTGATGAGGCAGCACCAGGCTGGTCCGAGCACATCCGAGCACTTTCTTCTCCAGCCCATTCATTTTCTTAGATCCGACACTTGACGGCCTATTTGTATAGCTTTTTATTTTTATTTTAGACCACTTGTAATTTTAATCTAATATAATAAAATGATAAAATTTATTTATAAATTTATTGTATAAATTTTTTATTTTAATTTTTTATTTTTAATTTATAAAAATATTATAAATATAAATTAAATATATACATTCATAATTATTTTAAAAAAAATATCTACAAATCATTAGCGATGGAATTATTATTGACAAAATATTGATCACCAAAAAAAATATTAGTGATGAAAAATTGATCATAAATAATTTTTTAATAATTTTAAAAATATTAAAATTTTATATTAAATTAATAGTGATGAAAATATTTTTATTGTAAATAATTGAAAATTTATTATCGATAAAAATTTACATCAAAAATTATGTCGCTAATATTTTTTAAATTTGATTTTCATAAAATTTTTAATTAAACTTAATACAGATGAAAATATTTTCATCATAAATAATTTATTTATGATAAAAAAATTTCATCACTAATATTTTTTTAAATTTGATTTTATAAAAATTTTTAATTTAATTAATAGTGATGAAAATATTTTCATCGTAAATAATGATATTTGTGTTGAAAATTTTGCGTCGCTAAAATTTTTTAAAAATTTGATTTTCATAAAATTTTTTATTAAATTAATAGCGATGAAAATATTTTTATTGCTATTAATGTATTATTTATTAGGGATAAAAGTTTATGTCAGAAATTGAAATATTTACGATAAAAATTTATATCGCTAATATTTTTTTAAATTTAATTTTTATAAAAATTTTTAATTAAATTAATAGCGATGAATAAGATTCATCATAAATAATCTTTTTTTATTAGCGATGTTAAGTTTCATCATAAATTATCTTTTTTATTACTAAAATTTTTCATCATAAATAGTTTTTAAAAAAATAATTTTTTTAATGATGAAAATTTTTTATCGTAATATCTATTATTTGTGATGATTTTTTTATCATAAAATATTATGAATGATGCATTTATTTGTGTCTAAATATTAGCGATAAAAATTTTATCGCTAATAACTATTAGCGACCAAAATTGGTGATTAGCGATGATTTATTTTCATCGCTAGTAACCTGTTTTGTTCTAGCGGATGATTGATCGGTAATCAGAAAAATCAACGAAAGAGGGCAGTCTCCTATTTTTTCTTTTTTTTTTAATTTTCACCGATCGAACCTCGCCGCTGGCTATCTCTGGCTCCACCACTATCGATCACCACTATCGGACCTCCGATCGTGCCGTCGTACCTCATCAGAGCACAAGCCACCAAGCCCCTTTTTCCCCCTCTTGTCCCTTTTCTATTCGACTAGGAAAGAGAGAAAGAAGAGAAAAGAAAGAAGAAAAGAAGAAGAGAAGAAAATGAAAATGAAAAAAATGAAAAAAAATGAAAAAAAAGGGAGAAAAAGGATTTTTTTCTCTCTATTTTCTCTTTCTCTCCTCTCTCTTCTTCTCTCTAGGGTCTTTTTACTCTTTCTCTTTTATCTCTAATTGCATCATGGATCCTAGGACAAACTTGAGATGAAAATAAGATGACCTGAAATCGCTTTGAAATTCGTACAGTAGGTTGGATCTCAATCCAATTCTTATTCAAAATTTATAATATCAATCATAGTTAATCTATATTGAGTCATCTTGATATGATCTCTGATAATCTCAATTATGATTGCCTCATCTGAAGGATATGGAGATTTTCTCTTAACTTTTTCTCTCTATTTTCTCTCTCTAAAATTTTTTTCTTCATGAATTTTCTCTCTCTAGAAGTCTTATGGACTAATGGAGGGTCCAGATACTTAGATAAATTTCAATCTTGGTTGATCCTAAGAAAGATACTGGATTTATGATATTAGAGTCATTCATCATAATTTTATTTTTTTTACTGTCCTTAATTCTCTATGATTTTTATGTTTAATCCTGATCATGTAGAGATGTGACTGTTTGTATAAGATGTTGAGCAGAATATTTTGTTTTCAAAATTTAAAAATCAAAGAGTTTGTTGATTGCTGTGCTTGGATCAATCACCAGTGAAGGTAAGAATCTCTATACATAATCACTATTATATATACTATTTTTATTCTTGGATTTGTATCTTTGATTTTATATTGTTGGATTCGTATTGATGCAGTATCATGTTAAGATACTATTATTTCTCGTATGATTTTTCAATGTACATATATTAAGTGTTAATATATATGTATGCCAGTGATTGATGATATGGTTATATGGATATGACATATCTATTTTGATCACACTGTAAATCAAAATTAATTTGATGAAATCAACATGTAATAATTAAATAAAAAAGATATGGTTTGAACTAGCCTCGTCATGTGGAACAGTCCATCAGGAGCTTATGTCTAGGACAGTCTGATAGAAGCTTATGCCTGAGACAGCCTCCATGGGCTTCTACATGGATCAGCCGACCAAGAGCTCATGTTTGGGACAGTCAGCCAAAAGCTTATGCCTGGAACAGCCCCCACGGGTTTTCGTACGTAGGACTGCCAACCAGGAGCTCATGCCAGGACAGCCTTGATGGGCTTATGAGTGAAAAATTTGATCAGATAGAGAATTGAGACATGATCTTGATTAGTCTAAAGTCGGAAAGAAAGGATTAAGAAAACTGAATATGTGATAAGAAAAACAGATGACAAGACACGAAATTCATACGGAATAAAAGGCTTTCACTGGTGATATATGATAATATTTTTTTTTGACAAGATAGATAATTGACATATATTTATACGGATGTTTGTATTATTCTTGATATTTGATATAAGATTTTATGTTTATTGATATTTTTAGATTATATTATTATATTGGTATGATATGTGAAATTCTTACTGGGCTGTAAAGCTTACACTCCTCGATGTCTCTTTTTCTTCTCTAAATTGCAGAATGCTTATGATTGGCTATGGTATAGATTTGCGAGTGAGCGGATGCATAGATAGAGTATCATTGATACCTGATCAGAGGATTGAAGGAATTCCATTTGTAATTATGCAAGTTTCACTAATTATTATTAAAATTAGCATTATGAATGTTGAGGTTGTAATGAATTACTTTTTGCCTTATATATTCTTTAGGGCTTGTCCTAAGGAGTGTGCGGCCACCATGTATTCAATCAGAATGCTGGAGTCGGGGCGTGACACAGATTGAGCAAGATTTCATTCTTTCGAAGAGTCTTGATGAAATTGAGCCAAAATGAGCTCAGTCTATTAAAGGTTATTTTTTTCTCAAAATTTTAAAACTTTAAAAATATCTAAGTGATGTATAAAGGATTTGACATGGCTTGGATGGATGGTGCCAAGGCAAAGACAGTATAGTAGAGGCTAGTCTGTCGTCGGACAATTGAATTTTATTGCCGTACAATGATTTTAAGTCTTATGAAGGATCACATACAGGCAAAACTTAACTTTTTCATCAGAATGCTAATCTTTTGATGCCCATCACAATCTTCAATTCTTTCCAGAAAGCACCTTGCTGATTCTTAAACACCACCATACGTGAAAACCCAAACCAAAAATTAAGAAAACCAATAAAGCAAGCAATTTCATTTATCCAGAAAGCAACACATCAAACAGAACTCATGTTTCATCCTCAGGCTTAAACCAATAATAAATAATCGAATCCTCAAATCTCATCAAACATAGATTCAAAAATCCAACGAGCAGCATATTATTCAACTATTCCAGAAAAACAACATTATTGTAAAACACAAAACATAATAGAGGAGAAAAACATGTAACTTTCTCAATTGAAAACCAAAAGAATTGCAAAAGGTCATAAACCGAAGGATGATAGAATTGGGTAATAAAGAACTCACATTGTTCGGACTTGAAAATGCAATAAATCAGCGATACCAAACACGCCGCTGCTCTTCTTCAACTCTTCCTCTCCCTCTCTTTCAGTCCCTTCAAACAGCAGCGTTGGTCCGTGGATATCAAAACAATCTGATCCGTTCTTGAGATCCGACGGACCATCAGGTGTCAGCCATCGGATCAGGGGGAAAGATAAGGGACCGACCAATCGAACGGTTGTGATTTGACTAATAGAGAGAGGGGAAGGTGCCGGTGGGCCCACCCAAGAGTAGCCAAGACTAGTCCGGGTTTCTTGTGGAAACGAGACATCAGACCGTTTGGCCGATCGCTTGGAATTCGCTTCAACGTTGTTGCCCAAAAGAAACCTCAATTCTAGTCCCTTCTTTCTGTCATCTTTAGTCGATTGTGAGTGGCTGGTGATGCCACGGGAGATGGACTTGAAAAGGTTGATGGGTTTGGTGAAGTGTTTGTGAATGTCTGCATACAAGGTAGTTTAATTTCAAAAACTTATTTCTTTTTTGGTAAGAGATTTCAAAAACTTTTTCTTGTTAGAGTAGCATGTAGCTAAAGAATATTTGAAATTTTGGGATGGGGATTTCGTGTGGGGGACATTAAAAGATGCATCAGGTTGAGCACTGGATATTGCGAGGGAATTTAGTCGCTTAGATGAACTTGGGAATATAAGTTATGGTAGGGGACATTATATCAATGTTAGGTGTATAGAGCCTTGGGGTAATCCTATAAAGTTTCTATATTTGGATCGTCTTTTCACTAATATTTTTTTTAATTTTAATACAACATGAGCATTAATATTGGTGCATCGTGATTTCATTTACTATGATTTCTACAAAAGAATTTGTATAATTACTGAAGTAATACAGCATTTTTTCTACATTGCCTTTTTTTTTTCATTATACAAATATGGTGGGAGTGCTACCTTCTAAGTAATGGTTGTTTTTCCCCGGGCTGCGGTAACTTGGATAGTTGGGAATAAGGAATACATATAAGTCGAGTAGTAGTAAATTGCTTAGGTTAGTATATGTACATTAATGTATTTATCTATCTATCTATATCTATGTCTATATCTATACCTATATCTACCTATCTATGCAAATGAGTCGAAAGGGGAGATGAGATATCCAAGCCCAACAAACTATACAATCCAAAAACATCCCAACGAATAAATAAAATATGATCCAAGCAGAACAAACAATAACCCCACTGAAGTCCAGCGCAATTCCAGTTTAAACGGAGCCTAAAATATGTTTCTTAGGTCGAGACAATAATTAGCCCACAATTTTTTCTCTTTTTTTTTTTTTCGAAATACCTGACACAAACATTCCAGTTCTCCTATATTCTTTGTAAATGTGAGTGCCTGCTTACATGTATGTCTATGAGTGACTGCTCACAAGTATATCTATCTTTTGGAAACACAATTCCTGCGGTTGATGGGTACTTATCGTGCTAGATTGAGTATAAATTAATTGCTGTGACATCTCAATCAAAATAACTTTACCATTACCAATAAAAAAAAGCATGAAGGGTTCTATCTGTTGGTTGGTATGAATCTACGATATAAAGAACTTATCTGTACAACATAGAAACAAGAGAAATCAAGGTTTGCTAACTCTTTTGAACCAAACAAGGGTGATAAAACATTGTACATTACATGATGGCTGTTTTTGGCAAAATATTTACTTTTTGTCATACCTTGTCGTCAATTAGGTGACATAATTTAATCGTATCCAAAGGTTGGGAGTTTGGCCATGCCTTGAAAATAGATAGCTGTTGAGATACAATTTGCATTGTTGGACGAGAATGTGGGTTGTTGTCCAAACATTGAGATGCTGTCATTACCACTGTGACTAACTCATTTGCAACTTGAGTTGTAGGAGGTGATAGTCGCGAGTCTAATATATCTTTTAGAAAGATATTTTCACTAACCGGAGAAGATAAAGTAGAGATGAGTTCTTCTGGATGCTTTCCCATTACAATCTCAAGTGCTATTACTCCGAAACTATATACATCACATTTTTCGGTAACCCTCATTGTGTATGCAAGCTCTATAACACACAAGAAAAAATATATAAGCAAATTTTTATTGTCAACCACTTCTAATAGAGCTCTTTTCATTGATTTGATTAGCTCTACCATCCATACCATCCACTTGTAACGACAACACAAAGTATTTGATTTAATATAAAAAGTTCATAGCATTCTCAATTATGTCTGTCCCTCACAAAAGCAAGCAAGCATACTATCAATGGTTTACTATATATTACATAATGTAGTGCAAATTATAGTTTTGAAACTTTAATAGTATTAAAAGTGAAACAAACATATCTTCACATCAACTTGGTCGCATGAATGTCATGGAGAATAACATGTAAATAGCTAATCCCAATAAGAACATGAAAGTAACAATAACTCTTTTTGAGAAAAAAAAATTATATTTTATAGAGATGTCTTACATTTAGATTAACATTGGCCATAGAGTTAATAGGGACATTTTATCTTCGTTTAGTATATACCTGATCTGATTTTATTAATATTTTAGTGTACCTATTTAGGTGAAATATGTTATCTTTTGAGGCGTCAGTGCTTTTCTAAGATTTTTTGTTCTGTACTTTGAATCTCTTGATTTGAAGATAGTGAAAATCTCCAACCATCTCTGCTCATCATTTTTTTTTTAATTTAAAAGATTTTTATGTAAATTCTGAGTTTGCATTGATCTTTTATTTTTTAATTTCTCTTTTAATTGATGTCTTGCTACAACATTTTTTTTGATGAGCAAGGAAGAGTCTAATGCATGGCTGATAAGTTACTATGGTCATAGCTATGTTACCTTTTTCTTTTTTTGAGAGCTAGGATTAAATACATTTGTATCTTTTTGATAAAGGTGAAATACATTCTAGGAAGAGATAATGTTTGATATTATCTCATGGCTCTTAATATAGAGGGATAAACCTAAAGATGTTCTTAACATATCTTAAACAATATAGTCAAAAATATAAACAAATTTGTAAGGCCATTGTTCCTACATTACAAAAATGAAATTGCAACGTACCTGGTGCCAAATATCCTCGTGTACCCGCAAGCATACTCCAATTAGATGAATCAGGCTTTAGAAGTCTAGCGATACCAAAGTCTGAAATACAAGCCTTGTATTCTGAATCAAGTAGAATATTATTACTTGTTATGTCTCGGTGTACTAATGGTGGAGTGCAATCATGATGCATGTATGATAGAGCATAAGCAATATGTTTTATGACATCCACTCTCTTGGACCAATCAAATTCAAGGGCACCTTCACTTTGGAGAATATTTGCCAAACTTCCTCTCTCCATATATTCGTAAACAAGAAACTTATTTTGAGCACTGGAGCAAAAACCATAAAGCTTCACAATATTCCGATGCCGAATCTGGGTTAGTGCTTGTACCTCACTCCAAAAGGTTTGCTTGCTTGGTGAGTTTTCAATTTCTAGTGGATGAAATTTCTTCACAGCTACAAACTCGCCGGTTGGCAACAGTGCTTTGAAAACACTAGAAAATGCTCCAGTCCCAATGCAGTACTTGTCATCAAAATCCTCTGTTGCTTCGATGATGCCTTTGTATGCGTCTATTCCATCGAAATTCCAAATAGAGAATCCACCAAATTCAATACTTGCAACATGTCTCGCATGTTTCTTCCTTCTCAGAATTAGCAAAGCAAATACAACAAATAGAAATAAGAGAAACAAGGTTCCCAGACTAGGAACAGTAATTAACAAGAGAAGTTTGTGGTGCTTTGTTGAATCATCTTTGCTCGTTGTAAATGAGCTACATGAAGGCAAACCTTTCGGCAGACCACATAAGCCCTTATTGTGGATGAACCACTCTATTGGAGCATTCCGAAAAATTGTGCTATTGGGCAGCGGACCTTCTAATTCATTGTATGATAAGTCTATAGACGATAAGCTTATCATATCACTCAAAGAATGTGGAACACGACCAATAAGCTCATTGTGTGATAGATTCAGATTTTGTAGCTTATCCAGTTTGCCAAATTGTGATGGTATCTCTCCAGTAAATGAGTTGTGGCTTAGATCTAGGAAGTCATCCAGGTTTATTAGGTTTCCAATTTGAAAGGGAATGCTTCCATTTAAATGATTCTTTCCAAGCTTCAGCAAGTAAAGGTTCATGCAGTTGCCTAATTGTTCTGGTACCCTTCCTCTTAGTCGATTTGCTGATAGATCAAGAGTCTCCAAATTAGATAGTTCTCCAAATTCTGGATGTACCTCTCCAACAAGTTGGTTGTTGCTCAAATTCAGTATATATAGTTTAGTTAACTTGCTCAAATCCTTTGGAATATCTTCTGATAGATAGTTTGATGAAAGGTCGAGTTCTTGTAGTTGAGTTAACTTTTCGAGTTCTGGTGGTATGATTCCTGTAACCATATTGTTGGAGACTCTTAAAAGCGACAAATTATGACATCCTCCCCAATTTGGTGAGAGCTTACCAGACAGTCTATTGAAGCTTAAATCAATATACCACATATGTGGATACACTCCAAGATTTTCAGATATATTCCCGGATAGTTGGTTTTGCTCAAGTTGGACTTTACTTAGGCTTGTACAGTTTTTCAAGCTTTTGGGAATCGGACCTTCAAAATGGTTATTGTTTAAAGCGAGATGAGTTAGAACCCCTCCTTTGCATATGTCATGGGGTATATGGCCAGAAAAACTGTTGTTTGCCAATTGAAGAAGTTTCAAATTTATAATATTATTAAATTCCTGAGGCAAAGAACCAGATAGTTGATTGTCGCGCAAGCGCAAATCATTGAGGTTGATTAAGCTACCAAAAGATGGAGGGATTGAGCCAGAGATTTGGTTAATCTGCAATGATAACTCATTAAGCTTCCTCAAGTTTCCTAATTCATGAGGAATTGATCCGGAGATCTGATTTTCATAAAGGTGCAAGATTTCAAGCTTGGTTAAATTTCCTAAGCTGGTGGGGATGGAACCTATTAAATTGTTTTGTGAGAATGTGAGCATAGTTAACTCCACTAGGTTTCCTATTTCAGGAGGAATGGAGCCAGAGAGATGATTGCGCCAAAGGTACAAACCGTTAAGCTTGGTTAAATTTCCTAAGCTACGAGGGATGAAACCTGTCAGATTGTTATTACCTAAAGCTAAAATATCCAGGTTTACGAGATTCCTAATTCAGGAGGGATGGAACCTGATATCTCATTGTTTTGGCAATCCAATAATTGAAGCCGAGTTAAATTTCCCAAAGTGGGAGGGATGGAACCTGTTAGCTGGTTGTATGAGATTTCCAAGTGCAACAGATTCTCAAGCCTTCCTAATTCCTCAGGGATAGAACCTGAAAGATTAGTTCCGAATAGGTATAGGAAGTTAAGCCTTGTCATATTACTTAGCGAAGGAGGGATGGAACCACTTATCTGATTATCACTAAGATTCAGGGAGTTGATCTTTGTCAGAGAGCTATCTGTAGTGGAATTATCCCGGTGAAGCTATTAGTGCAGAGATCAAGGGTGGTGAGCTTGGAAAGAACAGCTATGGTGGTAGGGATGCTTCCATAGAAGTTGTTGAATGTGAGGTTGAGACTGACAAGTGATGACAGGGGGGAGAAGTTGAGAGCATTCAGCGTTCCTGCCAGACCCATTTGAGATAGATTTATCTCCCTGATCACACGTCGGCCTCGACGCGTGATGTTGCATGTGATTCCAGTCCACTTGCATGGACTAGTGCTGAGGTTCCAAGATTCAAGTGATCCTTGGCTTTGGAGGCTGGCTTTCCACCGAAGGAGGGCCTTCCCTTGGGATGCAAGTGAAGCTGACGCCAAGGCAAGAAGAAATGAAAGGATTAGAAACAGAAGAAGGGAAGAGAGGAATTTTGGAGACGACACAGATTCCATAGCTAAAGCTCCGATAGGCCTAGGGTGTTTTAAGGTTCTTGTGGTTGCTGAGAGAGAGTTCGAGGCATTTTATAGCTACCATCTAGCTGCACAATCCCCTGTATGAACATGAGGGACGGATGATGGAATTTTTCTGATGCTTTGAATGTTTCAAGCTGAATGAGGGTTGGGGGTCCGTATTGTTTGCTTTCTTCTAATTAGTAGTAGGTGGGTGGTCAACACCAAAAGAAAAAAAAAATACTTTACAGAAACCCCATGGAACTGGACTAGACTTTGCTAACATGTCGTGTACCTTTTAGCAAAGCAGCCATTTCAACTAAAGGGTGACTGGCATGTAATCAATGTCGGTGGGTCCATCGTGTCTGCCTTCTTTTTATCGGGCACTACGTTCCGATCCATCTTCGGTTATATGTCTTTCTTCATCAAGAAAAAAATTTTGTTCTCTCCAATCTCTGCTTGTCAGCTTATAAAAATCTTTAGTCGTTGGCGTGCTGCACCACCGCGTGACCTACATGGTGTAGAATATCATTTCTCCCACGCCGGTCCCTATCCTCTTTGTTTTTTTTTTTTTTTGGTAAAATGTCCCTACCTGTTTTCGTCATTAAAAGTCAAAAAAAAAGGGATAGTATTTACCGCATAGATTCTCTGCTATGCCCCGCACCATACATTGTACAACATGCCCTATCCATCGTGCGATGGACGGCCATGCATGGCCACACATAACGGGCATGTATCCGCATGTGGCCGTCCATCGCATGATGGACGATGGGCTGTGCACCACACCATGAGGTGCACAGCAAAGAACCTGAGCTCTAGCATTTAATCTGTGAATTAAAATGAAAGGTGGGAGTTATTAACCTTCAAATTAAAAATCTTATCATGCGAAAGAGGATAGCCTAAAAATTAAAAACTCTTATCACGCTTCG
The DNA here is from genome assembly GCF_000442705.2 of Elaeis guineensis. NCBI lineage: Eukaryota > Viridiplantae > Streptophyta > Magnoliopsida > Arecales > Arecaceae > Elaeis > Elaeis guineensis. The sequence continues at coordinate 104,999,969 of NC_026003.2, forward strand.
AATTCAGCATTCAGAGATTAGTCATGCGATGGGCGCACACCAGTACGAATGAGAGAAGTCCCACAGTCTACAGGAATGATACCTTTCCTCTAGTGCTATTGTTGTAGCTAGAGGCTTATGACTTAGTATGTTAGATATTATCCATTCTGGTTTGCAACCTGTGGTCCAGCGGTTGTATGGGCTGTTTTAGGCCTCATAATTCAGTCCTTTAAAAAATACCTCACGTGAAAAAGATAGTTCCTTCTTATATTATCCAAAGTCCCTCTTAATTCACAATCAATGTGGAACTAATGATACATTCTCTTCTATATCATAATAAAACCTTATGTAATTTATAAGACTTAGTCATTCAACTGTTATTGTTGATGTCCTATCTAATCAATTATTTCAAGCCGTAATCCTAACCCTGGCCAATTACAGGCATCCTGTAACTCTAAAAGAGAAAAGAGGAGGATTGTGAGTTTTACAGCTCGTTAAGAATTCTCACACACCAGTATTAATATAATAATAAACTAGTTTATAACCCCATACGATGCATGAGATGCGATCAGCATCCGCATAGAAATCCTATATAAAATTTTAAACAACCAGTACATAAAACACCAACAAAATCCAAAAAATAGTCTCTTTGATCCAACAAAAACAACAACAAAAAAAAAAGGAATTCTTAGAAGTAATACCCTATCAGTCGCATCCTAGATCATCAGAAGGGGATCCTCCTTCTTCGACGCACCCAAAACCCTCATCTCCTTCTCTCGATGTCTCGATGTCCAATTGATGCCAATCTTATTCTAACCATATTCCATGCGATCCGACCTCCCCAAAATCTAATCCTTGAAGAAGAGATCTCCGACCTGCGGATTCTCACCAGATTCAAAATTTCAGTGATGATGGGATAAATCTGCAACCGAGAGGATGGAGGCCCAATTGGAACAATCTCAAATCAAAGAGATAAAGATTGCAAGATTTTGGATATCGTCGAGATCGAAGATGAAGTTAAAAAAATCGCATCATGGCATATGGAAACTCATCGTCTAACAATTCCACCGAAGTCTCCCTCCCACTCCACCCTTTTCATTTTTAATTTTTGTTCTTCTCCTAATCTCGATCGAAGGACAGGGCCATTGCCATAGCAAACAACACTAGACCTAATAGAAACTTATATGTTATGATCCATCAATTGCAATGTGCATATCAATGAAGTCTATAATGATAGATTGGGGAGAAAATCACATTGACTCAGATATGCTAACTAATAATTCCCTGCTGGGGCTGCCATCGGACTCAGTCTGACTCAAGTCCAACTAAAATAAATTGAGGTTTAAACAATTGATGCATTCGAGCAGGTTGGAACTAAATCTGCACTCTCATGGATCTAGCCTTAATTTAATTCCAGCCTAAGAACATAAAAGAAAACAAACCTAAAAAAGAGAGAACATAGAAGCAATGCCTCATACCCTTCTGTCGACTTACCGGCAAATTTCGCAAGCACTCCAGTAGCAACCGACATCCCTGCACATAGCACCCTCGTGCCGGCCTTCGCTATCACCATCCCCAGCCTCTCTTCCACCGCCGCCGCCCCCTCAAAAAAAAAAAAACAACTTCAAAAAGAGGGAGCACATAAAAGTAACGCCTCATACCCCTCCACCGACTCACCAGCGAATTCTACAAGCGCTCTCTAGTGGCAACCGACATCCCCACGCACAGCACCCTCACACCAGCCACCGCTGTCATCATCCCCAGCCCCTCTTCCACCACTGCCACCCTCTCTCTCTGCTGCTCAATCACCGATGCTACCCCTGCCACGAAGAAATCCACGCCGCCAATAACCTTTACCTCACTGACCGCATCGAGCATCCGGGACCACCCCACGTAGACCCTGTAGAACGGGGCTGCTCCGCTGCCACTGGCACACAATCCTTCACAGAGAGGGTGGCGGCGTCGATGGAGGGGAGGGGGGAGAAGGCTGCTACGGCGATGGCGGAGGAGATGGCGACATCGTCGGAGGAGAGGAGGGGTTGGGGGTTGGTGTTAAAGGAAATCACAGAAGCAATCTAAGAACACACAAGAACTCAAATGATTAGGAATCAGAGAGAGAGTATTATTCTCTCCTGCTGATCAAATTCGCACTTACACAATGGCCTATATTTATTGTAACAGAAAATAGAGTCAAACAGAGATACAATTTCTCTCTCCTCTCCTTGATGATCCTCATCAATCAAGCTATGCATGACACATGTATCTCCTTTCTTTCTCCAGTAACGGCCTCCAACAAATAAAACAAACATTCCCACCTATTCTCATTAACTTCTATGCACCGTTTCGTAACTAATACTCCCCCTTAAGATTCCTTGTCCTCAAGAAAAAATGAAAGAAACCAGGCACGCAGTTCATATGCGAACTCCCATGAGGCATCAGCAGGGGAGTGGCCTCTCCAGTGAATCAAAAGCTGCATGGCTGTCCTATTTTTATACTTAACCATACGTCGATCCAAGATTGCTTGAGGATAAGCATCTTGAATATGAGAGATAGATGGTAAAGAAAAAACATATGCAGTGGTTAGAGAGCCAAGTTTCGATTAAGAGACATGGAAGACATTGTAAATGGAGGCTTCCACGGGGAAATTCAACTTGTAAGCAACCTTACCAATCTTGTCCAACGCCTGATGAGGTCCATAATACTTAGGTTAGAGTTTTTGATGTAGAGTATGAAGGAAAGTCTACTGATATTGTTGCAATTTTAGATATACCCAGTCCCCCACCTCGAACTGCCTGTCTGTTCTGTATTTATCAACTTGCTCTTTCATGCAATGAGAAGCCCGCTGCAGATGGTACTTGAGCACAGCTAAAGCAGATTCACGATCTCGTAGATAAATATCCACAGCAGAGATGTTGGAATCACCAAGAAAATAAGGTAGATGCAACGAAGGAGGTATGCCATACAAGGCTTCGAAAGGAATGGTCTGGATGGAGTGAAAGATGGTATTATACCAGAATTTAGTCAAGGATAGCCATTGAATCCATGAATGGGGTAAGTCCCCTGTCATGCAACGAAGATAACATTGCAAGCACCTATTGACAACTTTAGTTTGCCCATCTGTCTGTGGATGATAGGCTGTGGAGAATTGTAATTAAACTCTCTACAACCTGAAAAGTTCCTTCCAAAAAGCACTTGAGGAAGAGAGAATCTCTATCATTTGTGATAGTACTGGCAGGCCATGCCTCTTATACACATTATCAAGGAAAACTTCTGCCACCTATTTAGCTGAGAAAGGATGTTTGAGGCCCATAAAGTGATTGAATTTTGACAAACGGTCCACCACCACAAAATCACCGTGCACCCTTGAGATACTAGCAAGCCTTCTATAAAATCCATGGTAATATTAGTAAACAAGGTAGATGGAAGGGTTAATGGTTGCAACAATCCAGGAGAAGGAACCAGCTCATGTTTGAACCATTGACAAATGGAGCAAGTTCTAATATATTCTCTAACTTTCTTGGCCATACCAGGCCAGTAAAGAATTAAAGAAAGGTGCTTCAATGTTGCAGTTACACTAGAATGGCCACCAGTATAAGAATCATAAAACAATGCAACAATTCTTTATGTATTGCTCATTCTTGCCCACCACCAATCTTCCCCTTCTTCTCAATTGTTGGTTGTTCCAAGTATAAGCTGGATGCATAGCTAGATCCTCTAACTTGTCCTTAATCAATTTGGACAAGTGAGCATCAGTTTGCCAAGTGTTGCCGATTTGTTCAAACAAAACAGCTGGCAAAATAATTGAAGTTAAAACTTACAGAGACATTAATGAGGAGCCTTGGACAAAGCATCTACAACCTTGTTCTCAATACCCTTCTTATATTTAATCTCATAATCTAATTGCATTAGTACATTAAATCATAAAATCTTTTAGATCAGATCTAAATTTTTATAATTTTAAATCAAAATAATTTTGATTAATGAAGATTAGATGTAACTAGTTTCTTCGCAACTTACATCACATACAATAACACCTAGGATTTTAAAATCTAGGGTTTTGCAAAAAAATAAGTTTTCTCCTTTCGCTTTCTTCTTCATGGGACCTCACAGTGGCACCCCTATACGTCATAAGAGTATCCCATTGAATAAAAAGAGAGGATCATGTAACCCTACTTGCTCCTATGATCGGATGGCCTAGTGATTTCCCAATCTAAGTACTTTGCTACTTAGAACATCTAATCTAACTCACATGTCATATATGTAAAAATTTAGATCTAATCTTAATTTTATTAGATCTAATTTTATATTAGATCATATCTAAAATTAGATCATAACACATCTCATGCATTACTAAATCTAGATTTCAACTTTACATGCATATATGTTCATGTCATAACGAACCTAACTCTGATACCATTTGAAGAGAAGTGCAGTGGTTTTGTGCATGTATTTTTAAAAAATTTACAGCGAAACATACATAGATTAAATAATTTAATCTATAATGCATGCATAGATCAAATCTAAAACTATCATACAGAATCTATGACATGAACTAATATGTATATATATAAATTTGAAATCTAAAATTCTGCAAGTATAGATCATATCTATATAATTAGATCATATCTAAATACGAATTGAATTCAAAATTCCAAACCTGAATGTGGATAGTAGATCACTACATCTGAAATCTATAGTAGTTGGTTCTTCATGATGCTCGACAGCCGCACATGTGTTTGACCTCTACAGTATTCACACGAAGCCCTTATGCTGATCGATCTCTCCGAGAGTGCTAGCTCACGAAAACACCATGCTTTGGCTGATCTAAGAAAAACATAAAGAAGATGAAGACCAAGGAGATCCTCTTCTTTTTCTTCCTAGATCTACATATCAGATCTCCACAATAGAGATCAAGAGAAGAATCGTTTCTTCTCAATTCTCCCACGCACAAAAGAGAACCTTTCTCTCTTCCTTTCACATCTTTAAGAAAAAAATTTTTTTCTAATTTTTATGATAAAAATTAGATCTAATTTAATTTTTTATGCTAAAAATTATATAAAATTCTAAACTCTAGAAAAATCTAAAAGAGAGACCCAAGAGAAGAACCATTCTTCTCTCTTCTTCTTCCTTTTCTCCTTGATCTAGAACTCTAGGAAGCCCCAAAAATCCAACCAAATTTTTTTATATTTTTTTTCTAAATTTTTATATCAAAAATTAGATCAAATTTAATTTTTATTCTAAAAAAATAAAAAAAATATGGAAGAAGAACTCCTTCTTCTCCAAGGCTGTACACAAGAAAGAAGATCTTTCTTCTTCCTTCTCTTTCTCTTGTTGGGAAGAACTTTTCTTCTTCAATTTTTCACTATAAAATTAGCAAGAGAAGCCCTCTTTGATGCCCAAGAACCAACAACAAAAATCTCATAAAATCACTCTAAGATGGAGAGAAGAAGGGTTGGCATGTGGAGTATGGGCATCCAACTCTTGGACGCTGCTCCTTTATTTTTTTTGTGACAAGAAGAGGGGAAGGATGCCTCTTATCTCATGCACGAAAGAGAGGACAAGGGGTGTGCCATCTGATTTTGGGCATGAGGAATTCCATGGTGAAAGGTGTGGTGTGTGAGGATTAAATAGATGGGTGGTTTAGGAGTTGGTTCATTTCTATTCCAAATAGGATTCAAGAATCTTGTTCCAACTCTAACTAACCCTTGGACCCAATCCTAACCAATTTAGAAATTAATTATAATAAATTAACTAATTAAGTCCTAGCTCAATTATAAAACCAATTAGGCCCCAATCTAATTGAAAATTAATTAGATTAAAACCTTATTGATCCAAAGATTGATTCTTGATGGATATCAGAGAAGCTATTTGATAATAAGACTTGATCCAATTAAGCCTATTATCCAACAAAATTTGATCCAATCAAAACCTATATAAAACTAATTGAATCTCATTCAATTTAAAATTTGATTTGTATCCCTGAGATCAATTAGAACAAGCCCTGTTATCCAATAGAGATGCATCCAATCAATCCAAAGTCAATCTAATTGAATCTAATTCAATTAGATCTGATCCAATCTTCATTGCTCAATCAAATTGAGCCAATTAACAATCATATTGTTAATTAATTATTCTTTTAATTTATCAACTATTAGTAAATAATTTATTACAATCTTTGTAAAGATTTAATCATCAATCACATTGATAATTAAATCTTTTAATGATTCATAATCATCGATTAGCCATTTGATCAGACAGGTACTTCTATCTGTGTGACCCCATAAATTTGAACCTAAGCTAGTAGTACAAGAATAATTTTTATACTAATCGATGTTACCATCTAGCAATAATTTTTGATGTTCGGATAGGCCGAATGTATGCCCAGCAATACTCTAGAACCCATGTGGATATAGTTACTGTGTAATTCATCCCTTTGATATTTGATGCTCAAGGATGACTAAAGGTTAAACTATCAACTCAGGATGAGTGATCTATATTATGTCTCAACCTCAAAAATTCTGTGACTCCTCACTAGGACTACTTTGGTTAAAATTTTACTAAATTGAAATGCGGCGATGCATCATCTCTAATTTTACTTGGAGCGGTCAATCCCATCTTGACTCGCACTCAGACTTCACAAGTACTTGACTGTATCTAGAAACCTTCCATTATCAAATTTAAAATTCGGATAGTCCATCACAAAGTATAGTGAGTTGCTTGCAAGTCACCGAGGCAACCTCAGATCAGAGGAACATATATACCCATATCCCATTACAGCAACTTTTGATAGTAGAATGCTTCAGAGGTGGTCACACTCAGTGAAATGGACTCCTACATATGCCATACCCATGTCACCACATGCTTTGGTGAAGAGGATAACCAACTAATATGGCACACAACGACCTATACTCGATATAATTATCGTTCTTGTAATAATTGTATCATTTGATCGTGAGCAGGATTTAAGAACCACACGATAAATCCACCTTTATCATTTTAGAAGTAGCTCTAAGAACTTTATCATAACATATGAGTTCTATTTAGGAAGATGCATTCTTTATAATGAATCTGTCAGATAATATTTATCATTTTATAATTCATATACATGTATGGAGCACAATCATCTACAACTTAGATAATTAACTTTAGGATATATTTTTCAACATTAATAACTTGGTATTTCAAATTAACATCTTGATAAGACACAGCAGTCTTATGATAGACTAACAAGGTCACACAACTATTTTGTTCTTTATAATTGACCCAATCGAGGTCAAATGATCTTTATAATTATTTGACCGACATTAGATAATGATCATTTATTATGAATAACTTCAAAGAATTTGGAACTTTTCCAAAGTCACTAAGACCCAAATCGAGTCAAATGAGATCGAAAATATCTGATCTAAATAAAAGACATGTACACATATGAAAGAAATTCATTTCATTAATCGTAAAAATAATTACAAAAGCCCACATTGGATTGATACAAGAGTTGATAAAAAGAAAAGATACAAAGATAACTTAGGCATTAGCCTAAGGACTGTCTATCGAAAGAGCTAAGGCCGGATCCTTGGTAGCCATTGGAGACTCCATAGAAATGACTTCGAGGGCTAGGACCTCAGTTGTGGTAGTTAGAACTTTGATGGGAGGAGCTTCAGACTGAGATTCAGAGATCACCTTGGTTACCTCGATAGTAAGAGTAGGTGACATCAGTTGATTGGCAACCTCAACTGCTGCTACCAAAGCTGCATCAATAGGGACCTTGCTGAAGTCAAGGTCGGGAAATAACTTCATAACTAGGTTTTCGTAGATCAAAACATCATAATCAAAATCTCCTTCGAATGCCTCAATGACCTCATCCTGAAATGCCTCCGAGATTTTATTCCCCTCCACAGCCTTAACTACCATCTCTTTCTCCTTCTTGACCTATCATGTTAAGATCGAGATGCTCTTATCTAATCTAAAACAATACCATCAGTTTCTTTCAATTTGGCCTCCAATTCTGAAGTTTTCTCAGCCCCCTATTGTAGCTCGGCCAGCTTCTGTTCAGCTACATTTATTTTTCTTTACTAATCTAGCAGAGTTTGGTTTTTCTCTTTTATTGTATTCATTTTGTAATAATCGGTCCAAAATATATATATATAAAAAAATTTAACCTCACACACAGGGCACGTGAGGTGGAAAGAAGAGGAACTCCCGAAAGAGTCCTCTTGTCCCCTTCGAATCCGATCAAGTCAAGAGTTCCTAGGGCCAACCAAACTCCGATGAGGACTCTAGGACTCCCTTCTATAAATTCCCTAGCCCCCTTCCCTTGTGCATCCGCCCAAATTTCCAATCAATGGCTAGTGAAATCATGGGTTTAATTTTGTTGGATTGGTTTCGATGAGTATTCTTCGATGAATCACCACTGATTCCTCACTAAAATGAGGTAAGATCTCCTATCCTCCTTCCTCTTTTCTTTCTTGAATGCAAAGTTTTTGACGATCGGATTTAGCTGTCGGTTGCTAGATTTCATGGACACCAAACCTTCTCTATTTTTCTTTTGATTTTTCTTCCACCAGACAGGTCACCGTCGTTGAAGACAGCCTTGCTATGGTCATTGAGGGCTAAAACGATCCTAGCGGTAGCCACCCGAGGCACTGTCGGAGAAAGCCATGGTCGTGGAAGGTGGGTTGGCTTGAGACACTGCCTTCCGCTGTTTCAACGAAGAAGTGAAGAATAAATTAGGAAAAGAAAAAAAAAAGAGAGAAAGAGAAAGAAAGAAGGAAAAAAAGAAAAAGGAGAAAAAAAAAAAGGAGAGTTACCCTCTTCCCTCTCTCCTCTCTCTATTCTCTATCCACTTTCTCTCTCTACCAATTTCTCTCCTTATTTTCTCTCTCTAGTTTCTCCCTCTAGATTTCTTCTCTCTTCATGATTTTTTCTCTCTAAAATCTTATGGACCAGTGGAGGGTCTAGATACTTAAACAAATCCAAATCTTGTTTGATCGATCCTAGGAGAGGTTCTGAATTTGTGACATTTAGGGGTATTTTCATAATTTTTTTATCCACAATCATGCATGATTTTTTGGTTTATCTATGATTATGTAAAGGTATAACTGATTGTATAAGAAGATGTTGAGTAGAATATCTTGGTTCTGAGTTCGTAGATCGAGGAGTTTATCGATTATTCTATTTGAGTCAATCACCGATAGAAGGGTTCTTGGACACAAACATCAGTATATATATTTATTTTTGCACTGCATGATTTGATTTCTTATGGCTAATTTTTATTTATGATTGTTGGCATGCTTATGGATATATTTTGTATCATATGTTTGTACAAAATAGCAATGGTTTTCGAATGGTTTGGGTTATAATACTGACTATTAAGAATTTTGAAAAGAACATAATATAAAATAGTATTTTATTTTATGATATAATTTAGATTTAATAATTTGATGATCAAGAAAGGGGTATTAGGACTGGCCATGTTAAATTGAGAATAGTCTAGTCACGGGCAAGAATGTGACATCGAGATATAGTCTATCATGGACAGATACATGGTACTGAGAATAGCCTGTCATGGATAGATACATGGTACAGGGAATAGCCCCACCACAGGCAGATACCTGATGTTTGGGTTTGCCATCATGGACTGAAGTATGGATATTCTAATTTACCACTGTAGACTGAAGTGCGGTTATTCTAGTTTGCCACCATGGGCTGAAGCACAGTTATTCTGGTTCGCCACCACAAGCTGAAATGTGGTTTATAGCTTGCCAGTCATAGATTGTAGCATGATCATGGTTAGTCTGAAATACTAAAGACAACTATTGATTGATCTGGATAATGTTAATGAGATATGGATGATAAGATATAAAACAATAATTAAATAAAAATAAGTTTTACTTAATGATGCATGTATGGTATATCACTTTTAGAAAATTCAATGGTGTATGATGTATGATTTTATATATATCGATATTGAGTTATACTGGATACTTGACATGGGATTTTGTGGCTTATGATTTTTTTTTATGCTGTTCATATTTTATTTTCAATCATACTATTGTATTGGTGTAAGTGCTAGGATTCTTACTGGACAGTAAAGCTCACCCCCCCTCCTATAGTCTTTTCTTTCTCTGAGTGGCTGGATGCTCATGGTAGGCTACGATTTGGGGTTATAGATGAACGGATGATTAGATTGAGTATTCTCGATATCCAGTTGGATGATAGAAGGAACTGAATTTATACTTATGTAAATTTTATGAATTGTTATGAAAGTAGATTATTATTATTTATAGATATTGAGATGTTGTAACAAATTATAAAGCCTTGCATATTCTTTAAGATTTTATCCTAAGGAGTGTGTAGCCATCATGTATCCGATCTAGATGCTAGATTCAAGACGTGATAGAATGGTATTAAAGCTTAGATTTAAGATCATTAGGGATTGTGACATAAGTGATATCAAAATTTTGGATTATGATCAATAGTGTGATAAAGTGATATCAGAGCTTAAGATTATAATCTCTAGGGATTGTGACTCAAGGGGTATTGAGCATAAGGTTATGATTATTAAGGATGTGATAGAATGATATCAGAGCTTAGGTTTAAGGTCATTAGGGACTGTGACATAAGTGATATCAAAATTTTGGGTGATGATCAATAGAGTGTGACAGAATGGTATGATCACTAGGAATATAATAGAAGTACTAGAAAAGATATAAAGTTGAATTTCAGATCAATAGGTATTATGATGAAATTTATGCATAATTGGCATATGATACATATAACAGAATTGATGAGTTATATCTTGAAGATCAATAAGTAGGACTTGATCTAAATATAAAAGGTGTTGACCTTGGAATAAAGTGAGATATATCGATATATGGTGTTCAGTATACCTGTTCAATTGTTAGTTAGATGATTTTAGAATTTTAAAACTTGATATGAATGAAGATAATGATGACTTTTCTAAATTTTGATACTAATTATTTGATCATTATAGTTTTGCCTTTATCAGAAGAAAGTTATGTAAGATGTAACTTAAGAAAGAATTGCATTATACAAGAGAGGAATATTTTTTTTCCTATTTTCGAGCACTAAACCAATAAGAGGATCATGTATGAAACTCGCATGTAAGTAAAAAATATATTTGGTTCTATTGATAAATTGGATTTTATTGTGAGAGCATGACATAAAGAATATTGAAACTTAAGGTTATGATTACAAGGGATTGTGACAGAGGCAATTCATAGTGTTTGAATTTTGATGGATAATTTGATGTCTCAAACTATAATTTGAAGGATTGACAAATTTATGATCTTATTGGATTGAAAGTTATTTACCAAACTTGAGATATTCAATAGATTAAATCAGAGTGCATAGCGAAAGTGTAATGGTTTAAGTGAAGGTGTTTTGGTAAAGAATTTGAATTTTTTTTCTCAATCAAAAAGGTTAGTTAGGAGTTCGAGAATAAGATAAAAATTTTATATTCTCAGATTTTGAATTTTTAGTATACTAATTTCGAGGATAAAATTATTTTAAGAGGAGAGAATGTAATAACCAGCCCAATATATATATATATATATATATTAACCTCATGCATGGAGCATATGAGGCGGAAAGAAGAGGAACTCCCAAAGGAGTCCTTTTCTCCCCTTCAAATCCCATCAGGACAAGGGGTCCTAGGGCCAACCAAACTCCGATGAGGACCCTAGGACTCCCATCTATAAATTCCCTAGCCCCCTTCCCTTGTGCATTCGCCCAAATTTTCAGTAACTGGCTGGTGAAATCATGGGTTTTCTTGGATTGGTTTTGATGAGTGTTCTTCGATGAATCACCGCTGATTCCTCATCCAAATTGAGGTAAGATCTCCTATCCTCCTTCCAATTTTTTTTTCGAACCCCTTGAATTTTTGACGATCGGATTTAGCTGCCAGCCATCAGATTTTATAGACACCAAACCTTCCCTATTTTTCTTTTGATTTTCTTCCCACTGAACCGACTGCCATCGCTGAAGACGGCCTTCCTATAGTCATCGAAGGCTAGAACCATCCCAACAGTAGCCACCCGAGGTGCTGTCAGAGAAAGCCATGGCCATGGAAGGTGGGTCGGCTTGAGACCCTCCCTTCCCTTGTTTCAATGAAGAAGAAGAGAAGAATAAACCAAGAAAAGAAAAAAAAAGAAGAGAGAAAGAGAAGGAAAGAAGGAAAAAAAAAGAAAAAGAAGAAAAAAAAAGAGAAGATGTAAAGGTGCAACTGATTGTACGAGAAGATATTGAACGAAATATCTTGATTTAGAGTTCGTAGATCGAGGAGTTCATCGATTATTATATTTGAGACAATCATCAATAAAAGTAAGGATTCTTGGATACAAACACGAGTATATATATTTATTTTTGCACTACATGATTTGGTTTTTGATGGCTAATATTTATTTATGATTGTCGGCATGATTATGAAAATATTTTGTATCATATGTTTGTACAAAATAACAATGGTTTTCGAATAGTTTGGGTTATAATACCGACTATTAAGAATTTTGAAAAGAACATAATATGAAATAATATTTTATTTTATGATATGATTGAGATTTAATAATTTGATAATTAAGAAAGGGGTGTTAGGATTGGTCACGTTAAATTAAGAGTAGCCTAGTTAAGGGTAGGAATGTGACATCAAGAATAGCCTGCCATGGGTAGATACATAGTATAGAGAATAGCCCCACCACGGGTAGATACGTGGTGTTTGAGTTTGTCACCAGGACTGAAGTGCGGATATTCTGGTTTGCCATCATGGGTTGAAGTGCAGTTATTCTAGTTTGCCACCACGGGCTATAACACGATTATTCTAGTTCACCACCATAGGCTGAAGTGTGGTTTATGGCTTGCCAGTCACAAACTGCAGCGTGACCATGGTTAGTCCAAAACACTAAAGACAACTATTGATTGATCTGGATCATGTTAATGAGATATAGATGATAAGATATAAAACCACAATTAAGTAAAAATGAGTTTTACTTAATAATGCATGTGTGGTATATCACTTTTAGAAAATTCAATAGTGTATGATGTATGATTTTATATATATCGATATTGAGTTATATTGGATACTTGACATGAGATTTTGTGACTTATGTGTTCTTTTGATACTGTTCATATATTATTTTCAATCATACTATTGTATTGGTGAGAGTGTGCTGAGATTCTTACTAGGCTGTAAAGCTCATCCCCCTCTTTTCATCTTTTCTTTTTCAGAGTTGCAGGATGCTCATGGTAAGCTATGGTTTGGGATCACAGATGAACGGATGATTAGATAGAGTATTCTTGATATCCAGTTGGATAATAGAAGGAATTGAATTTGTATTTATACAAATTTTATGAATTATTATGAAAGTAGATCATTATTATTTATGGATATTGAGATGTTGTAACATATTATAAAGCCTTGCATGTTCTTTAGGGTTTTGCCCTAAAGAGTGTGTGGCCATCACATATCCAACCTGGATGTTGGGTTCGGAGTGTGACACATCTTTTCTTGGAGCTACTTCTTCAGCCCCTTGGTCCCTTTAGCTTCTTTAGCAACCTTTTCCTTGGCCGTCTTCTTGGCCTCCTCAACCGCTTTCATGGCCTCTTATTCGGCCTTGAGCCCCTCTTTTAGAGACTTTTTATTCTCAAAAAACCATGTTAGTTGCTCATTAAGCAATCAAAAGAATATGGCCGACTGCAAAAGAAAGAAAAAGGATGAATATATAGTTAGATCGATAAAAAGCCAATGTGAAAAGAAAGGAGCAAAAAAAGAAACTTACATCTAAAATGCTGTTGAACCTATAAGTTATCATCTACTCGATGGAGAGGTCCCTCCTCCAAGCATCAAGATTCTTTTGTGGCATCATTGCACAAAGCAGCTCTTTACTGAGCCATGGCATCTCGAACAATGATGTCTGAGTAAGGTCAATCTTGTCACTTGAGGTGGAGGGAGGATCAACTTCAGAAACTTTTGATCTCTTGGAAGATCAAATTGGCCTTCCTGATGTGGGAGGCAGTGCTTGTGAAGAACCCTACCTTGGTTGCATGGTTGCTTCCTTGGTAGGTGGGCGACATACCTCAGTAGACTACTGAGGTGGAGGCTTGGACGTTGGAGGCTCCATTGAGATTGGCATGGGGTCCAAACCATCCTTTGAAGCTGGCATAGGTGAAGATCGGGAAGCAACCGACCTAGAAGGAATAGTAACCTCCTTGCTCCTCTTCGGGGGAGGCTGGTCGGTGGAATCTTGTTTTCACTTCTTTGCATCTACCAGCCTCTTCAGATTGAATCTCATAATTACTGTAACAAAGGAAAAAAAGATTATTAAAAAAAGAGAGAGAAAAAAGAGAAAGATTAACATCAGACTTATCCTAGGGAGAGATTTGACTGATGCCAGCATCAAACAAAGATAGGTTGGTCATCAGTAGGCTCAACTTGGGTACTTTTATACCCAACAGTTCTACAAAAGCCTCCTCATCTCCTAGTAGGACCTTATATTGGAGTTTCATTTGAGCGTAAGTCTACCCCAGCTACAACTGAAACCCCAAAAAATGGGAGGAGAAATAAAAAAGAAGCAATTTTTCTAGTCATGAATGAAGGAAGAGAAGAACCGAATTTATATTTAGGCCGAGGTGAGAAATACCACCAACTTTTTTCATAAGGATGTTTCTTTAGGTGGAACAGTGACCTAAAGAGAGAGATCCTAGGTTCTATGGTAGAGAAGTTACAGCAGATGATGAAAACAATGATCGTCCTAATGGCATTAGGGGTTATTTGGGTTGAATGAATTCAATAAAAGTCAAAAATATTATTAACAAAAAGATGCAGGGAAAACCAAAGTTTGGACTGAAGTATCTCATCATAAATTGCGATACAACCTTCTAGAGGTTCGGTTACTCAACCATCTCGACCTGGAGTTATGAGCTGATATTCTTCAAGAATAAAATATTTTTCTCTAAGTCCTTCAAATTCTAGATCAGTCAGAGTGGATTGTTCGATACCAGATCCAAAATAATCCAAAAACCCCCTAATCGAAGATTCTCAATCCTCCTGACTTGAGACACCCACATTAGCAGTCGCTCGAGATGGAGTGGACACCTTGAGCTCGAATTGGGGCTAGGTCGATCGGATTTCTCGATCATCCAAAATCTTCTTCCCCCTCATCTTATCATTGCTGAAAGACATTGTTTCAGAGAGAAGGAAGAAAAAGTGGTAAAACTAAAAAGAGAAGATTGAAATGGATGATAAAAAGAGGAAAAAACTGATGAAAGAAAAGGGACGAAAGCAAAGAAGCCTAGAAACCCTAAAAAGATATAGAAAGGAGGCTGAGAACAAAGAAATCTATCTTCTAATGGACTGAGGAGACTTCCTACAACTTTTCTCTGGCTCCAATGACTTCTCTTCAAGTACTGGCAGCACTCAAAAGCTCCCTTCTCCGATTCAGGTGGCACTAAAGAAAGCTCTGGAAAAAATCCGGTAGAGCTCTTGCATAGTAAAAATGGTAAAGTGATGCCAGGTGAAATCCTATATATCCAATGCATTAATGATTCAGATCGTTTCAGATCAATTCAAGCCACCGTCAGATTGGCACCACTTGGCAATGATCTAATGAGCCTAAGGAGTTGGATCGGCACACCTCTTCCTGATTAAGCCATGCAGGCCTAATCCGTGTGACAAATGGAGAGACCAATGATAGCATGACATGTGATACATGCACATCTGAGCACAGCCGTCCAGGTAATAATGAGCTCTCAATTCTCTACATGCTCATAATTGCCAAATCTGATGGATTATTTCTAAAGAGCGATGTGTCGCTTCAAATGATTAAAAAATTAATACTGCCATCTATCCACCGTATTGCATATTTATTGACAACAGAGGTCGGATAAACATTTTGGCTTACATTCCATCTCCAACATAAAAAATCTCACTTCAGGTCTAGAAAGTGGGGGGCAACTATTGGTACATATAAACCGATATCATCTAGCTACATGTCAACATCAGAATCATCTAAGAAATATAATGATGAGATATACGTCTTGGTCAGATTGGTCAAATACTAATTTGGTTCAACCCTCAACTTAGCCCATACTGATCTGAGCTAACCAGAGTTGATTCCTAGTAAGGCCTGATGATCGGTTCGGTTGATTGCCTACTTGCCATATGGGACATCAGTCCAAAACCGATGTGACTCTAAAACACAGATAGTTACTCAATAGCTATCTTCTAGTTATGCTACAGTTAATCTCTATGTGGGTTGATACAATCAATGATCCTTATATAGCTGGACATTCTGCTATTAACTAATAGCCTAATAAATTCAAACAGCCTAACAAACTCGTCTAATGGTTTGAGTAAGCCCCCTCTATATGAAGAGGGGCATGGTACCCTCCATAAGGAAAGTCATGACTCATAAAGTTGACACTCTATTGAATTCTTCTTAGCTCTCCCACTGAAGAAAACAAAAGTCCTCACTCTACTCATTCTTTCCACTCAAAATCTCCTCTCTTGCCTAATAGTTTTCTATTTCTACTTTCTGTTCTCAAGACCCCGATTGACTTAAGCATCGGAAGGTCCTTAATTGGAGGGTACCCCATTGGTTCTTGGACTTATCTTGCAGATCTTCTCGCGGTCCACATTAAATTGACCCTTGATGTCTCTCCAGCTTAGTTCAACACAGATCTCATCATCTTTCCTCCAAAGCTTTGTAGGAACATCTTTAATGTTGTCTAAATTGGCTTGGCACCGAATAGAAAAAATAGAAAAGGTTTAATTTATCCAATTACTAAAATATGAAAAGAGCAAAAAAAATCACTATAAGCCATTGAAAATCTACTAAACTTCATGCGTATGTGTTTTTATGTTAATGGTTTAATTTATCCAATTTATCAAAACAAAAAAAAACTGTTGAAGTTAAGAACAACACAAAAAAAAAATGCAAGACAAGATTTTTTTTTTTTTAATGTAAAGGGAGGGAAAATCCACCCAAGTTTATTATAGAGAAAGAAAGTACAAAAGAATATAAAGAGAAAGAAACCATGGAAAAGAAAAAAATCCATCAAATCATCAACACCAAAATTCAAATTTAAAATTTAAATTTCAAAAAAGAGAAACCCCCACCAGTACAAAAGAGAAAAAGAAACCCCCAATATACCATCAACACTGAAATTCAAATTTAAAATTTAAATTTCAAAAAAAAAAATTCCTATCATGCCGTCGATGGGGCTGAAACAATGGGAGTTTTTTTTAAATATTATTTTTTTAATACTAATTTTCCAATCTATCCTCTTTCCAACTTATTTTGCAAAATATGGTAGTTTGGATGAGGTGGCACGGACGTGGCGAAACTGCATGTTGAAGATGCGGTTTCTGCTTGAAACCACATCTTCAACATGTAGTTTCAAATGAGGTGGATAAAAAACTTAAAACTTAAATTTAATTTTAAATTTAAAATTGAAACCACATGTTGAATATGTGGTTTCATTTTTCAAGATGAAATCGCATCTTCAAGATGCGGTTTTTTTTTTGTTTTGGAACGCCACTATTTTTTTTATTTCCAGCTTCATACCAGATCGAGGGGCTTCATCGGGACCAGGGAGGGAGAAGAGGGGGGCCGTCAGTGGGCTGGGGCAATGGTCGAGCAGTGGGGGTGGTGACGTTTGGTGTCGGAGGGGCATGTCGGGTGCGGGCGCAATGGCCAAGGGAGGGCGGAGGGGGTTCTGGGGGGTGGGGAGCAGCTTTTGTGTTCGTGCAGACTGACACCAGGGCTCGAGGGAGGGAAGGGGGTGGTGGTCGTGCGGAGTCAGGGGCAGACTATGAGTGCGGGGTGGATGGCGGTAGGGCGGGGCCGTGGCTGGTGCGGCACAGACTGCCATAGCAGAGGGGCGGAATGGGTATTAGGCCCACGACAGATGGTACGAAGGATGGTAGTGGGGTGGGGCCACGAGTGGCGCCTCAGAGGGGGGTGGTGCGGGTCAGCCACTGGCAAAGAAAGGCGAAGGATCGACCGGGTTGGGGGGTGAGAGGAAGGGAAGGGAGAAACGAGGGAAAACAATAAAAAAAGAGAAAAAAAGATAAATAATAAAATATTTTTATTTTAATAATAATAAAAATAGTATTTGATTAATAATAAAATATTATTATTTTATTAATAATTAAATATTATTATTTTACTAATAAAAAATATTATTATTTGATTAGTAAAAATATTATTTTTGCTTAGTAATAAATATTATTTTTTTTTAATAATAATAGAATAATCTATCCAGTGCCGCACATCTCTTCGACCATTGCGCCCGCACCCCATGGCCCCTGATACCCGCTACTCGATGCCCCCCGACCCCGATGAAGCTCGCATCCGTGCCCCTCGCTGCTCTGTGCGAACACAAAACCATCCAAAAGGTGGTCCCCTAGCACAGAGGTTGTCTCTTCTTGCGTTCCAGTCCAAAAAGGCATGCGAATGTCATTTTTTTCAAAAGAAAATGATCCATGGGTCGCCCCTTGAAATAGTTCACAGATCACCCCTTGAAATAATTATTTTATTATTATATAAAATTTTAAAATAATATATATTTTATTATTATATAAGTTTTAACTTTAATGATAAATATATTTATTATTTTTTAATGAAATATATTTATTAATTTTTAGTGTAAATATATTTTAAAATAATATTATTAATCAAATAATAATAATAATAATAATTTATTATCAATCAAATAATAATATTTAATTACTAATCCAATAATAATATTTTATTATTAATCAAATAATATTTTTTTATTATTAATAAAATAAAATTATTTTACTATTTATCTTTTTCTTTTCTTTTTTTTTCTTCGTTTCTCCCTTCTCTTCCTTCTACCCCCGACCGACCTTTCTCTACCGACGGCCGACCCGCACCCACCCCCCTCCGATACGCCACCCACGGCCCCGCCCCACCACCGTCTTCCATGTCGTCTGCCGTGGGTCCCATGCCCATTTCGTCCTTTTTCCATGGCCGCCTCCCTCTCCCCTCGTGAGGCACCCGCCGCAGCCGTCCGCACCGCATCTACTGTGGCCCTGTCTCGTCGTTCGCCTCCGGCTCCACACGACCACCACCCCCCTCCCCTCCCCTCGAGCCCCGATGTCCATCCGTGCAAACACAAAAGCCACCCCCCATCCCTCGGAACCCCCTCCGCCCCCCCTCAGCCACTGCACCTGCACCCCACGCGCCCCCCGGCTCCGTATGCCACCACCCCCACCATCCGACAGTGCCCCCGCCGATCGATGGCTCCCCTCCCCTCCCTCCCCGATCCCAATAAAGCTCTCATTCTAGTATGAAGCTGGAAATGGAAAAAAAAACTAGCAGCATTCCAAAACGGACAAACAAAAAAAAAGGAAACCACATCTTCATTTGCCTCTGAGAAATAAGTTGGAATGGGGGATAGATTAGGAAATAAGTATAAAAAAAATAATATTAAAAAAAATCCTGAAACAATGCCAACTGTCGGAAGGGGGACCGACGTCTTCTCAATTAGCCGACGACGCCTTCGACCATCGCTGTCGTGCATGGCCATTGAAGGGTCTATAGTGAAAGCATATGTAGCTACTGAGTGTGTCACATTCTACTCGATGTATCTTGACGATATCAAAATAAGATTCAATCATGCAGATCATAACGCAGACCATGAATGGGGTGACAATGAACCGACGTTGTCTATATTTAAACAAATGGTTCGACCTACTGGTGCAAGGGGATATGAATTTATGGACATGAACGAGCTATCCAAAGCACACTTTTATGATCTAAATAATTATGAAAAAATTAAAAATTTTATTGAGTAAGTATTATTTTACTATACTATTTAATTTTTAAAAAAATTTTCATATTGATATAAAATTAAAAATCATAACTTCTTGCAGTAAGCACAAGAGTATACTATGTAGAGAGAATAATATGGATGTCGATGATCGACATAAGAGAACATTTATAAAATAATTTGATGATCTCGTAAGTTACATTAGTGATACGTTATTTATTTACTTATAAATAATATTATTTAAACCAATATAATTTTATATCTTATGATGTAGATGAAACATAAGTATTTCAATAAAGAAGTGGGTGCGACCGATGAGTTGCACGATTTAGCATGTGATCTCGATCGAAGGGTTAATCACTACACATCCTGTATCATTGAAGGAATGAGATTTCACACAAGAGAGCTTAAGATGCAACGACGGACCCAGAATAGTAGAATTGCTACAACAGGATATGAAGGAGAAGAAGAGTTTGATTATTATGGTGTACTGGTAGATATCATAGAACTGAAGTATGAGTCCAGTAATTCTATATTTTTGTTTCAGTGTGAATGGTGGGATATTAGTAATAAAAAGATCGGTATTCATATCGATTCATAATTTATCAGTGTAAATCTTGCACGAACATGATACTAAAATAAGCCGTATATATTAACAACTCAAGCAAAACAAATAATATATTTGAAGGATCTAAAGTATCGAGGTAATTAGCATATTATACAAAAAATAACATCTAGAGGCGTATATGGCATACCAACTCGATTAGAGATGGATAAAAATTCAGATTTACATGAAGAAAAAGCTTTTCAGCAAGAAGAACAAACATTAACCGAGCTTTTGGTTGATGAAGAACTTGTAACGGCACCTTTGAATAGGGCTGATCTTCCGTCCAATAAAGTTGAAGCTGATTTTGTATTTAATCTTGATGAGTTGGAGGGCAACGATCAATTCATAAATGACAATGAGATAGAAGACGACACATATATCGATTACTATGATTCGGACGAAGATCTACACATCGAGGAAGAAATGAATATTGATGAGTATATCTATATTCTTCATTCAATTTTATCTTCCAATAATGGTATGTGATATAATTGTATTCATTAGAATATTATTTAATTTTTACTATTATTATTCAACATTATATTTATTTATATCTCAATTCCTGTAGATGGTCCCAGGTGACAGACGACGACGTTTGTGTTCACAGCTCTCTACAGATGTCTCAGAGGTTGAGGCACCTCCACCGATCTCTATTGCCGCACCAGCTTCACTGTCAGAGGGTCCTGCACCGGTAGGTCCCAATGAGGCAGGTCCCAGTGAGGTGGGTTCCAATGGTATTAACTATTACACTTTATATATAATGAAATTTGATTCTTTTATTTGGATCATACTAATGATTTATTTATTGTTATTTCAGGTGAGTCCTCATCGATGGTGAGGCGAGGGTGAGGTCCATCGAAGAACCTCGCTCTGGAGCATTGGAGATGCGAGCACTCAAGATAGCATCTTTGGATCGAGATATCGGTCGGCTACACCAGACCCATTAAGAGATGGTGTGACCCATGGCAGACTGAGCTGGGCATCATATGCCACAGTTATGCCCCCGTGATGCTCTTCGATTAGCGTCACGTTCTACCAGCTCAGAGAGAGATTTTCTACACCCACTTATTGGTAAAATAAATTATATTATGAATATTTAATTTACATAGTATTCTTCTAATATTTGTTATTGACAGAGTGTATTTGATATTGCTAATTTTGAGGAGGATCGTGTGAGGTGAGCCATCGACATTTAGTTATCGTTGCGTTTCAAGGACTATCACCATCACATGCATTAGCATTGGTATCGGGTAGTGCAGAATCATAGAAAAGAGGCAGCACGGCAGCAACCCTATGATAGCATCATCATAGATGATTGGACTACTATATACCGACAGTACGAGGATCCGACATATCAGGTTACACGTCTAAATTTTTTTTTATAGTTTAATCATTTAATCATTTATTCTTAAATTAAATTTTTTATCTACTAATTTTACTGGTAATTTTATAAAGATGATGTGCTCAAAATACGACGAACCAGATGAGACAGATCGTGCCGCATTGTGAAGGTTCGAGATAGTTTGCTCGTCACATGGAGCACATGGTAGCTAATTTTTAATTTTTAATTGGCATATATTTTTTTAGTTATTTAAAATTTTTTTAATTAATTCTCAAATTGCAGAGAGATGCTAAGAGTGGCGAGCTTCCTAGTAGGATCGATATCTACTAGTGGACCTACCAGCGATGGTCGGAGGAGTGGACGATGGAGAACCAGGAGCTCTTTGTAAGTTTTTTCAATTATTTTTCATTCGTAATCTAATTTTTATTATAAAATTAAAATAACTATAATTTTAATTTTCAAGATCGTATGATAGAAATTACATCCCAGCCTATCCCTGAGGGCTTGACCGCACCTACAGATGATGAGATCTATGATCGAGTGCTCGGTATGAGATCCTGTTATGTTAGGGGTCTAGGGTATGGGATCACTGCTCCCTCATCCTCATGCACATCTAGGGCAGACATCTATTCTGCATGCGAGGCTTGGCTGATGGAGGTGCAGAGGCAGGCTATCGAGGATCGACAACAGACTGTCGAGTGTCGATAGCGAGCTTAGGAGTTGGCTGCATACGTCGACGACTATCAGCACTTCTAAATCCAGATGATGGAGCAGATGGCACAGATGGAGTAGACGATATAGCTGATGAGGTAGCAGCAGGCCGATCTGAGCTCCATCATCGGTCTGAGCTCCGTTGAGCACTCCCTGTCCCCAGCTCGTTCTTCAGATGTCGATATTTGATGGCTTACTGATGTACTTTTTTTTATTTCAAATATCTTATAATTTTAATTTAATATAATAAAATAATAAAATAATAAAATTTATTTATCACTTTATTATGTAAATTTTTTATTTTAATTTTTTTAATTTATAAAATATATTATATATATAAATTTAAAATATATATTCATAATTTTTTTAAAAAAAATATGACTAAATTATTAGTAATGAAATTATTTTTGATAAACTATTCATCGCTAAAAATATTTTACTAACATAATTTAATTTATCAATAAATATATAATTAATAGTGATGAAAAAATATTCATCACAAATAATTTTATTTAAGATAAATTTTTTTCATAGTTAATATTATTTAATTTTTTTTAAATAATTTTTTTATTAAATTAATAATGATGAATTATTTTTGTTATAATAATAGTTTTTTGCGATCAAAATTTTCATCGCTAAAACTTTAGCAAATAATAGCGATGAAAATTTTTCATCATAAATACTTTTTTTTAGATTAAATTTTTTCATCAATTTTTTTTAACGATGAAAAATATTCATCGCAAACATCTTTTATTAGTGATGAAATTTTTTTTCATCGTAAAATATTATCAATGACGGGATTATTTGTGATGAAATATTAGCGACCAAAATTTCATCACTATTATTGTTAGCGATGAAAATTGGTTATTAGCGATGAAAATTTTTTATCGCTAATAACTTGTTTTGTTGTAGTAATAACTATTATTTTTGTTATTAATAATAAATTATTATTTTTTAAAAAATATTTTTTTTTTATTTTTTCTCTTTTCTTCTCCCGCATGCCACAACCCCCCCCCCACCACCACCATCGCTCCTTGGCCCATCACCACCGCCCCCTCCCCCCGCGGTGCCCCTTCGCCCCCCACCCCCCACACCCCCCGCCCCTCACACCCCCTGTCCTCCACCCCACCCTGCATCACCCCCACCCCCTGGCTCACTCCGCACGCAGCCCCCTATCCTCTACCCCACCCCGCATCATCCCTACCCCCTGGACTGACCCGCCTGCAGCCCCCACAGCCCCTGTCCTCTGCCCTACCCCCTGGCCCGCTCCACTCGCGGCCCCCATCTCCCATCCTTTGCCCCACCCTGCATCACCCCCACCCCCTGGCCTGCTTTGCTTGCACCCCCAACCCCCCATGGCCCCCACCCCACCATCCTCCTCCCCACATCGCATCACCCCCAACCCCTGGCCCACTCCGCTCGCACCCCCAACCACTCGCGGCCCCTACCCCCATCCTTCGCCCTACCTAGCATCACCCCCACCCCTTGGCTCACCCTGCTCATGCCCCCTTGAGGCCCCCACCCCCCATTACCACCACTCCCTTGGCCCGCTCTGCTCATGCCCCCCACCCCCCCCCCCCCGCTCCTCGCTTCCCCATGCCCTGGTGGTAGCGGTGGTGGTGGTAACGATAGCGAGGAAGACCGACGGTGATGGTGGTGATGATGGGGGCTCGCTCACCAACCGATGGAAGCCCGAGAAATTTTTAATTATTAACGATGAAATTTTTTTTATTGCTAATAATTTTTGTTAAATTTTTTTTCTAAAAATTTTTTTCTCTAAAAAATTTAACCAAAAAAAATTTCAAAAAAATAATTTATGATGAAAATTAAAATTTTCATCACTAATAATAGTTATTTGTGATGCAAACAAAATTTACGTCACAAATAATCTACCATTTATTTTTTAAATTTTTTTTTGATTTTTCATCAATTATTTATGATGGAACTTTGCATCATAAATAATTTAATATTTATGATGCAAAATATATTTGTATCATAAATAATACTTATTTGTGATATAATTTTTGTGTCAATAATAATTGACTCATTTATTTTTTTTTTTAAAAAAAATTTTATTGATTATTTTATGATAAAAATTTTGTGTCGTAAATAATTTAATATTTATGATGCAAAATTTATTTCCATTGTAAATATGAATTATTTGCGATGGTAATTTTCATAGCAAATACTTTCATCATAAAAATCTTATTTTTTTATAAATTTAAAATCTATCTTCACTGTTCATTATCTAAATAATTATCGTTAAAATATCTTCACAAAAGACCACCTCAATTCGATAGTTCTAGCTATATCGATTAATAAAATTTGATTTCGACGGTCACAAATAACCGCATAATGATTTGATAGATAAAGACTACCGATGGATCTAAAAAATTGTAATAATGATCTCGATGATATTTGTAGCATACTATCAAAATTTTACTTTAATTTGACATCATTATCATGGCCAATTTAGCACAGAATGATTTGAGCCGTTAAATAAAAAAATGAGGGATCAAATAGCCAAACGGTGTCTGATTATAAGATAATTTTTGTAGATAAATGATCTTTGCTACTACTTTGATCGTTTGTACGATGGTGATCATAACATTCAAACTGCACATATATAAACCATCCAAAACTATATATCTCTTGATACTAATTCTTAAAGTTCTTAAGTAATGATACTTATACTTTTGTAAGATCTATTTAATATGGATGGTTCATACACGTGCGGTTTAAATTTTATGATCATCACAATATAGACGATTGAAATAGTAGCAAAGATCATTTATCTAAAAAATTACCTTATAATCGAATGCTATTTAATCTTTTGATCACTCATTTTTTGTTTAACAGTCTAAATCATTTCATATTAAATTGAACATAATAATGATATCTGATTGAAGTAAAATTTTAACAGTATGCTACAAATATCATCAAAATTATCATTATAATTTTTTAAACTAATCGATGGTCTCTATTTATCAGATCATCCCACATCATTCATGATCGTTGAAATTAAATTTTATTGATCGACATAGCTAGAGCTATCAGATCGAGGTGGTCTTTTGTGATGATACTTTAACGATAATTAGTTAAACAATGAGCGATAAAAATAAACTTTAAATTTCAAAATTATATCATATTCAGAGAAAAATAAAAAAAATTATATTTAATTATAAAATATATAAAATATTAAAAAATTTATAATCATAAAATCAATCATAAAATATTTAAATTATTTTTTAAATTTATAAAATATTTTTATCATAAATAATCTGTTATTTATTTTTTAAATTTTTTTTTGATTTTTTATCAATTAATTGTGACAAAAATTTTGCATCATAAATAGAAAATTATTTATGATGCAAATTATTGATTATTTGCAACATAAAATTTTTGTCATAAATAATCTATCATTTATTTTTTTAAAAATTTTTAATTTTTCATCGATTATTTATGATGAAAATTTTATATCATAAATAGTAATTATTTATGACATAAATTCAATATCTGTTGCAAATAATCAATTATTTATGATGCAAAAGTTCTATTGCAAATAATCTGCCATTCATTTTTTTAAAATTTTTAATTTTTCATCGATTATTTATGATAAAAATTTTGTGTCACAAATAATTAAATATTCATGATGTAAATTTAATTTGCATCATAAATAAAATTATTTACGACATAAAATTTTCATCAAAAATAATCTATCATTTATTTTTTAAAAAATTTTTGATTTTTCATTGATTATTTGTGATGAAAATTTTACATCACAAATAATTTAATATTTACGACGTAAATTTTTTTTGCATCATAAATAATAAATTATTTATGATAAAAAAAATTTTCATCATAAATAATTTATTATTTGCGATGTAAATTTTATTACGTCGCTAATACATGTATTTGCCACGAAAACGTATTCATTATAAATAATTTATCGCTAAAACTCTCTTTTCTTGTAGTGAGTGCTCAAACCCCAACTACCATAACCACGTTTACAGCTCGTGGCAAGGCGCCAATACCATGGCTAGTTTGGGAGACCACAAGTATTCAACTTTAAACTACCACGGTCTCAAGCACAGTAATCGATCAATCTCTTGATCCATGAACTCCAAGGTCATGGTGTTCTATTCAACATCTTATACGGATAATTGTACCTCCACATAATTTTATATAATACCCTCCAGCCAAAGTACGTGATGGGAGTGACCCTCTGAGGACCCAACTGACTTTCGACTTTCGGCAACATTCCTTCAAACCTCCCGGGCGGCCGAGCCTCCGCCACACTCCCCAGTTTTACCGACGGACAGGACCCCGCCAGCGTCGACCAGATTCTTCGCGACGTCCGGACTCCTACGGGAGCCGAACCTCGCCCACGACTTCACCCACAAACTTTGTCCGGACTCCTACGGGAGCCAGACCTCGCCCACGACTTCACCCGCAGGCTCCGCCCGGGCTCCTACGGGAGCCGGACTCCGCCCACGACTCTAGCTGCAGGTAAACTTCGTCCGGACTCCTACGGGAGCCGGACTTCATCCCTGACTCTAATTACAGGTAAACTTCATCCAGACTCCTACGGGAGCCGGACCTCGCCCACGACTTCACCCGCAAACTTCGTCCGGACTCCTACGGGAGCCGGACTCCGCCCACGACTCCAGCTGCAGGTAAACTTCGTCCGGACTCCTACGGGAGCCGGACTTCGTCCTTGACTCTAATTGCAGGTAAACTTCATCCGGACTCCTACGGGAGCCGGACCTCGCCCACGACTTCACCCGCAGGCTCCGCCCGGGCTCCTACGGGAGCCGGACTCTGCCCACGACTCCAGCTGCAGGTAAACTTCGTCCGAACTCCTACAGGAGCCGGACTTCGTCCCTGACTCTAATTGCAGGTAAACTTCGTCCGGACTCCTACGGGAGCCAGACCTCGTCCACGACTTCACCCGCAAACTTTGTCCGGACTCCTAGGGGAGCCGGACTCCGCCCATGACTCCAGCTGCAGGTAAACTTCATCCGGACTCCTACAGGAGCCGGACTTCGTCCCTGACTCTAATTGCAGGTAAACTTCATCCGGACTCCTACGGGAGCCGGACCTCGCCCACGACTTCACTCGCAAACTTCGTCTAGACTCCTACGGGAGTCAGACTCTGCCCACGACACCAATTGCAGATAAACTTCGTCCGGACTCCTACGGGAGCCAGACTTCGTCCCTGACTCTAATTGCAGGTAAACTTCGTCCGGACTCCTACGGGAGCCGGACCTCGCCCATGACTTCACTCGCAAACTTCGTCCACACTCCTACAGGAGCCGGACTCCGCCCACGACTCCAGCTGCAGGTAAACTTCGTCTGGACTCCTACAGGAGCCGGACTTCATCCCTGACTCTAATTGCAGGTAAACTTCATCCGGACTCCTACGGGAGCCGGACCTCGCCCACGACTTCACCCACAAACTTTGTCCGGACTCCTACGGGAGTCGGACCTCACCCACGACTTCACCCGCAGGCTCCGCCCGGGCTCCTACGGGAGCCAGACTCCGCTCACGACTCCAGCTGCAGGTAAACTTCGTCCGGACTCCTACGGGAGCCGGACTTTATCCCTGACTCTAATTGCAGGTAAACTTCATCCGGACTCCTACGGGAGCTGGACCTCGCCCACGACTTCACTCGCAAACTTCGTCCGGACTCCTACGGGAGCCAGACTCTGCCCACGACTCCAGCTGCAGGTAAACTTCGTCCGGACTCCTACAGGAGCCGGACTTCATCCCTGACTCTAATTGCAGGTAAACTTCATCCGGACTCTTACGGGAGCCGGACCTCGCCCACGACTTCACCCGCAAACTTCGTCCGGACTCCTACGGGAGCCGGACTCCGCCCACGACTCCAGCTGCAGGTAAACCTCGTCCGGACTCCTACGGGAGCCGGACTTCGTCCCTGACTCTAATTGCAGGTAAGCTTCATCCAGACTCCTACGGGAGCCGGACCTGGCCCACGACTTCACCCGCAGGCTCCGCCCGGGCTCCTACGGGAGTCAGACTCCACCCACGACTCCAGCTGTAGGTAAACTTCGTCCGGACTCCTACGGGAGTCGGACTTTGTCCTTGACTCTAATTGCAGGTAAGCTTCGTCCGGACTCCTACGGGAACCAGACCTCGCCCACGACTTCGCCCGCAGGCTCCGCCCGGGCTCCTACGGGAGCCGGACTCCGCCCATGACTCTACTTGCAGGTAAACTTCGTTCGGACTCCTACGGGAGGCGGACTTCACTACCAATTCCAATTGCAGGTAGACTTCGCCCGAACTCCTACGGGAGCCAGACTTCGCCTCTAGCCCCAGCTGCGGGAAGACTCTGTCCGAGCTCCTGTGGGAGCCAGACTTCATCCCCGACTTCAACTGAAAGAAGACTCCGTCCGGGCTCCTGCGAGAGCCGGACTCCAAGCTCCTCTCGGATGGATAGCTAGCCACCTCTCTCCAGCTACGGACTCCAACCGAACTTCAGCCGATAAGTCTGGACTCCCTGGCAGGCCGTAGTAACGGCCACGATTCTGCTCCACTCCCTTCGGCGAATCCTACGCGGCTCCATTACTCCCTGCGGCAGATCCTACGCGGCTCCATTACTCCCTGCGGCGGATCCTACGCTGCTCCATTACTCCCTGGCAGGCCACAGTAACGGTCACAGCACTGCTCCACTTCCTGCGATGGATACCACGCAATTCTTCCATCCCCTGGCAAGTCGCGACAACGGATGCCGCTCCACTCCCTGCGGCAGACTCCACGTGGCACGCTCGGTGATAGCCACAGGTCTACTCAACTACTCTTCGCAACAAACTCCGCCTGACCCTGGGCAGCCCACTACCAGACGGTTACAGATGTCGCTATCAGCTTGCTGCCCCCTCTGCCTATAAAAAGGGGATCCCAGATACGTTATTCTATAAGCTCTCATTTTTATCTAGAAACTCTGCTAAAATTTCCGTTCGAGCACTCCATTCTTGTTGAGGCAGAGAACTGACTTGAGCGTCGGAGGGTCTTGCCGGAACAACCCCACCTTCGATTTAGACTTCTTTTGCAGGTCCCAACGGCGACCGCGACTCCAGCTTCTCCGGCGCAAGCGGATTTTTGCACCAATACTTAACAAATAAGTATGTAGCATGTAACTATCAAAACCACATAAATCAAATCAACGATGCATAAAATAATTTTATATAATTAGTGGTAAGTGTTCAGAAATTCTTATCTCCATCAGTTCTATCTCAAGCACAGTAATCGATCAATCTCTCGATCCATGAACTCCAAGGTCAAGGTGTTCTATTCAACATCTTATGCGGATAATTGTACCTCCACATAATCAAGACCAATCATAGGCGATCATGGATGATAAAAATTATTAAAAAAATTTTAAACATTATAGGTCCAAAATCACTCCTAGGATCAACCAATTGATTTGAATTTACCTAGACATCTGGACCATGATCTGGGATTTCTAGAGAAAAACCCATGAAGAAAGAGAAATAATCTAGAGAGAAAAAATTTTAGAGTGAAAAAATAGAGAGAGAAACTCATTAGAATTATAATCTAGTCTCATGGCCCCTGCTCAATATTTTTTGATTCAAAAATTCCTACAGGATCAAAGTTACTATTTTAAAATGAAATTCATGAGACAAAATTCATGTTTCTAGAACCGTCAATCAAAATTCATTTAGGATCTATCCACCAATCCCATGATCCTTTTCACCTAACCTCTTGGATTTTTTTTATTTTATTATTTTTATTTCTTATTTTCAAAAATACCTCCTTCCCCAACTTATTTTCAAAACTACCATCTACACATAAAATCGCCTCTTCAAGTGACGATTTCATGGCCACCTCAGCCCATCTCGAGTCTATAGGTGGCCAGATGAGGTGGATAAAAATTGAAATCACCATTTGGAGTGGCAATTTCAATGAAATCGCCGCTTGGGCCGGTGATTTTAGCATTCTTTTTTTTTTTGGGGGGGGGGGCGAACGAAGGGGGCAGCGCGGGTAGTTGGGGAGTCGGGGTGCGGTGCTGAAGGCGTGGAGCAGCAGTCGGGGGGTGATGCGGGTGGCTAGGGGGCAGTGCGGGCGACTGGAGGGCAGCGTGAGTGGCCGACAGGCGATGCGGGTGGCCAGGGGTAGGGTGCGGGTTCGCAGTGGGATGGATAAGGGCGGCGATGGAGGCGGCCACGGAGGGCACAGGGTGCGATTCACCGGGGTGTGGCATGCGAGGAAGGAGAAGGAAGGAAAAAAATAAATAAAAATAATAATAATAAAAATAATAATAGAAGATTGTTGGTAATAAAAATAAATTTTTAAAATAATAATAAAATATTATTTTTAATTTTTTTTAAAATAATAAAATAAAATAAAAATTAAAATAAAATTTAAAAAAAATTAAAAAATAAATAAGTCATCCTATTGTAGGGTGGCTTAGTAAGTCGCTCTATAATAGAGCAACTCTACAAGCTTTTTTTTTTTTTGGAGAGGAGGAGGAGAAGGGTAGGCTGGCGGGGAGAGGGGTGGGGTGTTTGTTTTTTTTTTTTTTCTAAGTGACGAAGAGAGGGGAGAGAGGGGTTTAGTCAGAAATGAGAGGGGAGAGAGGAGGTCTAGGGGGTGCACGGAGAAGGAAGAAACCCCAAATATAAAATTATTTTTCAAAAATAGTTTTAAAAAAATATTTTTAAAATTATTTTTAAAAAGAATTATTTTTAAAAAATTATTTTTTTAAAATTAATAATTTATTATTTTAAATTAATAACAAAATATTATTTTTTTAAAAATAATAAAATATTTTTAAATAATTTTAAAATTAATATTTTATTATTATTTAAAAAAATTTCTTCTCCTCCCTCGACTCAGTGCCACTCTAACATTTTTTTAAATTATCTTCTAAAATTAATATATTATTATTATTATCTTTATTATTTTTATTTTTATTTTTGGATTTCTTTCTTCTCCTCCTTGCACCCCAACTGCTCCATGCACCCCTGTTATAATTATTTTTAAAAATAATTATAAAATATTAATTTTAAAGATAATAATTTTTTCATTAATCAACTATAATATTTTTTAAATTATTTTTTAAAATTAATATTTTATTATTATTTTTTGGGGTTTAATAATAATAATAATAATTTTCAAAATAACTATTAATTTTTAAAAATAATTTTTTAAAAATAATTATTAATTTAAATTTTTTTAAAAAAATATTTTTTAAAAAAATATTTTTTAAAAAATAATGTTAAAATATTTTTTTTTCTCTGATGGCAATGGACCCCCGGCGGCCTGGGACACGCAACGACCAAGGACATCCAACGATGGTAGCTGGTCCGATGGAAGGGAAAGAAGAAGAAATAGGGAAAACAAAGCCTCCCGATTTTTCACCAAATCGGGCAAATCGCCGATAGAAATCTAATCAACAACGGTGGCAAAGGGACCGAAAAAAGATGGAGAGAGAGAGTTGAAGACCTCTTACCTTGACTCCGATGATGAATCGCAATGAATCGGTGGTAGTTTGCCAAGAAACAATCGACAGAAATCAAGAAGAATTTCATAGGTTTTGCTGGTGGCTGATCGGGGATTTGCGAGTGAGCTACCTAAGGGGAAGGGGTCTTTTTATAGATTGAATCTAGGGCTCCGATGAGCCCTAGAGTCCTTCTCCTTGCCGAAGTTGGGAGAGGAGGCTGACTCCCATTGGGAGTCCTCCTCTGTTTTTTTTTTTTTTTTCTGCTTTTTCTACTTTAAAATTTGTGCAGGGGCAATTTTTTTTTTTTTTTTTTTGGGTTTGAGTATTCGGGGATGGGTCATTACGCTTAAAAGCGTCGGTAATTTTATAATAATTAAAAACTTACGGATGCTTTTTAAAAGCGCTGGCATGTGAAAGTGTTTGGCGATGCAATAAAGCATCAGCAGGTTAAGAAATTGCCAACACTTTTTAAAGCGTCGGCAATATAGCGATGCTATAGAGCATCGATCGCTTAAATTTATCCGTGCTTTTAAAAAGTATCGACGTTATTTAAAGAGCTTAGTGATGCGGGAAAATTGGTTTTTACTCTACATTTATGGATGCTTTTTTTAATGCTTCTCGAGGTGTCAGTAAATAGTTTTGCAATGCTTAAAAGTATCAAAAATTTTTATTTTTTGCATCGAGAAAAATTAATTTTTCTATAATGTTCCAATCTTTGAACATGATTAAGTTATGTCATATAATCCATGTCAAGATATGATATAAAAAAAATATTTTATCAAAAATAGCCATCATGCAATGTGCAATTTTTCTCCTTTTATTGGGTTCAATATAATTAGCAAACTTGATGATCGTGTTTATATGTTGTACAAATAAGTTCTTTATGTAATAGATTCGTATCAACCAACAGATAGATCCCTTCGTGCTTTTGTTATTGGAAATTATAAAGTTATCTTGATTGAGGTGTCACAACAATTAGTTTATACTCAAGTATTTTATTGACCCGGTCAATCTGGCAGAATAAGCACCTGCCAACCGTACGAATGGTGTTTCCTTCAGAGAGATACGCTTGTAAGCAGGCACTTACATTTACGAAGAAATATGAGAATTGGCTTGTTTGCTGGTAGATCACAGCCCCCATCAGCTTGTAATCTGATTCAACTGGACCAAACCGGTCCATATGATGATCAAATCAGTCAAGTGTTGTCTCTACGTAAGAAGCTTGTTTTGGGCTCTATTTTAGCTGGAATTGTATTGGACTTAGTGGGGTTATTGTTTCCTCTATTGGATCAGATTTTATTCATGTTGAACTGGCTTTGGAGTATATGTTTTCTTGGGTTCAGACATCCCATCTCCCCCCTCCGTCTCCTCTCTTTATCTTCGCTTTTTCCTTTCTTTCTTTTTTTTTATTTTTTCACTTTCTCATTTCTTGACTGCAATTTGTACTTCATTTTATTTATCGATAAAATATTATAATAGGTTTCATTAATTTGCTCGAAGATATAATGATATCTGTAATATAGAATTTGAAGTTTTAGATTCCTTTATAGAGGAACCCATGACTACAGTGATGGAAATGCATTGATATTTGCTTGTGAATTAATAGTTAAATAATTTTTTGAAGAGAAAAGAGTTGAACAATTTGATCTTGGAAATCTGCTCCAAAAGAAAATTCAGCTTGCAAACTAAATAAAAGAATGGACTCAGATTGATAACCGGTAACATACCGGTTAATTGAAAAACAAGCCAAGATTGTGTGCGCGCGCGCGTGTCGACGTATATGTATGTGTGAATGTATGTATGTGTGAAAACTTCTTTCCACGCCACACATGACTTCTGTGTAGAAGTTGGGTTCCATTTAGATCGATTAATTTAATTGCTGTGCGATGAAATAGATGGAGCTCTTTATATATATCTGAAGCAGGACAGCGTGTCTTCCATTTTAGATACAATAGAAAGTATGTTCCATCGCCATCCATGACCAACCACTAAATTGGCCTCTGAATTCTATCTTGGAAAGTTGGTACCCAACAAGTTCAAGCTACCATCGTAGTCAAAAGTCCGTGATATTTATGAAGACTTTTTCCACACGACATATGACTTCGGTGTAGAAGTTGGATTCCTTAATTTAGTTTGTGTAAGATGAATTAGATGGATCTTTTTATAATTTTTGGATGGATATTGTCTCCTATTTTGACACTACAAAAGTATCCCCAAATGCCGTGCATGACCAGCCACGTAAATTGGCATCTGAATTCCATGTTGGAAAGTTAAGAATACCCAACAAGGTCAAGCCACCAATGCAATCAAAAGTCTCTGAGATATTTATGAACATCACTTTTTTTTTTCTTTTTTTTTTTTTGGTACAAATGGGTGCTTACACTGATTGATAAGTACGTAAATTAGAACATGAAAATATTAAATTTTTGATTAATTGATTCATATTATATAAAATTTGATATTTTTTTATTTTTTTTACAAGACATTGATGAAGATCCAAATACAGACTTAAAATAAAACTCAAGCATTGATGGACTAATGAGCTGACAAAAGTCTACACATATAATGAGGCCCTCTTAGCCAAAGTCAGATGATGCAAATACCCGCGCTCCACCAACATGCACGCTGCTTACGGGCGATCCACGTAGACCACAGCAAGCAAAGTCATGCGGCCCTTGTTATGCGCGTGAGATTTTGAGGCAAGCGAGTGGGACCAGGTGGTCCATCACGTGGCTACGCGGCTGGCTCTTGCAGCGCGAAGGGGGGCGGTTCAAAAGGCCGAACATGAGAGCATGGAACGGGCTCGGGGCGTGAGCGGCTTGCTGAGGGACCTGTGGGCGCACTGCGAGACGCGGAAAGGAGCGGCTTGCGGCAAGACTTCTTCACGCTGAAAAAAATATTAGCAATCGACGTTTGAAAAAAAAATAATAATAAAAAATAAATATATATATATATATATATATATATATATATATATATATATATATATATATATATTTTAAATTTATTTTAGAGTCTCAACCTTTTGTTTTATTTTTTTTTTGATCTTTCAATCTCATCTGTCCATCTCCTAGCCCCTATTCTTTTTATTAGTCCCGCATCGAAAAAACATAAAAACTTTCTCCCTATCTACATCAATAAATAAAGACCAATGCCTCTACTCTTAGATATCTCTCTCCATACCATATCTCTTATAGGAACTCATGTGATAGGTGGAAATACCCACCTTTTAAGTTCTTTAGTCTTGTTTCTACTTGGATAACACAAGAGAAGAAGAAAAGAGAGATCAAAGTTCTCAACCCTTTCTTGTTGTAAAACCGGCCTTGATAGGTCATAGTTGGGTTAAGTTTCTTAATGGCCTATGCTTGAATTAACACAAGAAAGGAGAGTCTCTTATCTAGGGTAAAGCAAAATACTTGATGGATCATAGTTCAGTTAAGTCTTTTCATGGTTCATGCTTATTCATGCTTTGTACTTTGATAAGAAGACCTAAAAGACATTCAAGGAAAACCATGAGAACAACTATTTAAATTATTGATCTAGTGGATTCAAAATTCCTAGATCCTTAGGTTGATATAACATTGCAATTGTTTCTTTCACTGTTTTAGTAGTAGTTACAAGCAATCTCTCCATCTTTTCTTTAGAGCTTATCTGAACAACAATCTAACACAAATACAAAAACATCCAATTTCTCGTGGGATTGATTCGTACTTGCTGAATGTACTATATTGCACACCGTGCGCTTGCAACTACTTTAGGACACATCACCAGTCTAGCATAAGTACATCTAAAAAAATCAAAAAATAAAATATTCTGCAAGGCTCGCTAGCAAATCTGATCTTGATGCCAGTTTCAATCACCAGCATGCTCAGACACATGGAAGACGACCCAAGTAACGGTGCTATTCGCCTCCCAAAAGACATGCTGTGCAAACACTACAGCAAAGTCATGAAGGCAAGTCTAGATGTCATAAAGGTATAGATAGGCCTCCAACCGCATCATGTTATCCCGAATCTAGCTTATCACGGTGGTAGAGTCTCCCGTTAATGATGATCCTCTTTGCCTATATGAAGACCACTTTCAACACCACATATGACGTGTTTGAGTTTATCTAGTGCTCCAAATCTGGACAAGACGTGCTGAAACCATTCTTAAGTTCCATCATGGTCTAGGCATGAAGAATAATGCCAATATTCCCTGATCTCCTCTAATGGAGATTCGACCTTGGGCTACTCTCCGTGCCTCATAAAATCTCACGAGAGGAGGACCTCAAGCAAAAAGTTCGAAGGATCGAACGTCATCTGGACAAGATTCAAATGGGCAGCCAAAGGAATGACGACATCCTCAGCTTCAATTTCCAACCATCTTTCTCTTGATCCATTCTCCAGGAATTGATTTTGGATTGGTTCAAGATGCCACAAATAGAGCCTTATAAAGATTGAGGATCAGGGATATCTTAATATTCTACATACTTTTCTTGTGCACATATTATTTTTTAAAAACTATCTAATATTTATTTTTATAAATATAAAAAAATTTACTATAATATATCTAAACATCCTTCAATAAAAATTTTTTATCGTTAATAATCTATAATTTATAAATTTTTAAAATTTTTTATTTTTTTAAATATTAGCGATGAAAATTTTTCATCATAAATAGTGATTATTTATGATGAAAATATATTTTTCATCATAAATACATATTATTTACGATGAAAATAGAGTTTTCATCGCAAATAATTTGTAATTTCTAAATTTTTAAATTTTTTTTATTTTTTCTCATTTATTAGTGAGAAAATTTTTTTATTGTAAATAATAGAGTATTTATGATAGAAATTAAATTTTTATCATCAATATTCGATTATTGATGATGTTAAATTTTTATCACAAATAATTTATAATTTATAATTTTTTTTATTTTTTCATGTATTAGCGACGAAAATATTATGTCATAAATACTAGAGTATTTGTAATAAAAAATTTACTGTTCATCATAAATACTCATTATTTATGATGTAATATTTTTATCACAAATAATCTATAATTTTTAAATTTTTTAAATTTTTTATTTTCTTTCAAATATTGGTGATAAAAATTTTTCATCATAAATACTATAGTATTTATGATAAAAAATTAATTTTTATCATAAATATATAAGTATTTATGATGTAATATTTTCATCATAAATAATCTATAATTTTTGAATTTTTAAAAAATTTTTTGCACATATTAGTGATGAAAATTTTTTATCATAAATAAAATATATTTGTGACAAAAATTTTATTTTCATCACCAATAATCCATCATTTATGACATAATATTTTCATCATAAATAATCTATAATTTTTAAATTTTTTAAATTTTTTATTTTTTTATTTTTTTAAAATATTAGCGATGAAAATTTTTGTCATAAATACTTAAGTTTTTGTGATAGAAAATGAGTTTTTGTCGAGAATATGCCTGTATTTATGACGTAATATGTTCATCACAAATAATATGTAATTTTTAAATTTTTAAAATTTTTTATTTTTTTCACATATTAGTGATGAAATATTTTTGTTCTAAATAATATTAATTTGTGACAAAAATTTAGATTTCATCATCAATACTCTATTATTTATGATATAATATTTTCATCATAAATAATCTTTAATTATTAAATTTTTAAAATTTTTTATTTTTTTAAATATTAGTGATGAAAATTTTTTATCATAAATAACATGTATTTGCAATAAAAATTTAATTTTCATTGCAAATACTTTCATTATTTATGATGAAATAATTTTTATCACTAATATTTGAAAATTTAAAATTAAAATAAATATTTTATTATTTATGATGATTAATCTCATCATAAATAACATGTATTTATGATGAAATTTTATTTTCATCACAAATATGAAGATATTTGTGATAAAAAATTATTTTCATCATAAATAAATAATTATTAATAATAATTTTTTATTTTCATCATAAATATCCTTATTTGCAATGAAATATATTTTCATCGCAAATAAATTCATCATAAAAAGTGATATTTCTTGTAGTTAATAATGATAAATATTTAAAAATAAAATAATGATAAATATAATAAAATATTTAAAAATTAATAATGATAAAATATTATTTTTTAAAAAATAATTTAATATTTTTGTTTGTTATAATTTAATACTTTTGCTTGTTTAGTCTCTATATTTTATTGTGATTATGATTTAATATTTTAACTAGGATTTACTGAATTTGAGATTCAATCTCGATTCGATCTGAAATTCGAATCGAATCTAATTTGAGATTCAGATCAGATCTGGATTGAAAGGTGTGTCGGGATCTGGGTCACAATTCAGGTTGGATC
Organism: Elaeis guineensis; assembly: GCF_000442705.2. Taxonomy (NCBI): domain Eukaryota; kingdom Viridiplantae; phylum Streptophyta; class Magnoliopsida; order Arecales; family Arecaceae; genus Elaeis; species Elaeis guineensis. The sequence goes on from NC_026003.2 coordinate 105,038,259, forward strand.
GAGGTCGGAATTTGGATCAAAAATTGATCCAGATCTGGGTACATCTCTCTATTTTCATGGAGAGATGCATGGTAGTGATTTAATGCATGCATTGATATAACCTCAGACTCTCGTTCAAGCATTAGTCCCAGAGTTTTCAAAATGGACTCTGTGAATAGCTCTTGAATATCTCGATTTGGGCAGTTTAGAAATGCATCAATTTTTTTATTATTTTCATAGCATTCTTTGTTCTATTGTAAAAAATTTTGTCACAGTTATCTCGTTTATTCTCCAGATACATATTAGATATGGTTAAAATATTATCCATCTATATCGTATACTTGGAGAGCTGCAGAGAGATGCTGTCAGATTTTTTTTGGATATGAAATAAAAAATAAAGCTGTGGCAATAATAAAAGTGATGCATTTTGGAAAGAGATAGGACCTATCTTTACCTATTAGTTGGTGATAGGATGCATTTATTATGTAAGTCATTTTAAATAATAAAATAATTAGATAGCAATTACTTTGTATTTGTATATGCAGAATCTGTAGATAGTGAATCTGGGTTAGAAATGAGCTATCCAAGGTATACTTGTATGTTCTAAATAATTATAAAGAAATTGAAGATTTCATTGAGTAAGTACCATCTTAGCATACTTTTTAGTGTTCTAACTAATTTTTTTTATGTCGATATAAAATTAAAAATCATGACTTGTTGCAGTGAGCATAAAAGGATACTATTCAGAAAGAATAATATGATGTTGATAATAGACCATTTAAGTTCCACTAGTATTATGTTATATTTTAATAATTATAAAATTAATTATGTGAACCAACATAATTTTTTATATTATGTTATAGATAAAATCTAAGCATTTCAATAAAGAAGAAGGTGCAATCGATGAGTTGTATGATTTAACATGTGGCTCCAATCAAAGAGTTAACCACTACACATCCTGTATCATTGGAGGAATGAGATTTTATGTAAGGGAGATTGAGATGCAAAGATAGATCTAGAATAGTGGGATTGCTATGATAGGATATGAAGGAGAAGAAGAGATTGAATATCTTGGTGTATTGATAGATATCATATAACTGAAGTATAGATCCAATAATTCGATATATTTGTTTCAGTGTGAATGGTGGGATATTAGCAATAAGAAGATCGATATTTATATGGATCCACACTTAACCAGCATAAATTTTGTATGAACATGATATCAAAATAAGCCGTATATATTAGCAACTCAAGCAAAACAAGTGATATATTTGAAAGATCTGAAGTATCGAGGTGATTGATATGTCGTACAAAGAATAATATCTAGAGGTGTATATGACATACCAACCTGACTAGAGATGGATGAAAATTCAGATCTACATAAAGAGGAAGCTTTTCAAAAGGAAAAACAAATATTGACTGAGCTCCTTGTTAACGAAGAACTTGTGACAACTTTTTTGAATAAGACTGATCTGCCGTCTAACAAAGTTGAAGCTAATTTTGTATTTAATCTTGATGATTCAGAGGGCGACGATCAGTTTATAAATAACGATGAGATAGAAGATGATACATTAATCAATTATTACGATTCAGAGGAGGATCTACAAATCAAGGAGGATACAGATATTGATGAGTAGATCTATATTCTTTGTTAAATCTTCTCTGACAATAATGGTATGCAATATAATTTTATTCATTAGTATTTATGTATTTTTTGCTATTATTATTCATTATTATATTCACTTATATCTCAAGTTAGTTATATGCATGGTTTAAGCATTGCAATATAGTGCCAGGAGGGAGGTGACCATATCTGGGTTTCCAGCCTTTCCCTGAGGATGAACCTTCCCAAATTTTCATTGCCACACCATCGGAGCCACCAGAGGGTGTTGTAGAGGCAAATTTGAGTGATATTTTAATATTTTTTATATAATAAAATTTGATTTTAATTATATCTGTTAGGTTTATAGATAGCTATCATACTAGTGATTTATTCATTATTGTTTCAGGCCATTCGGTACAGGTGGTGAGGTGAGGGTGAGGTCCGTCAAAGAATTTCATCCTAGAGCATTGGAGATGTGAGTACGAGGGACAGCATCTCCATATCGAGATTCTATCCGACTTCACCATGCCCATTAAGGGATGGTGCAAGCCATGACAGACTGAGCTGGGCATCATATGCCGTAGCTATGCCCTTGTGATGCTCTCCGATTGGCATCATATTACACCGGCTCAAAGGAAGGTCTTCTATAGCTACTTATAGATAAAATAATATTTAGTAAAATATTTAATTAGCACTATATTCTTATAATATTTGTTATTGGCTGGTTGTATTTGATATTATTGATTTTGAGCATGATTACGTAAGGCGAGTTGTGGATGACTATCTATGCTCATATTTCAAGGATTACTGGCATCGCATTCATCACCACTGGAATGCTGTAGTGGAGGACCAAGGGGTGGAGGCAGCACGACAGTGGCCATATGACAACATCAGTATCGAGGATTGGGCTGTCATATGCCACAGGTATGAGGATCCGACATATCAGGTTAAGCATCCAAATTTTTTTTTTAAAGTTTAATAATTGAATCATTTATTCTTAAATTCAATTAATTACTTATTAATTTGACTGTTAACTGTATAAGATCGATGTTCTCGAAATACTACAAATCGAATGAGACAGACCATCTCACACTGCGGGGGTTCAAGGACGTTCGCTCGCCATATAGAGCAGATGGTAAGTAATTTCTATTTAGCATATTTTAACTCTTTAACTATTTAAATTTTTTTTATTAATTGCTTTCAAATTGTAGAGAGATGTAGAGAGTGGCGAGCTTTTTGGTTGGATCGAGATCTACTAGCGGATCCACCAGCGACGGTCAGGAGAGTAGACAATGGGGAGGCAGGAGCTTTATGTAAAATTTTTCAACTATTTTTTTTATTGATATTTTGATTTTTAGTACAAACTTAGAATAGCTATAACTTTAATTTTTAGGATCGTATGATAGAGATGCGATCCCAGCCTATCCCTGAGGGCTCGACCGCATCCATGGATGATGGGATCTATGATCAGATGCTTGATATGAAACTCTGTTATATGTTAGGAGGCTAGGATATGGGATAAGAGCTCCCCCATCCTCATGCTTGTCCAAGGCTGACGTCTATACTGCCTACGATGCTTGACTGACAGAGATATAGAGACAGACTACTGAGGATCGACAGTGGACAGTTGAGGATCGACAGTGGATAGTTGAGGATCGACAGTGAGTTGATGAGTTGGCTATACGCATCGACTCCTACCAATCATTTCAGACATAGATGATGAAACGGATGGCACAGATAGAGTAGATGATGAAACTGATAAGACAGCAATAGGTTAGTCCATCGTGTTCCACCCATTCTCCTTCTCTAAATGCTGATGCTTGATGGCCAGTGATTTGTTTCTATTTTTTTATTTTTATTTTAGACTTTTTATAATTATTAAATTTATTTTTCTATATTTATATTTTAATATAATGAAATGATTAAAATTATTTATAAATTTATTGTATAAATTTTTTATTTTTATTTTATAGATTATAAATATAAAATATAAAAAATATAAATTAAAAAAAATATTTATAAATTTTTTTAAAAAAAATATTATATTTTAATTAGCGATGAAATTATTTATGATGGAATATCCATCGTAAATAAACTTTTTTGCGATGAAAATCTTCCATCACAAATAATTTATTTTTTAAAATTTAAATTTTTTTTTAAAATTATTTGTGATAAAATATTTTCATCGTAAATTCATCTATTTGAGATATAATTATTTCATCATAAATAATTTAAAAAATAAAAAAAAATATGATAAAAAAATTTCATCATAAAAATTAATTATTAATGATAAAATTATTTTTTCATCATAAAACATTATCTATGACCCCATTTTTAGTGATAAATTATTAGCGATGGAAGTTCCATCGCAAATAATTATTGTGATGACAATTTATTATTTGCGATGCTTTGTTTGCATCGCAAATATCTTTTTCTGTTGTAGTGACTTATGGTCCTTTGGACTCTCCATGATATAGGTGCCTTGCCACAGGCTGTAAACCTGGTTATGGTTGTCTACAGGACTAACCATGGTATTGATACCCTACCATGAGCTGGAATGTGGCTGTGGTAGTCTAGAGTCGAGTATCTTGATAAGATTGAATCCGATGTGTGTTGATTTGAGATAATTGTGTAACATGACTCATTTCACAAAAAGATTTATTTGCTATGCATGCTCTATGAATCATGATATATTTTGGTATGTGATTTATATGAGTAACAAATATTGATACTTTCTTATTTATTATTATTATATTGATGTTGGTTTGTGAAAATTTTTATTGGACTAAAAAGCTCACCACCCCTCTATTTCTCTTATCTTCTCAAAGATGCAAAATCCTCATGATTGGCTAAGGTTAGCTTCATGGTTGAGCAAATAAATAGATAAAGCATCATTGATGCTGATCGAAGGATTGAAAGAATTGAATTTATAATTATTTAAGTTTACTAATTATTATTGAAATTAAATCATTATAGATGTTGAGGTTGTAACAAATTTTAAGGCCTTGCATATTCTTTAGGGTCTTACTCTAAGGAGTGTGCAGCCATCACCTATCTGATCTAATGTTAGATATGTGCCATAGAAATCAATTATTGGCTGACATATTTTATAATTCTAAGACTTAATCTTGTATTTGTAATATTCTTATTATTAATAAAGGGCTCTTTATTCCAATGTTTATATGTCCATGATTTATCCTAGAAATTAACAAAGATGATTTTGTATATTTTCAAAGGTGTTGAGAATTTGAGACATATATTATTAATAGTTAGTTTCTAAATGCTCCTGATCAAAGGATCGTCACGGAGGCAGTGATCAATCCATTCAAGATTGGTGCACGGTTCACCTTCTTTGTGAGCAGATGAGTCTCGGATCTGCAGTATAGGGACATGGGGGTGAGGGTGTCGGTGGTTGTTAGAGAACAACTTGTACTGAGTGTGATCAATACGAGAAACTACTTATATATCTACTCACTCGTCAGTGGTTGATTCGATGCTGTAGTGGTGTGAGTGATTTTTTGACCTGTGGTGTCATCAACTATTCACAATGAGGCTACTGAGTTTGACTACACGTTCTCTTGATCTCTAGACATTCGGATTCTTACTGTATATATTGGCTACAGTAGGTTTAGGTTTGCTGTTAAGAGTAGGATGCACCTGGATAAAACCTATCGATCTTGATAGAAAAGGAGAAGTCCTATGCGATTTGCAGACTGAGTTCAGAAAGTCTTTAGCCAAAGCAAGTGTGAATACTGAAAAAGAGTTTGCACAAGATTCATAAATGAACTTGAGTCGAGCCAATCTAGTATATAACTGATGATGGGGTCTGACGAGTTCTTTATGACCTCCGTCAAGTTGGAACTCACGATAGAAGGACCGAATCATACAATAACTATACCAAGGGATTCACACTTTCATTCTACTAGGTTGCCACTACAAACTGCTAAGTATTACTAATGGATTGTGGGACTCATCAGGCATCATCTTGATAATCGATAACCCTCAAAGGATAGAGTTGGAATTGTTCCATCCTATCGAAAAGAGTTTCGATGATATTATAATGAAGATTATAATGTATCTCACTACTACATAGAATGAAACCTATGGGGTCATATATTAAGAAATTTAATCTTGAATTAACCAATTGAACTTGTAAAGTTCTAATTGAGTTAGGATTTATTGAAATCCTATTAGGTTTAAGATAACCATGCTAGCACATCATTAAATTTAATTCTTCTCCAGACTTCGATTGGATCAAGTCCATAGTTTTGAACCTAATCTAAATCTAGTTTGATTTGGGTTTAGCAGGGCACTTAATTGTGAGCCCAAAAGGATTAGATTAAGTCAATAAGTTAGCTAACTAATCTCTTATTTTCTCCCTTCTTATTTCCTAATGTGATATGGAAATTATTGGAAAGAATTGATGGCACCTGCCCTAGGATAGGCCGTGAGATAGAGAGAAGGGCCCAATTCCTCTCTTGCTTAGGTATGGAAGGAGAGAAAGAGGGGCCACGCCCCCTCTTTTGTGCATGAAAATTTTAAGGGGGCACCAAGTGTTGGCGCTCCAACTACCTACCTAATAATTCATGTGGCGCCCTCTCATCTTGCCTTATAAGATGAGGGTGCCACATCCACTTGACTATTAAGGCAAAGGTCTTTCCAATTAGATCTGATTTTTTTGAAAAAAAAATTAGATTAAAAGATAGAAGATCTTATGAGATAAAATCTAACATTTTTAGCTTGATTGGATAACGATTTGAAATCAAGAAAGACCTATTTAAAGAGATGGTCTCCTAAGATTTTATTTATTATTAAATTTTAAGAATTCAAAACTCTTTCTCTCTCCTCTCCATGCCTCATCCTCTCCCCTCCTCTCTTTCTCATGCCCAAGGGTTGGGCATCCATCATCCACATGCCTGAGTTGAGAAGAGTCTCTTCTATAGCAAGGAACAAGGAGAAAAGACTGCAATTCAGGGGTTGAGGTTGCAGTTAAGATCAACTATTGATCAAGATTCAAAGAGGCTAAGATCCTACTTGGAGAAGAAGGATCTACTATGAGAAGAAGGATCAAGATTAATCTCGGTGGATATCTGTAGAGGTCGGACACGTGTGCAGCTCAAGAATCTTCGGATCTAAGATCATCGATAGTGGTATATTTCAACCCATGCAAAAGTATTGAGATTCGATCTCATATTTATTTTAATTTTTAGATTATATGTATGTCTTTATTTTTGGACTTGGATAAGATTAGATGAGATCTAATGCATGTGGGGTTAAAGGGTTTAACATGATTCATTTCCACTGCTCTTCAAAAGGATTTTTGAAATTATGCATGCATCCTATCCAATTTTCTAATAGTGGTACCAGAGCCACTAATTTTTGAGACATGTATAATTTGATTTTTGTCTTAGATCTAAAAGTTTTATTGATTTAAAATTGATCTTATGATGGTATAAGATTGTCCTGGTATAGGATTTATCCTCTATATTGAAAAGGTTGTCCTAGCACAAGATTGATTGATTTTGAAAAATATTTTTGAAATGATTAAATCAATCTTTTAGATCTAAAAAATGATGTATATGATATATCTTATGTTATATTTAGATCTGAAATTAAAATGATTAAATGTTCATATCGGATTGATATAAGGTTGTCCTGAAATAGGATTTACCCCCTATATTAAAATGATTGTCCTAGTTTGATGCGAATTAATTTTTTAAAAAATATTTTCAAAATTATTGAGTCATTATTTTAGATCTAGTTATGTATATATTTGATATGTATAAATTTAGTTTTAGATCTAAAAATTAATATATATATATATATATATATATATATATATATATATATATATATATATATATATATACATACATACATACATACATATATAATATATTTATAGTTTAGATCTTAAACTCCATATATGTGATATGTGACATTAGGTTTAGATCTAAAACTGTTTGAAAATAATAAGCCACTAATGCATGCAATGAAATATAATCTAAAATATTTTTAAAATTTAAAAATTATATTATTGTATGTGGGTATGGGTTGAACAAATTAGATCTAATGATCAAATTATAATTACGATCAATTGATTAGATCAGACTAGAATCCGTTATCGATTTTGAGCAGTTGATTGAACCTAATCAATGGTTGATTAGGATTAGGTCAAAGGGCCTTAAAATCGAGTTTAGTTATAGTTGGTCACATCAATTCATATTTTGATGTGAATTGATTGACTCAAGACTAAATTTGACTCAGTGGTTCGAGTCCGTTTCAATAGGTTAACCTGATCAATTTTAATCGACCAATTTCGTGTTTAAGGCTAGTATCTAGATGGTGGTTATTTAATTGATTTTATTGTTTGACCTGGCAAATTTGATTGGTATCTAAGAAAAGCAATAGGGGGACCCCCACTCATCTTAACTTATCTGATCATTTTGGGAGATTCAGTTTCGCATTAGGTTGCTTGTTGAGTCGAGTTCACTCGTGCCGACTAAACTGATCAGACATGTGGATGTGCTGATCTGAATTTGATCAGTCGGATGTTATATCTACTGATTTAAAAAAGATCTAAACCTAAATCTCCTCACTAAATATTAAGTCTAGAGGTCTTCCATCATTGTAGAGATGCGGGTGCATTTCTGACGTTGATCATTTTTGATTGGTTACAGTGGTTCGGTTGCATCGAAAAGGTACAATCACTCTATTAGCATTTGATATCCCAGGATAAAGATAGGGTTGGGCCCAATAACTGTTAGGTGAGGGTCCCAATGATAGCTTTGTGCCTGCCAGTGAATGATGGGTCTGACTTAACTAAGAAATATGCCAATAACTGTTAGGTGACGCCATAAGACTTAGAGACCAAACCAACTGCATCTTACTTAGTGAAGCAATGGACAAGGTGTTGTCCACTCATTGGTCTATGCTCACCAATAACTGTTAGGTGAGGTGTGTATAGCCAGTGGGATCGTAATATTCACTTGAAACTGATCGCGTATATATTTTCATTTCTCCACCAGAGAGTATGAGAGATTCAAAAAAATAGTGAGAGTCTTGTTTGTTTTTAAAGTTCTTAGAATAAATATTTTATAAGTGCAAACATCTAACTAAAAACTATTCTCTCTGTAGATAACCATATCAAGTTTCAACCCTTTAGCTCACATCCTCGATACCAAAAGGTTGACCAGTACAAACTACTAAGACTAGCTTCAAAATTTGAGAATCATTCTCAATTTCAAGAAACTAACCCATGTCCTTGACTAGGATGTGTCTGTGTTACCATCTTGTCCATCCCCTGATCAATGAGCTGCACTTGAGAAGTGAATGGATGAGGATAATAAGGTGAAGTGTTATATTTTAGCATCCATGTCCAATGATCTTCAGTGATAGCATGAAGATATGAAGATTGCCAAAGAGATGCTGACTCATCTACAAAAGTTGTATGGTGAGCAAAGTCACACAGCTCGCTTTGAGGTCTTTTGGAGACTGTTCAGAGCAAAAATACATGATGGACAGTCCATCAATGATCATTGTTTGATAATGATCAAGAACATCGAGGAGCTTCAGAAGCTCGATATGAACATGGACAAAAAATTATAGGTAGATTTGATCCTCTAGTCTCTTCCTGATTTGTATGGACAGTACATCATGAACTATCACATGAATAAAATTGATAGCACTTTGCGCGAATTACTAAATATATTGGTAATAGTTGAGGGCACCTTGAAGAGTTCAAGGGGTATAGTTCTAATTGTAGAGCGAGCTTCCTAAGCGAAAGTCTTCTTTTAAGAAGAAGAAGAAGCCTACAAAGAAGCAAAAGAATGAGATCAAGCCCAAGAAGCAGGTTTTGAGGAAGGTCGATGACAAAAGAAAATATTTTCATTATAATATCAAAGGCCACTAGAGAAGGAACTGTCCAACCTGCTTGATGACTGTTAAGAATTGAAAGAAGGATGGACCTTCTGAAGGTATATCTGATATGCTCATAATTAAAACTAATCTAATAGTTTTCTCTTCTTCTAGTTGGATTCTAGATTTTGGTTCAAGTACTTATTTATGCACTTCTACGTAAGGTCTTGAAGAAGTAAGAGGACTGAGAGAAGATGAAATTACTTTTTGGGTCGGCAATGGAGCAAGGGTTGCTGCTGTGGCCGTCGGGACCTATCCTCTGTGATTATCATTAAGAATTAGTTTAATTTTGAAAGACTATTATTATGTACCTATAGCCAGTAAGAATTTAATTTTCATATCTATGCTGGCTTAGGATAATTATAATTTTTATTTCAATAAAGATATATGTTCAATTTATTTTAAAAATAAAATTATTATATGTACTTTTTTGATTGACTGTCTTTATCATTTGCATATGGATGCGAGTGTTAATATTAATGAGTAAACTATGAATACCATAGGATCTAAGAGACCTAGAGATAGGATTAGCCAAAAATATCTATGACACCTTAGGCTAGGCCATATAGAAGAGGACAGACTGAACAAACTGGAGAAAGATGATCTTTTCAGACCATTAACTTTTGAGTCTTATCCGATTTGTGAATCGTATCTTCAAGAAAAAAATAATCAAGCTTCCCTTTGTGGGATAAGAAAAAAGGGTCATTAAGATATTAGCCTTGATACACACTGACATGTGTGGTCCATTCGATGTACAAGCCAGGAGTGGATATGTCTACTTCATAACTTTTATCGATAAATTATTCATGATATGGGTTTGTGTATTTGATGCATAGTAAGTCTGAAGTCTTTGAAAAGTTCATAGAGTTCAAATATGAAGTTAAAAAAAAAATCAAAAAACTCATAAATATTTTTCGATCAGATCGAGGAGGAGAATACCTTAGTGAAGAATTTCTAACCTATTTCAAAGATAATGACATAGTCTCATAGTGGACACGTCTAGGGATGCCTCAGTTTAATGGGGTATCCAAAAAGAGGAATCAGACCCTATTAGATATGGTTCGGTCCATGATGAGCTTTACAAATCTTTCTATCTTTCTTTGGGGATATGCATCACTTTCTGTAATTCATCTTTTGAATCAAATTTTTTTTTATATCTGTTCCTACCACACCATATGAGTTATGGCATGGTAAGAAACCAACTCTTAGATATCTCAAGATTTGAGGATATCCGATCCACGTCAAGCCACAGTAAGTGGACAAGTTAGAGGCTAGGTCTTTTAGGACTCGCTTCATAGGATATCCTAAGAAAATCATGAGATACTACTTCTATCTTCCTGAGGATTACAATGTGATTGTGAGCCGTCATGCCGTCTTCTTAAAAAAAGAGTTTATCCAAGATGAGATAGTGGGAGGAAGATGGAGATAGTGGAGAAAGTCTCTAAAGAGCATCGAGTCCAAGAACCTGAACCCAGTAGTGAGCCAATAGATATGATACCTCCTCCATCTCGTAGATCAAGTAGGATCTCCCATCCTCCTGAAAGGTACTTAGGTATTCTTATAGAGGATCTAGAGGAAGCATTCCTTATGGGAGATAGGGACATTAGGAATGATCTCAAGACTTACGATGAGGCAATGTTAGATGTTGACTCCAAGAAATGGATGAAAGCGACGAAGTCAAAAATTGACTCTATGCATTCTAATTAAGTTTGGTCCTTATTAGATCTACCGGAAGATATTATACCTATTGGGTGTAAATGGATTTATAAAAAAAAAATTAGGTTGGATAGTAAGGTAGAGACCTATAAGGCAAGGCTAGTTGTGAAAGGTTATAGTTAACGCGAAGGCATTGATTATCATGAAACATTTTCGTCCATGGCCATGCTGAAATCCATCCACACTCTGCTTGCAATTGTAACTTTTCATGATTATGAAATTTGATAGATGGATGTGGAAACTGCCTTTCTAAATAGATTTCTTAAGGAAGATATTTATATAGAACAGCCTTTGAGTTTCACATCCAGTGATAGTGATCATAAAGTCTGCAAGCTACAAAAGTCCATATATGAACTCAAGCAAACATTTCAGAGTTGGAACATTCGCTTTAATAATGTGATCAAAATATTTGATTTCATTAAAAATAAGAAGGAGCCGTGTGTGTACAAAAAGATCAGTGGGAGTGTTGTCACATTCCTCATATTGTATATGGATGACATCCTCCTGATTGAAAATGATATTTTCATGCTAACATCGATCAAAGTATGGTTATCAAAAGAATTCACCATGAAAGATTTAGGAGAAGCTTCCAACATTCTTGGTATAAAGGTCTATAGAGATAGATCTAAGAGAATGATAGGATTCTCACAGAGAATAAACATAGAGGAGGTGCTGAAGAGGTTCAGCGTGAAAAACTCCAAGAGAGGTCTTTTGCTCCTTAGACATGGTATTTGTCACTCCAAGAAGATGTGTCCTGACACACCTGAAGAGATCCAATGCATAAACAAGATCCCTTATGCTTCGATAATAAGAAGTCTTATATATATTATGTTATATACTCGACCTGATATAGCCCTTACCATGAGTTTCACGAGCAGATATCAGGCAAATCTAGATGAAGAAAACTTGATTGCTGTGAAAAATATTCTTAAGTACATAAGAAGGACTAAGAATTTTTTACTGATCTTTGGTAGAGGATCGGAGCTGAAAGTTGAGAGATATACTGATTCAGACTTCACGACTGATGTCGATGATAGAAAGTCTATATCGAGATGTATTTTTTTGTGTAATGATGGTATGATTAGCTGAAAGAGTTTCAAATAGCTGATCATTGTAGATTCGACCATAGAAGTCGAGTACATCGCCGTCTCTGAAGCAGCTAGAGAAGCCTTTTGGTTCAAAAAGTTCATTACAAAGCTGGATGTAATGCCATCAGATGCTATTACACTACACTGCGACAACAACGATGCCATAACCCTTACTAACTAGCCCAAGGCTCACCAAAAATCCAAGCATATAGAGCGGCGGTTCCACATCATACACGAATACCTCAAAAAGAAGTTCATCGAGATACAAAGAGTCGACTTCATACATAACGTGGCGGATCCACTGACCAAGCCTCTCAGCCAATAGGAGATCGAAGCTCACCTTGAGAAGATGGATCTTAGGTATATGGCTAATTGACTCTAGATCAAGTGAGAGTTTGTTAGATATGTGTCCTAGAAGTCAATTGTTGACTGATATATTTTATAATTTCAGAGCTTAATCTTATACTTATATTATTCTTATTATTAATAAAAAAATTTTTATTCCAATCATGTTTATGTGTCTATGATTTATCCTAAAAATTAACAAAGATGATTTTGTAGATTCTCAAAGGTATTGAGAATTTAAGAAATACATTATTAGTGGTTAGTTTCTAAATGCTCTCGATCAAAAAATCATCACAGAGGACAGTGATCAATCCATTCGAGATCGATACATGATTCTCCTCCCTTGTGGGCAGATGAGTCTCGGGTCTATAGTATAGGAACACTGAGATGAGGGTACGGATGGTTGTTAGAGAATAACTTATATTGAGCGTGATTAATATGAAAAATTACTTGAATGTCTACTCACTCATCAGTGGTTGACTCGATGCTGCAGTGGTGTAAGTGGTCCTTTGATCTATGGTGTCATCGACTATTCACAGTGAGGCTACTGAGTTTGACTGCACGTTCTCTTGGTTCCTAGCCATTCGAGTCATTATTGTATATATTGGTTATAGTAGATTCAGATTCACTATTAGGAGTAGGATGCACCTAGATAGAATCTATCGATCTTGATAAAAAAGAATAAGTTCTATGCGATTTACAAGACTGAGTTTAAAAAGTTTTTGATCAAAGCAAATGTGAATACTAGAAAAGAGTTTTTACAAGATTCACAAATGAACTTAAGTCGAGTCAATCTAGTATATGACTGACAATAAGATTTGACGAGTTCTCCATGACCTCCGTCAAGTTGGGACTCATAATAGAAGGACTGAATCATACAATAACTGTACCTAGGAGTTCATACTTTTATTTCACTGGATTGTTACTACATACTGTTAGATGTCACTATTGGATTGTGAGAATCATCGGACATTGTCTTGATGATCGATAACCCTTAAAAGTTATAGTTAGAATTATTCCAACCCATCGAAAAGAGTTTCGATGATATTATGATGGAAAATATAATATATCTCACTACCAGATAGAATGAAACCTATGAGATCATATATTAAGGGATTTAATCTTGAATTAACCAATTAGACTTGTGAAGTTCTAATTGGGTTAGGATTTATTGAAATTTTATTGGATTTAAGAGAACCATACTAGCACATGGTTAAATCCAATTCTTCTCTGGACTTTGATTGGATCAAGTCCATAGCTTTGAACCTAATCTAAATCTATTTTGATTTGAATTTAATTGGGCACTTAATTTTGAGCACAAAAGGATTGAATTAAGTCAATAAGTTGGCTAACTAATCTCTTATTTTCTCCTTTCTTATTTCCTAATGTGATGTGGAAATTATTAGAAAGAATTGATGGCGCCTGCCCTAGGATAGGATGTGAGATAAAGAGAGGGGCCCATTTTCTCTCTTACTTAGGCATGGAAGGAGAGAGAGAGAGGGGCCATGGGCACCAAGTGTTGACGTCCCAACTTTCTGCCTAATAATTCATGTGGCACCCTCTCATCTTGCCTTATAAGATGAGGGTGCCACATCCACTTGACTATTAAGGCAAGGATCTTCTCAATTAAATCTGATTTTCTTGAGAAAAAAATTAGATTAAAAGGTAAGAGACCTTATGAGATAAAATCTAACCTTTTTAGCCTGATTGGATAATAATTTGGAATCAAGAAAGGCCTATTTAAAGAGATAGTCTCCTAGGATTTTATTTATTATTGAATTTTGAGAATTCAAAACTCCTCCTCTCTCCTATAAACACCTCATCCTCTCTCCCTTCTTTCTTTTCCATGCCCAAAGGTTGGGCGTCCATCATCCATATGCCAGAGTTGAGAAGAGTCTCTTCTACAGTAAGGAACAAGGAGAAAAGACTATAGTTTAAGGGTTGAGGTTGCAGTCAAGATCAACTGTTGATCAAGGTTCAAAAAGGCTAAGATCCTACTTAAAGAAGAAGGATCTACTATGTGAAGAAGGATCCAAGATTGATTCCGATGGATATCTGTAAAGGTCAGACACGTGTGTGGCTCAAGGACCTTTGAATCTAAGATCATCGATAGCAGTGTATTTCAACCCACGTAAAGGTATTGAGATTCGATCTCATCTTTATTTTAATTTTCAGATTATATGCATGTCTTTATTCCTGAGCTCGAGTAGGATTAGATGAGATCTAATGTATATGAGATTAAAAGGTTTAACCCGATTCATTTTCACTGCTCTTCAAAAATATTTTTAAAATCTATACATGCATCCTACTCAATTTTCTAACACCTAGATGCTGGGTTCGGAGTGTGACATTAAGTATCGACAATGGTTTAATAAGCCAAAAAACAACCCAAAGATTCGAATCGGTACTAGAATACATGAACCTATCTAATTGAGACATGTGCCATTAATAGTTAATTTCTAAATTACTCCCGATCGAAGGATCATTATGGAAATGATGATTGATCCTGTAAGATTGATGCACGGATCACTTCTTTTAGGATAGATGAGTCTTGAGTCCACAGTGTGAGAACACTAGAGTGAGAGTGCAGATGTTTATTAGAGAATAAAGATATCAAACATGACCAGTATGAGAAGTCACTAAGATGTCTACTCACTCGTCAGTGACATTCTCGATGCTGTAGTTATATGATTGGTTCTTAGACTTATAGTACCTCAACTATTCACAGTGAGGTTGCTATAATTTGACTACACCATAATTTGATTTGCTAGCCATACGAAATTCTGAGGTATATGTTGGTTGCAGTAGGTTCATTGTAGGAATAAAATATACATCAAGATAAAATCTATCGATCTTAGTAGAAAAAGAATAGTCCTATATAATTTATGAGATTGAGTTTGAAAGACCTTGGCCAGAATAGTATGACTGATGGAAAAAAGTTTCCATCAGATTTTATAAATGAACTTAAGTCGAATAAATCTTATATATGACAGATGATGGAGTTTGATGAGTTTTTCATAACCTCTGTCTTGTTGGAACTCATGATAGAAGAACTGAATCATATGGTAACTATATTTATAGACTCATTCTTCTGTTCTGTTGTATTGCCACTACATGCTGCTAGACATCAGTGATGGATTATGGATAAATAAAAATTATTTTGATGGTCAATAATTCTCAATTAGTGAGTTGGAATTATTTCAATCTATTGAAAGGAGTTTTAATGATATTTTGATGGAGATCAAAATATTTTTTACTACCAGACAGAATAGAACTTATAGGGTCACACATAAAAGAGGTTCTGACTGATCAAACTATCGAATCATAATTTTGAATCATAAATCGCAAGTGATCTTAATTATCAATTTAATTGATGATTGGACTTAAATATAAAAGTTATATAAGGGCTTACTAAGAGTTAGTAAGTAATAGGAGGACTAAATTATAAATATTGATAAATTATTTGATTTGATCAAATATGTGAATTGGATCCTAATCGAATTAAATCAGATTTAATTTGATTAATTTTGATTTGAGTTTGACTGAAATTAGGTTTCATAGGTCTAATGAGATTAGACCTAATGAACATTTGATCCAAACCTATCTTGACTAGGTTTGACCTAATCTTTAGTCATGTTTGATTGAATAGAGTCTTAGTCACTTTAAATCAGACTGAATTTGACTTGATATGGTTTGAATTTGACTTGGATTAGGTCTCATTAGTCTAATGGGATGGGACTTAATTTATGTTGAAACCTAATCTAAGTTGAACTCCAAATATGATTTGGATTTAAACCCAAACCACCTCTTAACCCAATTCAAAGAGGAGTTCTATCCACAGAAGGACTCTCCTCTTATTATGTGGCACCTCCTCTTGTTTTCATCGAAAAAAATATGGCATGGAAATGTGGGCACAGAAGAGGGAAGGGCGGCACTTATCTCCAAGAGTCCAAGTGATCTTGGACTCCTAACAAACCCTAGCCTCTTAGGATTTAAATAGAGGGGATTTGCTAGGATGCCTAAGATGGATGAGATCTGATCTTGGATGCCCCAAGAGAGAGGGTGTGCATGAGATAGGGAGGATGCCAAGGTGGTTGGCATGAAGGATTTTCCATGGAGAAGAAAAGATGGGATGCCTACTTTCATGATCCTTTAATTCTAACAACCAAGAGTTGGTTGTTTGAAGGTAATCCCCTCTCTCTCTCTCATGTCCTAAATATTCCTTACCCTCTCTTACAAAGATGTCCAAGAGTTGGACATCAATAAATTCAAATTTGATCTGATTTTTTTCTCCTTTCTGGTCCATGCGATGGACATAAAATAATCTCTCATCCTTGTCCAAGAGTTGAATATGATTAAAATTAGGTTTGATCTGATTTTTGCCTCTTTCTCCTTTCCAAAGATGTCCAAGAGTTGGACATGATTAAATCATATTTGATTTGATTTAATTTTCTTAGTCTATAAGATGGACGGTTCTCCTCTACCTTTCCTAGATTTAGCCCAAAGGTTGGACAAGAAAAAAGAAGAAAGAGATTTGATCTCTTATCATCTCCAATAGATCTTTGATTTCTCTTAAGAAGAAAAAAAAAATCAGATGTAATCTGATTTCATCATCTTCCTATTGATCTGATTGATTCTTTTGAGAAGAAGATCAAAAGATCAACTCGATTCGATAATCCAAGAAGCGACCTCTATAAGGGAGCTAGCATCCTGATGAGATCCAGTCCTCTTGATCAGATCAATCTCGATAGATATCCATAGAGGTCGAATGCATGTGCGGCTCTGTAGGAATCTCATCAGATTATCACAGACCATCGGATCATAGTGAAGATCTATCTGTGCAAAGATAAAAGTCTAAATCTGATTTTATTTTCAGTATCTTATTTTCAGCATGTGAACTTTTTTGATATATGTAAATTAGATCTATAATTTTTATGCATATTAGATTTAAAATAGTTTTAAATCCAAATCAGTTTTAATTTTCACTGCATTCATGATTTTTTAAAGTTAAAAATCTACATATTCTGATCTTCGCATGTGTTGGG
>NC_026003.2:105056051-105078313 GCF_000442705.2 Elaeis guineensis
ACTAAAATTTTTCATCATAAATAGTTTTTAAAAAAATAATTTTTTTAATGATGAAAAATTTTTTTATCGATAATATCTATTATTTGTGATGATTTTTTTATCATAAAATATTATGAATGATGCATTTATTTGTGTCTAAATATTAGCGATAAAAATTTTATCGCTAATAACTATTAGCGACCAAAATTGGTGATTAGCGATGATTTATTTTCATCGCTAATAACCTGTTGTTTTGTTCTAGCGGATGATTGATCGGTAATCAGAAAAATCAACGAAAGGCAGTCTCTATTTTTTTTTCTTTTTTTTTTAATTTTTCATCGATCGAACCTCGCGCCTGGCTATCTCTGGCTCCACCACTATCGATCACCACTATCGGACCTCCGATCGTGCCGCGTACCTCATCAGAGCACAAGCCACCAGGCCCCTTTTTCCCCTCTTGTCCCTTTTCTATTCGACTAGGGAAAAGAGAGAAAGAAGAGAAAGAAAGAAAGAAAAGAAGAAGAGAAGAAATGAAAAAGAAAAAATGAAAAAAATGAAAAAAAAGGAAGAGAAAAAAGATTTTTTTCTCTCTATTTCTCTTTCTCTCCTCTCTCTTCTTCTCTCTAGGGTCTTTTTACTCTTTCTCTTTATCTCTAATTGCATCATGATCCTAGGACAAACTTGAGATGAAAATAAGATGACCTAAAATCGCTTCGAAATTCGTACAATAGGTTGGATCTCAATCCATCCTTATTCAAAATTTATAATAACATCATCATAGTTAATCTATATTGAGTCATTTTGATATGATTCTGATAATCTCAATCATGATTGCCTTAATCTGAAGGATACGGAGATTTTTTCTTAACTTTTCTCTCTATTTTCTCTCTCTAAATTTTTTTTTTCATGAATTTTCTCTCTCTAGAAGTCTTATGGACTAATGGAGGGTCCAGATACTTAGATAAAATTTCAATCTTGGTTGATCCTAGGAGAGATACTGGGATTTATGATATTAGAGTCATTCACCATAATTTTATTTTTTTTACTATCTTTAATTCTCTATGATTTTTATGTTTAATTCTGATCATGTAGAGATGCGACTGTCTGTATAAGATGTTGAGCAGAATATTTTGTTTCAAAATTTAAAAATCAAAGAGTTTGTTGATTGCTGTGCTTGGATCAATCACCAGTGAAGGTAAAATCTCTATATATGATCACCATTATATATACTATTTTTTTCTTGGATTTATATCTTTGATTTTATATCGTTGGATTCGTATTGATGGAGTATCATGTTTAAGATACTATTATTTCTCGTATGATTTTTCAATGTACATATATTAAGTGTTAATATATATGTATGCCAGTGATTGATGATATGGTTATATGGATATGACATATCTATTTTGATCACACTGTAAATCGAAATTGATTTGATGAAATCAACATGTAATAATTAAATAAAAAAGATACGGTTTGAACTAGCCTCGTCATGTAGAACAGTCCGTTAGGAGCTTATGTCTAGGACAGTCTGATAGAAGCTTATGCCTGGGACAGCCTCCATGGACTTCTACATGGATCAGCCGATCAAGAGCTCATGTCTGAGACAGCCAGCCAAAAGCTTATGCCTGGAACAGCCCCCATGGATTTTCGTACGTAGGACTGCCAGCCAGGAGCTCATGCTGGGACAGCCTTGATGGGCTTATGAGTGAAAAATTTGATCAGATGGAGAATTGAGGCATGATCTTGATTAGTCCAAAGTCGGAAAGAAAGGATTAAGAAAACTGAATATGTGATAAGAAAAACAGATGACAAGACACGAAATTCATGCGGAATAAAAGGCTTTCACTGGTGATATATGATAACATTTTTTTTTGACAAGATAGATAATTGACATATATTTATATGGATGTTTGTATTATTCTTGATATTGATATAAGATTTTATGTTTATGATATTTTTAGATTATATTATTATATTGGTATGATATGTGAAATTCTTACTGGACTGTAAAGCTTATACTCCTCGATGTCTCTTTTTATTCTCAGAATTGCAGGATACTTATGATTGGCTATGGTATAGATTTGCGAGTGAGCGGATGCATAGATAGAGTATCATTGATACCTGATCAAAGGATTGAAGGAATTTCATTTGTAATTATGCAAGTTTCACTAATTATTATTAAAATTAGCATTATGAATGTTGAGGTTGTAATGAATTACTTTTGGTCTTGTATATTCTTTAGGGCTTGTCCTAAGGAGTGTGCGGCCATCATTTATTCGATCAGAATGCTGGAGTCGGAGCGTGACACAGATTGAGCAAGATTTCATTCTTTCGAAGAGTCTTGATGAAATTGAGCCAAAATGAGCTCAGTCTATTAAAGGTTATTTTTTCTCAAACTTTTAAAACTTTAAAAATATCTAAGTGATGTATAAAGGATTTGACATGGCTTGGATGGATGGTGCCAAGGCAAAGACAGTCTAGTAGAGGCTAGTCTGTCGTCGGACAATTGAATTTTATTGCCGTACAATGATTTTAAGTCTTATGAAGGATCACATACAGGCAAAACTTAACTTTTTCATCAGAATGCTAATCTTTTGATGCCCATCACAATCTTCAATTCTTTCCAGAAAGCACCTTGCTGATTCTTAAACACCACCATACGTGAAAACCCAAACCAAAAATTAAGAAAACCAATAAAGCAAGCAATTTCATTTATCCAGAAAGCAACACATCAAACAGAACTCATGTTTCATCCAAAGGCTTAAACCAATAATAAATAATCGAATCCTCAAATCTCATCAAACATAGATTCCAGAAAAACAACATTATTGTAAAACACAAAACATAATAGAGGAGAAAAACATGTAACTTTCTCAATTGAAAACCAAAAGAATTGCAAAAGGTCATAAACCGAAGGATGATAGAATTGGGTAATAAAGAACTCACATTGTTCGGAGTTGAAAATGCAATAAATCAGCGATACCAAACACGCCGCTGCTCTTCTTCAACTCTTCCTCTCCCTCTCTTTCAGTCCCTTCAAACAGCAGCCTTGGTCCGTGGATATCAAAACAATCTGATCCGTTCTTGAGATCCGACGGACCATCAGGTGTCAGCCATCGGATCAGGGGGAAAGATAAGGGACCGACCAATCGAACGGTTGTGATTTGACTAATAGAGAGAGGGGAAGGTGTCGGTGGGCCCACCCAAGAGTAGCCAAGACTAGTCCGGGTTTCTTGTGGAAACGAGACATCAGACCGTTTGGCCGATCGCTTGGAATTCGCTTCAACGTTGTTGCCCAAAAGAAACCTCAATTCTAGTCCCTTCTTTCTGTCATCTTTAGTCGATTGTGAGTGGCTGGTGATGCTACGGGAGATGGACTTGAAAAGGTTGATGGGTTTGGTGAAGTGTTTGTGAATGTCTGCATAAGGTAGTTTAATTTCAAAAACTTATTTCTTTTTTGGTAAGAGATTTCAAAAACTTTTTCTTGTTAGAGTAGCATGTAGCTAAAGAAGATTTGAAATTTTGGGATGGGGATTTCGTGTGGGGGACATTAAAAGATGCCATCAGGTTGAGCACTGGATATTGCCAGGGAATTTAGTCGCTTAGATGAACTTGGGAATATAAGTTATGGTAGGGGACATTATATCAATGTTAGGTGTATAGAGCCTTGGGGTAATCCTATAAAGTTGCTATATTTGGATCGTCTTTTCACTAATATTTTTTTTAATTTTAATACAACATGAGCATTAATATTGGTGCATCGTGATTTCATTTACTATGATTTCTACAAAAGAATTTGTATAATTACTGAAGTAATACAGCATTTTTTCTACATTGCCTTTTTTTTTTCATTATAGAAATATGGTGGGAGTGCTACCTTCTAAGTAATGGTTGTTTTTCCCCGGGCTGCGGTAACTTGGATAGTTGGGAATATGGAATACATATAAGTCGAGTAGTAGTAAATTGCTTAGGTTAGTATATGTATATTAATGTATTTATCTATCTATCTATATCTATGTCTATATCTATACCTATATCTACCTATCTATGCAAATGAGTCGAAAGGGCAGACGAGATATCCAAGCCCAACAAACTATACAATCCAAAAACATCCCAACGAATAAATAAAGTATGATCCAAGCAGAACAAACAATAACCCCACTGAAGTCCAGCGCAACTCCAGTTTAAACGGAGCCTAAAATATGTTTCTTAGATCGAGACAATAATTAGCCCACAATTTTTTCTTTTTTTTTTTTTTCGAAATACCTGACACAAACATTCCAGTTCTCCTATATTCTTTGTAAATGTGAGTGCCTGCTTACAAGTATGTCTATGAGTGACTGCTCACAAGTATATCTATCTTTTGGAAACACAATTCCTGCGGTTGGCGGGTACTTATCGTGCTAGATTGAGTATAAATTAATTGCTGTGACATCTCAATCAAATAACTTTACCATTACCAATAAAAAAGCATGAAGGGTTCTATCTGTTGGTTGGTATGAATCTACCATATAAAGAACTTATCTGTACAACATAGAAACAAGAGAAATCAAGGTTTGCTAACTCTTTGAACCAAACAAGGGTGATAAAACATTGTACATTACATGATGGCTGTTTTTGGCAAAATATTTACTTTTTGTCATACCTTGTCGTCAATTAGGTGACATAACTTAATCGTATCCAAAGGTTGGGAGTTTGGCATGCTTGAAAATAGATAGCTGTTGAGATACAATTTGCATTGTTGGACGAGAATGTGGGTTGTTGTCCAAACATTGAGATGCTGTCATTACCACTGTGACTAACTCATTTGCAACTTGAGTTGTAGGAGGTGATAGTCGCGAGTCTAATATATCTTTTAGAAAGATATTTTCACCAACCGGAGAAGATAAAGTAGAGATGAGTTCTTCTGGATGCTTTCCCATTACAATCTCAAGTGCTATTACTCCGAAACTATATACATCACATTTCTCGGTAACCCTCATTGTGTATGCAAGCTCTATAACACACAAAAAAATATATATAAGCAAATTTTTATTGTCAACCACTTCTAATAGAGCTCTTTCATTGATTTGATTAGCTCTACCATCCATACCATCCACTTGTAACGACAACACAAAGTATTTGATTTAATATAAAAAGTTCATAGCATTCTCAATTATGTCTGTCCCTCACAAAAGCAAGCAAGCATACTATCAATGGTTTACTATATATTACATAATGTAGTGCAAATTATAGTTTTGAAACTTTAATAGTATTAAAAGTGAAACAAACATATCTTCACATCAACTTGGTCGCATGAATGTCATGGAGAATAACATGTAAATAGCTAATCCCAATAAGAACAAGAAAGTAACAATAACTCTTTTTGAGGAAAAAAATTATACTTTATAGAGATTTGCATTTAGATTAACATGCCATAGAGTTAATAGGATCTTTCTATCTTCATTAGTATTACTTGTTCTGATTTTATTAATATTTTAGTTACTGTTTAGCTAAATATGTTATCTTTTGAGCATGGTGCTTTTCTAAGATTTTTTGTTCTGTACTTTGAATCTCTTGATTGAAGATAGTGAAAATCTCCAACCATCTTGTTCATCATTTTTTTAATTTAAAAATTTTTCATATAATTCTGAGTTTGCATTGATCTTTTATTTTTCAATTTCTTTTAATTGATGTCTTGCTACAACATCTTTCTTTGATGAGCAAGGAAGAGTCTAATGCATGGCTGATAAGTTACTATGGTCATAGATACCTTTTTCTTTTTCTGAGAGCTAGGATTAAATAATTTGTATCTTTTTGATAAAGGTGAAATACATTCTAAGAAGAGATAATGTTTGATATTATCTCATGGCTCTTAATATAGAGGATAAACCTAAAGATGTTCTTAACATATCTTAAACAATATAGTAAAAATATAAACAAATTTGTAAGGCCATTGTTCTTATATACAAAATGAAATGC
The DNA here is from genome assembly GCF_000442705.2 of Elaeis guineensis. Lineage (NCBI taxonomy): Eukaryota > Viridiplantae > Streptophyta > Magnoliopsida > Arecales > Arecaceae > Elaeis > Elaeis guineensis. The sequence continues at coordinate 105,061,995 of NC_026003.2, forward strand.
AACGTACCTGGTGCCAAATATCCTCGTGTACCCGCAAGCATACTCCAATTAGATGAATCAGGCTTTAGAAGTCTAGCAATACCAAATCTGAAATACAGCCTTGTATTCTGAATCAAGTAGAAATTATTATTGTTATGTCTCGGTGTACTAATGGTGGAGTGCAATCATGATGCATGTATGATAGAGCATAAGCAATATGTTTTATGACATCCACTCTCTTGGACCAATCAATTCAAGGGCACCTTCACTTCGGAGAATATTTGCCAAACTTCCTCTCTCCATATATTCGTATACAAGAAATTATTTTGAGCACTGGAGCAAAAACCATAAAGCTTCACAATATTCCGATGCCGAATCTGGGTTAGTGCTTGTACCTCACTCCAAAAAGTTTGATTGCTTGGTGAGTTTTCAATTCTAGTGGATGAAATTTCTTCACAGCTACAAACTCGCCGTTGGCAACAGTGCTTTGTAAACACTAGAAAATGCTCCAGTCCCAATGCAGTACTTGTCATCAAAATCCTCTGTTGCTTCAATGATGCCTTTGTATGCGTCTATTCCGTCGAAGTTCCAAATAGAGAATCCACCAAATTCAATACTTGGAAGATGTCTTACATGTTTCTTCCTTCTCAGAATTAGCAAAGCAAATACAACAAATAGAAATAAGAGAAACAAGGTTCCCAGACAGGAACAGTAATTAACAAGAGAAGTTTGTGGTGCTTTGTTGAATCATCTTTGCTCGTTGTAAATGAGCTACATGAAGGCAAACCTTTCGCAGACCACATAAGCCCTTATTGTGGATGAACCACTCTATGGAGCATTCCGAAAATGTGCTTTGGGCAGCGGACCTTCTAATTCATTGTATGATAAGTCTATAGACGATAAGCTATCATATCACTCAAAGAATGTGGAACACGACCAATAGCTCATTGTGTGATAGATTCAGATTTTGTAGCTTATCCAGTTTGCCAAATTGTGATGGTATCTCTCCAGTAAATGAGTTGTGGCTTAGATCTAGGAAGTCATCAAGGTTGATTAGATTTCCAATTTGAAAGGGAATGCTTCCATTTAAATGATTCTTTCCAAGCTTCAGCGGTAAAGTTTCATGCAGTTACCTAATTGTTCTGGTACCCTTCCTCTTAGTTGATTTGCTGATAGATCAAGTGTCCCAAATTAGATAGTTCTCCAAATTCTGGATGTACCTCTCCAACAAGTTGGTTGTGCTCAAATTCAGTTATATAATGAGTTAACTTGCTCAAATCCTTTGGAAATCTTCTGATAGATAGTTTGATGAAAGATCAGTACTTGTAGTTGAGTTAACTTTCCGATTCTGGTGGTATGTTCCTGTAACCATATTGTTGGAGATTCCAAAAGCGACAAATTATGACATCCTCCCCAATTTGGTCGAGCTTACCAGACAGTCTATTGAAGCTTAAATCAATATACAACAGATGTGGATACACTCCAAGATTTTCAGATATATCCCGATAGTTGGTTTGCTCAAGTGGACTTTCTTAGGCTTGTACAGTTTTTTCAAGCTTTTGGGAATGGACCTTCAAAATGGTTTTGTTAAAGCGAGATGTTAGAACCCTCCTTTGCATATGTCATGGGGTAATGGCCAGAAAAATGTTGTTTGATTGAAGAAGTTTAAATTTATAATATTATTAAATTCTGAGGCAAAGAACCAGGTAGTTGATTGTCGCCTAAGCCAAATCATTGAGGTTGATTAAGCTACCAAAAGATGGAGGGATTGAGCCAGAGATTTGGTTAATCTGCAATGATAACTCATTAAGCTTCTCAAGTTTCCTAATTCATGAGGAATTGATCCGGAGATCTGATTTTCATAAAGGTGCAAGATTTCAAGCTTGGTTAAATTTCCTAAGCTGGTGGGGATGGAACCTATTAAATTGTTTTGTGAGAATGTGAGCATAGTTAACTCACTAGGTTTCCTATTTCAGGAGGAATGGAGCCAGAGAGATGATTGCGCCAAAGGTACAAACCGTTAAGCTTGGTTAAATTTCTAAGCTACGAGGGATGAAACCTGTCAGATTGTTATTACCTAAACCTAAAATATCCAGGTTTACAAGATTCCCTAATTCCGGGGGGATGGAACCGATATCTCATTGTTTTGGCAATCCAATCTTGAAGCCGAGTTAAATTTCCCAAGTGGGAGGGATGGAACCTGTTAGCTGGTTGTTGAGATTCCAACTCCAACAGATTCTCAAGCCTTCCTAATTCCTCAGGGATAGAACCTGAAAGATTATTCCGAATAGGTATAGGAAGTTAAGCCTTGTCATATTACTTAGCGAAGGAGGATGGAACCACTTATCTGATTATCACTAAGATTCAGGAGTTGATCTTTGTCAGAGAGCCGATCTGTAGTGGAATTATCCCGGTAAAGCTATTAGTGCAGAGATCAAGGGAGGTGAGCTTGGAAAGAGCAGCTATGGTGGTAGGGATGCTTCCATAGAAGTTATTGAATGTGAGGTTGAGACTGACAAGTGATGACAAGGGGGAGAAGTTGAGAGCATTCAGCGTTCCTGCCAGACCCATTTGGGATAGCTTTATCTCTCTGATCACACGTCGGCCTTGATGCGTGATGTTGCATGTGATTCCAGTCCAGTTGCATGGACTAGTGCTGAGGTTCCAAGATTCAAGTGATCCTTGGCTTTGGAGGCTGGCTTTCCACTGGAGGAGGGCCTTCCCTTGGGATGCAAGTGAAGCTGACGCCAAGGCAAGAAGAAATGAAAGGATTAGAAACAGAAGAAGGGAAGAGAGGAATTTTGGAGACGACACAGATTCCATAGCTAAAGCTCCGATGGCCTAAGGTGTTTTAAGGTTCTTGTGGTTGCTGAGAGAGAGTTCGAGGCATTTTATAGCTACCATCTAGCTGCACAATCCCCTGTATGAACATGAGGGACGGGTGATGGAATTTTTCTGATGCTTTGAATGTTTCAAGCTGAATGAGGGTTGGTGGTCCGTATTGTTTGCTTTCTTCAATTAGTAGTAGGTGGGTGGTCAACACCAAAAGAAAAAAAAAATACTTTACAGAAACCCCATGGAACTGGACTAGACTTTGCTAACATGTCGTGAACCTTTTAGCAAAGCAGCCATTTCAACTGAAGGGTGACTGGCATGTAATCAATGTCGGTGGGTCCATCGTGTCTGCCTTCTTTTTATCGGGCACTACGTTCCGATCCATCTTCGGTTATATGTCTTTCTTCATCAAGAAAAAAATTCTGTTCTCTCCAATCTCTGCTTGTCAGCTTATAAAAATCTTTAGTCGTTGGCGTGCTGCACCACCGCGTGACCTACATGGTGTAGAATATCATTTCTCCCACGCCGGTCCCTATCCTCTTTGTTTTTTTTTTTTTTTTGGGTAAAATGTCCCTACCTGTTTTCGTCATTAAAAGTCAAAAAAAAGGGATAGTATTTACCGCACAGATTCTGCTATGCCCCGCACCATACAGTGTACAGCATGCCCTATCCATCGTGCGATGGACGGCCGCACGATGGACGGCCATGCATGGCCGCACATAACAGGCGTGTATCCGCATGTGGCCGTCCATCGCATGATGGACGTGGCTGTGCACCACACCGTGAGGTGCACACAAAGAACCGAGCTCTAGCATTTAATCTGTGAATTAAAATGAAAGGTGGGAGTTATTAACCTTCAAATTAAAAATCTTATCACCGAAAAAGGATAGCCTAAAAATTAAAAACTCTTATCACGCTTCGAATTCAGCATTCAGAAATTAGTCATGCAATGGGCGCACACCAGTACGAATGAGAGAAGTCCCATGGTCTACAGAAATGGTACCTTTCCTCTAGTGCTATTGTTGTAGCCAGAGGCTATGACTTAGTATGTTAATATTATCCATTCTGGTTGCAACCTGTGGTCCAGAGGTTGTATGGGCTGTTTTAGGCCTCATAATTCAGTCCTTCAAAAAATACCTCACGTGAAAAAGATGTTCCTTTTATATTATCCAAAGTTTCTTAATTCACAATCAATGTGGAACTAATGATACACTCTCTTCTATATCATAATAAAACCTTATGTAATTTATAAGACTTAGTCATTCAACTGTTATTATTGATGTCCTATCTAATCAATTATTTCAAGCGTAATCCAACCCTAGCCAGTTACGGCATCCTGTAACTCTAAAAAAGAAAAGAGGAGATTGTGAGTTTTACAGCTCATTAAGAATTCTACACACCAGTATCAATATAATAATAAACTAGTTTATAACCCCATACGATGCATGAGATGCGATCAGCATCCGCATAGAAATCCATATAAAATTTTAAACAACCACATAAAACCCAACAAAATCCAAAAAATAGTCTTTTGATCCAACAAAAACAACACAAAAAAAAAAGAATTCTTAGAAGTAATACCTATCAGTCGCATCCTAGATCGTCAGAGGGGGATCCTCCTTCGACGCACCTAAAACCCTCATCTCCTTCTCTTGATGTCCCGATGTCCAATTGATTCCAATCGTATTCTAACCTATTCCATGCGATCCGACCTCCCCAAAATCTAATCCTTGAAGAAGAGATCTTCGACCTATGGATTCTCACCGGCTTCAGAATTCCAGCGATGATGGGATAAATCTGCAACCGAGAGGATGGAGGGCCAATTGGAACAATCTCAAATGAAGAGATAAGATTGCAAGATTTTGGATATCGCGAGATCAAGATGAAGTTAAAAAAATCCATCATGGCATATGGAAACTCATCGTCTAACAATTCCACCGAAGTCTCCCTCCCACTCCACCCTTTTCATTTTTAATTTTTGTTCTTCTCCTAATCTCGATCGAAGGACAGGGCCATTGCCATAGCAAACAACACTAGACCTAATAGAAACTTATATGTTATGACCATCAATTGCAATGTGCATATCAATGAAGTCTATAATGATAGATTGGGGAGAAAATCACATTGACTCAGATATGCTAACTAATAATTCCCTATTGGGGCTGTCATCGGACTCAGTCTGACTCAAGTCCAACTAAAATAAATCGAGGTTTAAACAATTGATACATTCGAGCAGGTTGGAACTAAATCTGCACTCTCATGGATTAGCCTTAATTTAATTCAGCCTAAGAACATAAAAGAAAACAAACCTAAAAAAGAGAGAACATAGAAGCAACGCCTCATCCCTTCCGTCGACTTACCGGCAAATTCGCAAGCACTCCAGTAGCAACCGACATCCCCGCACATAGCACCCTCATGCGGCCTTCGCTATCACCATCCCACCTCTCTTCCACCGCCGCCGCCCCCTCAAAAAAAAAAAAACAACTTCAAAAGAGGGAGCACATAAAAGTAACGCCTCATACCCCTCCACCGACTCACCAGCGAATTCTGCAAGCCTCTTAGTGGCAACCGACATCCCCACGCACAGCACCCTCACATCGGCCACCTGTCATCATCCCCAGCCCCTCTTCCACTGCTGCCACCCTCTCTCTCTGCTGCTCAATCACCGATGCTACCCCTGCCACGAAGAAATCGACGCCGCCAATAACCTCCACCTCACTGACCGCATCGAGCATCCGGGACCACCCCACGCAGACCCTGTAGAACGGGGCTGCTCCGCTGCCACTGGCACACAATCCTTCGCAGAGAGGGTGGCGGCGTCGATGGAGGGAGGGGGAGAAGGCTGCTACGGCGATGGGGAGGAGATGGCGACATGTCGGAGGAGAGGAGGGGTTGGGGGTTGGTGTTAAAGGAAATCACAGAAGCAATCTAAGAACACACAAGAACTCAAATGATTAGGAATAGAGGAGTATTTTCTCTCCTGCTGATCAAATTCGCACTTACACAATGGCCTTATTTTTTGTAACAGAAAATAGAGTCAAACAGAGATGCAATTTCTCTCTCCTCTCCTTGATGATCCTCATCAATCAAGCTACGCATACATGTATCTCCTTTCTTTCTCCAGTAACGGCCTCCAACAAAAAAACAAACATTCCCACCATTCTCATTAACTTCTATGCACCGTTTCGTAACTAATACTCCCCCTTAAGATTCCTTGTCCTCAAGAAAAAATGAAAGAAACCAGCACGCAGTTCATATGCGAACTCCCATGAGGCATCAGCAGGGGAGTGGCCTCTCCAGTGAATCAAAAGCTGCATGGCTGTACTATTTTTATACTTAACCATACGTCGATCCAAGATTGCTTGAGGATAAGCATCTTGAATATGAGAGATAGATGGTAAAGAAAAACATATGCAGTGGTTGGAGAGCCAAGTTTCGATTAAGAGACATGGAAGACATTGTAAATGGAGGCTTCCACGGGGAAATTCAACTTGTAAGCAACCTTACCAATCTTGTCCAACCCTGATGAGGTCCATAATACTTAGGTTAGAGTTTTTGATGTAGAGTTGAAGGAAAGTCTACTGATATTGTTGCAATTTAGATATACCCATCCCCCACCTCGAACTGCTGTCTGTTTGTATTTATCAACTTGCTCTTTCATGCATGAGAAGCCCGCTGCAGATGGTACTTGAGCACAGCTAAAGCAGATTCACGATCTCGTAGATAAATATCCACAGCGAGATGTTGGAATCACCAAGAAAATAAGGTAGATGCAACGAAGGAGGTATGCCATACAAGGCTTCGAAAGGAATGGTCTGGATGGGAGTGAAAGATGGTATTATACCAGAATTTAGTCAAGGATAGCCATTGAATCCATGAATGGGGTAAGTCCCCTGTCATGCAACGAAGATAACATTGCAAGCACCTATTGACAACTTTAGTTTGCCCATCTGTCTGTGGATGATAGGCTGTGGAGAATTGTAATTAAACTCTCTACAACCTGAAAAGTTCCTTCCAAAAAGCACTTGAGGAAGAGAGAATCTCTATCATTTGTGATAGTACTTGGCAGGCCATGCCTCTTATACACATTATCAAGGAAAACTTCTGCCACCTGTTTAGCTGAGAAAGGATGTTTGAGGCCCATAAAGTGATTGAATTTTGACAAACGGTCCACCACCACAAAATCACCGTGCACCCTTGAGATACTAGCAAGCCTTCTATAAAATCCATGATAATATAGTAAACAAGGTAGATGGAAGGGTTAATGGTTGCAACAATCCAGGAGAAGGAACCAGCTCATGTTTGAACCATTGACAAATGGAGCAAGTTCTAATATATTCTCTAACTTTCTTGGCCATACCAGGCCAGTAAAGAATTAAAGAAAGGTGCTTCAATGTTGCAGTTACACTAGAATGGCCACCATATAAGAATCATAAAACAATGCAACAATTCTTTATGTAATTGCTCATTCTTGCCCACCACCAATCTTCCCCTTCTTCTCAATTGTTGGTTGTTCCAAGTATAAGCTGGATGCATAGCTAGATCCTCTAACTTGTCCTTAATCAATTTGGACAAGTGAGCATCAGTTTGCCAAGTGTTGCCGATTTGTTCAAACAAAACAGCTGGCAAAATAATTGAAGTTAAAACTTACAGAGACATTAATGAGGAGCCTTGGACAAAGCATCTACAACCTTGTTCTCAATACCCTTCTTATATTTAATCTCATAATCAAATTGCATTAGTACATTAAATCATAAAATCTTTTAGATCAGATCTAAATTTTTATAATTTTAAATCAAAATAATTTTGATTAATGAAGATTAGATGTAACTAGTTTCTTCGCAACTTACATCACATACAATAACACCTAGGATTTTAAAATCTAGGGTTTTGCAAAAAAATAAGTTTTCTCCTTTCGCTTTCTTCTTCATGGGACCTCACAGTGGCACCCCTATACGTCATAAGAGTATCCCATTGAATAAAAAGAGAGGATCATGTAACCCTACTTGCTCCTATGATCGGATGGCCTAGTGATTACCCAATCTAAGTACTTTGCTACTTAGAACATCTAATCTAACTCACATGTCATATATGTAAAAATTTAGATCTAATCTTAATTTTATTAGATCTAATTTTATATTAGATCATATCTAAAATTAGATCATAACACATCTCATGCATTACTAAATCTAGATTTCAACTTTACATGCATATATGTTCATGTCATAACGAACCTCACTCTGATACCATTTGAAGGGAAGTGCGGTGGTTTTGTGCATGTATTTTTAAAAAATTTACAGCGAAACATACATAGATTAAATAATTTAATCTATAATGCATGCATAGATCAAATCTAAAACTATCATACAGAATCTATGACATGAACTAATATGTATATATATAAATTTGAAATCTAAAATTCTGCAAGTATAGATCATATCTATATAATTAGATCATATCTAAATTATATTTAGATCATATCTAAATACGAATTGAATTCAAAATTTCAAACCTGAATGTGGATAGTAGATCACTACATCTGAAATCTATAGTAGTTGGTTCTTCATGATGCTCGACAGCCGCACATGTGTTTGACCTCTACAAGTATTCACACGAAGCCCTTATGCTGATCGATCTCTCCGAGAGTGCTAGCTCACGAAAACACCATGCTTTGGCTGATCTAAGAAAAACATAAAGAAGATGAAGACCAAGGAGATCCTCTTCTTTTTCATCCTAGATCTACATATCAGATCTCCACAATAGAGATCAAGAGAAGAATCGTTTCTTCTCAATTCTCCCACGCACAAAAGAGAACCTTTCTCTCTTCCTTTCACATCTTTAAGAAAAATTTTTTTCTCTAATTTTTTATGATAAAAATTAGATCTAATTTAATTTTTTATGCTAAAAATTATATAAAATTCTAAACTCTAGAAAAATCTAAAAGAGAAACCCAAGAGAAGAACCATTCTTCTCTCTTCTTCTTCCTTTTCTCCTTGATCTAGAACTCTAGGAAGCCCCAAAAATCCAACCAAATTTTTTTATATTTTTTTTCTAAATTTTTATATCAAAATTAGATCAAATTTAATTTTTATTCTAAAAAAATAAAAAAAATATGGAAGAAGAACTCCTTCTTCTCCAAGGCTGTACACAAGAAAGAAGATCTTTCTTCTTCCTTCTCTTTCTCTTGTTGGGAAGAACTTTTCTTCTTCAATTTTTTACTATAAAATTAGCAAGAGAAGCCCTCTTTGATGCCCAAGAACCAACAACAAAAATCTCATAAAATCACTCTAAGATGGAGAGAAGAGGGGTTGGCATGTGGAGTATGGGCATCCAACTCTTGGATGCTGCTCCTTTATTTTTTTTGTGACAAGAAGAGGGGAAGGATGCCTCTTATCTCATGCACGAAAGAGAGGACAAGGGGTGTGCCATCTGATTTTGGGCATGAGGAATTCCATGGTGAAAGGTGTGGGGTGTGAGGATTAAATAGATGGGTGGTTTAGGAGTTGGTTCATTTCTATTCCAAATAGGATTCAAGAATCTTGTTCCAACTCTAACTAACCCTTGGACCCAATCCTAACCAATTTAGAAATTAATTATAATAAATTAACTAATTAAGTCCTAGCTCAATTATAAAACCAATTAGGCCCCAATCCAATTGAAAATTAATTAGATTAAAACCTTATTGATCCAAAGATTGATTCTTGATGGATATCAGGGAAGCTATTTGATAATAAGACTTGATCCAATCAAGCCTATTATCCAACAAAATTTGATCCAATCAAAACCTATATAAAACTAATTGAATCTCATTCAATTTAAAATTTGATTTGTATCCCTGAGATCAATTAGAACAAGCCCTGTTATCCAATAGGGATGCATCCAATCAATCCAAAGTCAATCTAATTGAATCTAATTCAATTAGATCTGATCCAATCTCCATTGCTCAATCAAATTGAGCCAATTAACAATCATATTGTTAATTAATTATTCTTTTAATTTATCAACTATTAGTAAATAATTTATTACAATCTTTGTAAAGATTTAATCATCAATCACATTGATAATTAAATCTTTTAATGATTCATAATCATCGATTAGCCATTTGATCAGAGAGGTACTTCTATCTGTGTGACCCCATAAATTTGAACCTAAGCTAGTAGTACAAGAATAATTTTTATACTAATCGATGTTACCATCTAGCAATAATTTTTGATGTTCGGATAGGCCGAATATATGCCCAGCAATACTCTAGAACCCATGTAGATATAGTTACTGTGTAATTCATCCCTTTGATATTTGATGCTCAAGGATGACTAAAGGTTAAACTGTCAACTCAGGATGAGTGATCTATATTATGTCTCAACCTCAAAAATTCTGTGACTCCTCACTAGGACTACTTTGGTTAAAATTTTACTAAATTGAAATGCAGCGATGCATCATCTCTAATTTTACTTAGAGCGGTCAATCCCATCTTGACTCGCACTCAGACTTCATAAGTACTTGACTGTATCTAGAAACCTTCCATTATCAAATTTAAAATTCGGATAGTCCATCACAAAGTATAGTGAGTTACCTGCAAGTCACCGAGGCAACCTCAGATCAGAGGAACATATATACCCATATCCCATTACAGCAACTTTTGATAGTAGAATGCTTCAGAGGTGGTCACACTCAGTGAAATGGACTCCTACATATGCCATACCCATGTCACCACATACTTTGGTGAAGAGGATAACCAACTAATATGGCACACAACGACCTATACTCGATACAATTATCATTCTTGTAATAATTGTATCATTTGATCGTGAGCAGGATTTAAGAACCACACGATAAATCCTCCTTTATCATTTTAGAAGTAGCTCTAAGAACTTTATCATAACATATGAGTTCTATTTAGGAAGATGTATTCTTTATAATGAATCTGTCAGATAATATTTATCATTTTATAATTCATATACATGTATGGAGTACAATCATCTACAACCTAGATAATTAACTTTAGGATATATTTTTCAACATTAATAACTTGGTATTTCAAATTAACATCTTGATAAGACAGCAGTCTTATGATAGACTAACAAGGTCACACAACTATTTTGTTCTTTATAATTGACCCAATCGAGGTCAAATGATCTTTATAATTATTTGACCGACATTAGATAATGATCATTTATTATGAATAACTTCAAAGAATTTGGAACTTTTCCAAAGTCACTAAGACCCAAATCGAGTCAAATGAGATCGAAAATATCTGATCTAAATAAAAGACATGTACACATATGAAAGAAATTCATTTCATTAATCATAAAAATAATTACAAAAGCCCACATTGGATTGATACAAGAGTTGATAAAAAGAAAAGATACAAAGATAACTTAGGCATTAGCCTGAGGACTGTCTATCGAAAGAGCTAAGGCCGGATCCTTGGTAGCCATTGGAGACTCCACGAAATGACTTCGAGGGCTAGGACCTCAGTTGTGGTAGTTAGAACTTTGATGGGAGGAGCTTCAGACTGAGATTCAGAGATCACCTTGGTTACCTCGATAGTAAGAGTAGGTGACATCAGTTGATTGGCAACCTCAACTGCTGCTACCAAAGCTGCATCAATAGGGACCTTGCTGAAGTCAAGGTCGGGAAATAACTTCATAACTAAGTTTTCGTAGATCAAAACATCATAATCAAAATCTCCTTCGAATGCCTCAATGACCTCATCCTGAAATGCCTCCGAGATTTTATTCCCCTCCACAGCCTTAACTACCATCTCTTTCTCCTTCTTGACCTATCATGTTAAGATCGAGATGCTCTTATCTAATCTAAAACAATACCATCAGTTTCTTTCAATTTGGCCTCCAATTCTGAAGTTTTCTCAGCCCCCTATTGTAGCTCGGCCAGCTTCTATTCAGCTACATTTATTTTTCTTTACTAATCTAGCAGAGTTTGGTTTTTCTCTTTTATTGTATTCATTTTGTAATAATCGGTCCAAAATATATATATATAAAAAAAAAATTAACCTCACACACAGGGCACGTGAGGTGGAAAGAAGAGGAACTCCCGAAAGAGTCCTCTTGTCCCCTTCGAATCCGATCAAGTCAAGAGTTCCTAGGGCCAACCAAACTCCGATGAGGACTCTAGGACTCCCTTCTATAAATTCCCTAGCCCCCTTCCCTTGTGCATCCGCCCAAATTTCCAATCAATGGCTGGTGAAATCATGGGTTTAATTTTGTTGGATTGGTTTCGATGAGTATTCTTTGATGAATCACCACTGATTCCTCACTAAAATGAGGTAAGATCTCCTATCCTCCTTCCTCTTTTCTTTCTTGAATGCAAAGTTTTTGACGATTGGATTTAGCTGTCGGTTGCTAGATTTCATGGACACCAAACCTTCTCTATTTTTCTTTTGATTTTTCTTCCACCAGACAGGTCACCATCGTTGAAGACAGCCTTGCTATGGTCATTGAGGGCTAAAACGATCCTAGCGGTAGCCGCCCGAGGCACTGTCGGAGAAAGCCATGGTCGTGGAAGGTGGGTTGGCTTGAGACACTGCCTTCCGCTGTTTCAACGAAGAAGAAGTGAAGAATAAATTAGGAAAAGAAAAAAAAAGAGAGAAAGAGAAAGAAAGAAGGAAAAAAAGAAAAAGAAGAAAAAAAAAAGGAGAGTTACCCTCTTCCCTCTCTCCTCTCTCTATTCTCTATCCACTTTCTCTCTCTACCAATTTCTCCCTTATTTTCTCTCTCTAGTTTCTCCCTCTAGATTTCTTCTCTCTTCATGATTTTTTCTCTCTAAAATCTTATGGACCAGTGGAGGGTCTAGATACTTAAACAAATCCAAATCTTGTTTGATCGATCCTAGGAGAGATTCTGAATTTGTGACGTTTAGGGGTATTTTCATAATTTTTTTATCCACAATCATGCATGATTTTTTGGTTTATCTATGATTATGTAAAGGTATAACTGATTGTATAAGAAGATGTCGAGTAGAATATCTTGGTTCTGAGTTCGTAGATCGAGGAGTTTATCGATTATTCTATTTGAGTCAATCACCGATAGAAGGGTTCTTGGACATAAACATCAGTATATATATTTATTTTTGCACTGCATGATTTGATTTCTTATGGCTAATTTTTATTTATGATTGTTGGCATGCTTATGGATATATTTTGTATCATATGTTTGTACAAAATAGCAATGGTTTTCGAATGGTTTGGGTTATAATACTGACTATTAAGAATTTTGAAAAGAACATAATATAAAATAGTATTTTATTTTATGATATAATTTAGATTTAATAATTTGATGATCAAGAAAGGGGTATTAGGACTGGCCATGTTAAATTGAGAATAGTCTAGTCACGGGCAAGAACGTGACATCGAGATATAGTCTATCATGGACAGATACATGGTACTGAGAATAGCCTGTCATGGATAGATACATGGTACAGGGAATAGCCCCATCACAGGCAGATACCTGATGTTTGGGTTTGCCATCATGGACTGAAGCACGGATATTCTAATTTACCACTGTAGACTGAAGTGCGGTTATTCTAGTTTGCCACCATGGGCTGAAGCACAGTTATTCTGGTTCGCCACCACAAGCTGAAATGTGGTTTATAGCTTGCCAGTCATAGATTGTAGCATGATCATGGTTAGTCTGAAATACTAAAGACAACTATTGATTGATCTGGATAATGTTAATGAGATATGGATGATAAGATATAAAACAATAATTAAATAAAAATAAGTTTTACTTAATGATGCATGTATGGTATATCACTTTTAGAAAATTCAATGGTGTATGATGTATGATTTTATATATATCGATATTGAGTTATACTGGATACTTGACATGGGATTTTGTGGCTTATGGTTTTTTTTTATGCTGTTCATATTTTATTTTCAATCATACTATTGTATTGGTGTAAGTGCTAGGATTCTTACTGGGCAGTAAAGCTCACCCCCCTCCTATAGTCTTTTATTTCTCTGAGTGGCTGGATGCTCATGGTAGGCTACGATTTGGGGTTATAGATGAACGGATGATTAGATTGAGTATTCTCGATATCCAGTTGGATGATAGAAGGAACTGAATTTATACTTATGTAAATTTTATGAATTTTTATGAAAGTAGATTATTATTATTTATAGATATTGAGATGTTGTAACAAATTATAAAGCCTTGCATATTCTTTAAGATTTTATCCTAAGGAGTGTGTAGCCATCATGTATCCGATCTAGATGCTAGATTCAGGACGTGATAGAATGGTATTAAAGCTTAGATTTAAGATCATTAGGGATTGTGACATAAGTGATATCAAAATTTTGGATTATGATCAATAGTGTGATAAAGTGATATCAGAGCTTAAGATTATAATCTCTAGGGATTGTGACTCAAGAGGTATTGAGCATAAGGTTATGATTATTAAGGATGTGATAGAATGATATCAGAGCTTAGGTTTAAGGTCATTAGGGACTGTGACATAAGTGATATCAAAATTTTGGGTGATGATCAATAGAGTGTGACAGAATGGTATGATCACTAGGAATATAATAGAAGTACTAGAAAAGATATAAAGTTGAATTTCAGATTAATAGGTATTATGATGAAATTTATGCATAATTGGCATATGATACATATAACAGAATTGATGAGTTATATCTTGAAGATCAATAAGTAGGACTTGATCTAAATATAAAAGGTGTTGACCTTGGAATAAAGTGAGATATATCGATATATGGTGTTCAGTATACCTGTTCAATTGTTAGTTAGATGATTTTAGAATTTTAAAACTTGATATGAATGAAGATAATGATGACTTTTCTAAATTTTGATACTAATTATTTGATCATTATAGTTTTGCCTTTATCAGAAGAAAGTTATGTAAGATGTAACTTAAGAAAGAATTGCATTATACAAGAGAGGAATATTTTTTTTCCTATTTTCGAGCACTAAACCAATAAGAGGATCATGTATGAAACTCGCATGTAAGTAAAAAATATATTTGGTTCTATTGATAAATTGGATTTTATTGTGAGAGCATGACATAAAGAATATTGAAACTTAAGGTTATGATTACAAGGGATTGTGACAGAGGCAATTCATAGTGTTTGAATTTTGATGGATAATTTGATGTCTCAAACTATAATTTGAAGGATTGACAAATTTATGATCTTATTGGATTGAAAGTTATTTACCAAACTTGAGATATTCAATAGATTAAATCAGAGTGCATAGCGAAAGTGTAATGGTTTAAGTGAAGGTGTTTTGGTAAAGAATTTGAATTTTTTTTCTCAATCAAAAAGGTTAGTTAGGAGTTCGAGAATAAGATAAAAATTTTATATTCTCAGATTTTGAATTTTTAGTATACTAATTTCGAGGATAAAATTATTTTAAGAGGAGAGAATGTAATAACCAGCCCAATATATATATATATATATATATATATATATATATATATATATATATATATATATATATATATATATATATATATATATATATATATATATATATATATATATATATATATATATATATATATATATATATATATTAACCTCATGCATGGAGCATATAAGGCGGAAAGAAGAGGAACTCCCAAAGGAGTCCTTTTCTCCCCTTCAAATCCCATCAGGACAAGGGGTCCTAGGGCCAACCAAACTCCGATGAGGACCCTAGGACTCCCATCTATAAATTCCCTAGCCCCCTTCCCTTGTGCATTCACCCAAATTTTCAGTCACTGGCTGGTGAAATCATGGGTTTTCTTGGATTGGTTTCGATGAGTGTTCTTCGATGAATCACTGCTGATTCCTCATCCAAATTGAGGTAAGATCTCCCATCCTCCTTCCAATTTTTTTTTTCGAACCCCTTGAAGTTTTTGACGATCGGATTTAGCTGCCAGCCATCAGATTTTATAGACACAAAACCTTCCCTATTTTTCTTTTGATTTTCTTCCCACTGAACCGACTGCCATCGCTGAAGACGGCCTTCCTATAGTCATCGAAGGCTAGAACCATCCCAACAGTAGCCACCCGAGGTGCTGTCAGAGAAAGCCATGGCCATGGAAGGTGGGTCGGCTTGAGACCCTCCCTTCCCTTGTTTCAATGAAGAAGAAGTCGATGTTCACTGTCCAGAAAACTGCAAACATTTATAGATTATCTGTTTTATCAAAAGAGATGCATCATCATATGTTAAATAAGTGAAATAATTTTATTCAACGATTGTTTCATGTCTTATCTTTCTATTTTCTTCTATTATCACATCATCTTTAATCCTTTCTTTTTGGCTTTAGCTTTAGCTTTGGCTTTGGACTACCAGGATTATGCGACGATCTTTTATTCGGATCGATTTCTGTGATCTTCCTCGGATCGAAATATTCATGATCTTTCTCGGATCAAAGTGGCCATGATCTTTCTCGGATCAAATCATTCATGATCTTTCTCGGATCGAAATATTCATGATCTTTCTCGGATCAAAGTGGCCATGATCTTTCTCGGATCAAATCATTTATGA
>NC_026003.2:105078413-105109566 GCF_000442705.2 Elaeis guineensis
AGATGAGATCTAATGCATGTGGGGTTAAAGGTTTAACATGATTCATTTCCACTGCTCTTCAAAAGGATTTTTGAAATTATGCATGCATCCTATCCAATTTTCTAATAGTGGTACCAGAGCCACTAATTTTTGAGACATGTATAATTTGATTTTTGTCTTAGATCTAAAAGTTTTATTGATTTAAAATTGATCTTATGATGGTATAAGATTGTCCTGGTATAGGATTTATCCTCTATATTGAAAAGGTTGTCCTAGCACAAGATTGATTGATTTTGAAAAATATTTTTGAAATGATTAAATCAATCTTTTAGATCTAAAAAATGATGTATATGATATATCTTATGTTATATTTAGATCTGAAATTAAAATGATTAAATGTTCATATCGGATTGATATAAGGTTGTCCTGAAATAGGATTTACCCCCTATATTAAAATGATTGTCCTAGTTTGATGCGAATTAATTTTTTAAAAAATATTTTCAAAATTATTGAGTCATTATTTTAGATCTAGTTATGTATATATTTGATATGTATAAATTTAGTTTTAGATCTAAAAATATATATATATATATATATATATATAATATATATATATATATATATATATATATATATATATACATACATACATACATACATATAATAATATATTTATAGTTTAGATCTTAAACTCCATATATGTGATATGTGACATTAGGTTTAGATCTAAAACTGTTTGAAAATAATAAGCCACTAATGCATGCAATGAAATATAATCTAAAATATTTTTAAAATTTAAAAATTATATTATTGTATGTGGGTATGGGTTGAACAAATTAGATCTAATGATCAAATTATAATTACGATCAATTGATTAGATCAGACTAGAATCCGTTATCGATTTTGAGCAGTTGATTGAACCTAATCAATGGTTGATTAGGATTAGGTCAAAGGGCCTTAAAATCGAGTTTAGTTATAGTTGGTCACATCAATTCATATTTTGATGTGAATTGATTGACTCAAGACTAAATTTGACTCAGTGGTTCGAGTCCGTTTCAATAGGTTAACCTGATCAATTTTAATCGACCAATTTCGTGTTTAAGGCTAGTATCTAGATGGTGGTTATTTAATTGATTTTATTGTTTGACCTGGCAAATTTGATTGGTATCTAAGAAAAGCAATAGGGGACCCCCACTCATCTTAACTTATCTGATCATTTTGGGAGATTCAGTTTCGCATTAGGTTGCTTGTTGAGTCGAGTTCACTCGTGCCGACTAAACTGATCAGACAGTGGATGTGCTGATCTGAATTTGATCAGTCGGATGTTATATCTACTGATTTAAAAAAGATCTAAACCTAAATCTCCTCACTAAATATTAAGTCTAGAGGTCTTCCATCATTGTAGAGATGCGGGTGCATTTCTACGTTGATCATTTTTGATTGGTTACAGTGGTTCGGTTGCATCGAAAAGGTACAATCACTCTATTAGCATTTGATATCCCAGGATAAAGATAGGGTTGGGCCCAATAACTGTTAGGTGAGGGTCCAATGATAGCTTTGTGCCTGCCAGTGAATGATGGGTCTGACTTAACTAAGAAATATGCCAATAACTGTTAGGTGACGCCATAAGACTTAGAGACCAAACCAACTGCATCTTACTTAGTGAAGCAATGGACAAGGTGTTGTCCACTCATTGGTCTATGCTCACCAATAACTGTTAGGTGAGGTGTGTATAGCCAGTGGGATCGTAATATTCACTTGAAACTGATCGCGTATATATTTTCATTTCTCCACCAGAGAGTATGAGAGATTCAAAAAAATAGTGAGAGTCTTGTTTGTTTTTAAAGTTCTTAGAATAAATATTTTATAAGTGCAAACATCTAACTAAAAACTATTCTCTCTGTAGATAACCATATCAAGTTTCAACCCTTTAGCTCACATCCTCGATACCAAAAGGTTGACCAGTACAAACTACTAAGACTAGCTTCAAAATTTGAGAATCATTCTCAATTTCAAGAAACTAACCCATGTCCTTGACTAGGATGTGTCTGTGTTACCATCTTGTCCATCCCCTGATCAATGAGCTGCACTTGAGAAGTGAATGGATGAGGATAATAAGGTGAAGTGTTATATTTTAGCATCCATGTCCAATGATCTTCAGTGATAGCATGAAGATATGAAGATTGCCAAAGAGATGCTGACTCATCTACAAAAGTTGTATGGTGAGCAAAGTCACACAGCTCGCTTTGAGGTCTTTTGGAGACTGTTCAGAGCAAAATACATGATGGACAGTCCATCAATGATCATTGTTTGATAATGATCAAGAACATCGAGGAGCTTCAGAAGCTCGATATGAACATGGACAAAAAATTATAGGTAGATTTGATCCTCTAGTCTCTTCCTGATTTGTATGGACAGTACATCATGAACTATCACATGAATAAAATTGATAGCACTTTGCGCGAATTACTAAATATATTGGTAATAGTTGAGGGCACCTTGAAGAGTTCAAGGGGTATAGTTCTAATTGTAGAGCGAGCTTCCTAAGCGAAAGTCTTCTTTTAAGAAGAAGAAGAAGCCTTACAAAGAAGCAAAAGAATGAGATCAAGCCCAAGAAGCAGGTTTTGAGGAAGGTCGATGACAAAAGAAAATATTTTCATTATAATATCAAAGGCCACTAGAGAAGGAACTGTCCAACCTGCTTGATGACTGTTAAGAATTGAAAGAAGGATGGACCTTCTGAAGGTATATCTGATATGCTCATAATTAAAACTAATCTAATAGTTTTCTCTTCTTCTAGTTGGATTCTAGATTTTGGTTCAAGTACTTATTTATGCACTTCTACGTAAGGTCTTGAAGAAGTAAGAGGACTGAGAGAAGATGAAATTACTTTTTGGGTCGGCAATGGAGCAAGGGTTGCTGCTGTGGCCGTCGGGACTATCCTCTGTGATTATCATTAAGAATTAGTTTAATTTTGAAAGACTATTATTATGTACCTATAGCCAGTAAGAATTTAATTTTCATATCTATGCTGGCTTAGGATAATTATAATTTTTATTTCAATAAAGATATATGTTCAATTTATTTTAAAAATAAAATTATTATATGTACTTTTTTGATTGACTGTCTTTATCATTTGCATATGGATGCGAGTGTTAATATTAATGAGTAAACTATGAATACCATAGGATCTAAGAGACCTAGAGATAGGATTAGCCAAAAATATCTATGACACCTTAGGCTAGGCCATATAGAAGAGGACAGACTGAACAAACTGGAGAAAGATGATCTTTTCAGACCATTAACTTTTGAGTCTTATCCGATTTGTGAATCGTATCTTCAAGAAAAAAATAATCAAGCTTCCCTTTGTGGGATAAGAAAAAAGGGTCATTAAGATATTAGCCTTGATACACACTGACATGTGTGGTCCATCGATGTACAAGCCAGGAGTGGATATGTCTACTTCATAACTTTTTATCGATAAATTATTCATGATATGGGTTTGTGTATTTGATGCATAGTAAGTCTGAAGTCTTTGAAAAGTTCATAGAGTTCAAATATGAAGTTAAAAAAAAAATCAAAAAACTCATAAATATTTTTCAATCAGATCGAGGAGGAGAATACCTTAGTGAAGAATTTCTAACCTATTTCAAAGATAATGACATAGTCTCATAGTGGACACGTCTAGGGATGCCTCAGTTTAATGGGGTATCCAAAAGAGGAATCAGACCCTATTAGATATGGTTCGGTCCATGATGAGCTTTACAAATCTTTCTATCTTTCTTTAGGGATATGCATCACTTTCTGTAATTCATCTTTTGAATCAAATTTTTTTTTTATATCTGTTCCTACCACACCATATGAGTTATGGCATGGTAAGAAACCAACTCTTAGATATCTCAAGATTTGGGATATCCGATCCACGTCAAGCCACAGTAAGTGGACAAGTTAGAGGCTAGGTCTTTTAGGACTCGCTTCATAGGATATCCTAAGAAAATCATGAGATACTACTTCTATCTTCCTGAGGATTACAATGTGATTGTGAGCCGTCATGCCGTCTTCTTAAAAAAAAGTTTATCCAAGATGGAGATAGTGGGAGGAAGATGGAGATAGTGGAGAAAGTCTCTAAAGAGCATCGAGTCCAAGAACCTGAACCCAGTAGTGAGCCAATAGATATGATACCTCCTCCATCTCGTAGATCAAGTAGGATCTCCCATCCTCCTGAAGGTACTTAGGTATTCTTACAGAGGATCTAGAGGAAGCATTCCTTATGGGAGATAGGGACATTAGGAATGATCTCAAGACTTACGATGAGGCAATGTTAGATGTTGACTCCAAGAAATGGATGAAAGCGACGAAGTCAAAATTGACTCTATGCATTCTAATTAAGTTTGGTCCTTATTAGATCTACCGGAAGATATTATACCTATTGGGTGTAATGGATTTATAAAAAAAAAATTAGGTTGGATAGTAAGGTAGAGACCTATAGGCAAGGCTAGTTGTGAAAGGTTATAGTTAACGCGAAGGCATTGATTATCATGAAACATTTTCGTCCATGGCCATGCTGAAATCCATCCACACTCTGCTTGCAATTGTAACTTTTCATGATTATGAAATTTGATAGATGGATGTGGAAACTGCCTTTCTAAATAGATTTCTTAAGGAAGATATTTATATAGAACAGCCTTTGAGTTTCACATCCAGTGATAGTGATCATAAAGTCTGCAAGCTACAAAAGTCCATATATGAACTCAAGCAAACATTTCAGAGTTGGAACATTCGCTTTAATAATGTGATCAAAATATTTGATTTCATTAAAAATAAGAAGGAGCCGTGTGTGTACAAAAAGATCAGTGGGAGTGTTGTCACATTCCTCATATTGTATATGGATGACATCCTCCTGATTGAAAATGATATTTTCATGCTAACATCGATCAAAGTATGGTTATCAAAAGAATTCACCATGAAAGATTTAGGAGAAGCTTCCAACATTCTTGGTATAAAGGTCTATAGAGATAGATCTAAGAGAATGATAGGATTCTCACAGAGAATAAACATAGAGGAGGTGCTGAAGAGGTTCAGCGTGAAAAACTCCAAGAGAGGTCTTTTGCTCCTTAGACATGGTATTTGTCACTCCAAGAAGATGTGTCCTGACACACCTGAAGAGATCCAATGCATAAACAAGATCCCTTATGCTTCGATAATAAGAAGTCTTATATATATTATGTTATATACTCGACCTGATATAGCCCTTACCATGAGTTTCACGAGCAGATATCAGGCAAATCTAGATGAAGAAAACTTGATTGCTGTGAAAAATATTCTTAAGTACATAAGAAGGACTAAGAATTTTTTACTGATCTTTGGTAGAGGATCGGAGCTGAAAGTTGAGAGATATACTGATTCAGACTTCACGACTGATGTCGATGATAGAAAGTCTATATCGAGATGTATATTTTTTTGTGTAATGATGGTATGATTAGCTGAAAGAGTTTCAAATAGCTGATCATTGTAGATTCGACCATAGAAGTCGAGTACATCGCCGTCTCTGAAGCAGCTAGAGAAGCCTTTTGGTTCAAAAAGTTCATTACAAAGCTGGATGTAATGCCATCAGATGCTATTACACTACACTGCGACAACAACGATGCCATAACCCTTACTAACTAGCCCAAGGCTCACCAAAAATCCAAGCATATAGAGCGGCGGTTCCACATCATACACGAATACCTCAAAAAGAAGTTCATCGAGATACAAAGAGTCGACTTCATACATAACGTGGCGATCCACTGACAAGCCTCTCAGCCAATAGGAGATCGAAGCTCACCTTGAGAAGATGGATCTTAGGTATATGGCTAATTGACTCTAGATCAAGTGAGAGTTTGTTAGATATGTTCCTAGAAGTCAATTGTTGACTGATATATTTTTATAATTTCAGAGCTTAATCTTATACTTATATATATTCTTATTATTAATAAAAAAATTTTATTCCAATCATGTTTATGTGTCTATGATTTATCCTAAAAATTAACAAAGATGATTTTGTAGATTCTCAAAGGTATTGAGAATTTAAGAAATACATTATTAGTGGTTAGTTTCTAAATGCTCTCGATCAAAAAATCATCACAGAGGACAGTGATCAATCCATTCGAGATCGATACATGATTCTCCTCCCTTGTGGCAGATGAGTCTCGGGTCTATAGTATAGGAACACTGAGATGAGGGTACGGATGGTTGTTAGAGAATAACTTATATTGAGCGTGATTAATATGAAAAATTACTTGAATGTCTACTCACTCATCAGTGGTTGACTCGATGCTGCAGTGGTGTAAGTGGTCCTTTGATCTATGGTGTCATCGACTATTCACAGTGAGGCTACTGAGTTTGACTGCACGTTCTCTTGGTTCCTAGCCATTCGAGTCATTATTGTATATATTGGTTATAGTAGATTCAGATTCACTTTAGGAGTAGGATGCACCTAGATAGAATCTATCGATCTTGATAAAAAAGAATAAGTTCTATGCGATTTACGAGACTGAGTTTTAAAAAGTTTTTGATCAAAGCAAATGTGAATACTAGAAAAGAGTTTTTACAAGATTCACAAATGAACTTGAGTCGAGTCAATCTAGTATATGACTGACAATAAGATTTGACGAGTTCTCCCATGACCTCCGTCAAGTTGGGACTCATAATAGAAGAACTGAATCATACAATAACTGTACCTAGGAGTTCATACTTTTATTTCACTGGATTGTACTACATACTGTTAGATGTCACTATTGGATTGTGAGAATCATCGGACATTGTCTTGATGATCGATAACCCTTAAAAGTTATAGTTAGAATTATTCCAACCCATCGAAAAGAGTTTCGATGATATTATGATGGAAATATAATATATCTCACTACCAGATAGAATGAAACCTATGAGATCATATATTAAGGGATTTAATCTTGAATTAACCAATTAGACTTGTGAAGTTCTAATTGGGTTAGGATTTATTGAAATTTTATTGGATTTAAGAGAACCATACTAGCACATGGTTAAATCCAATTCTTCTCTGGACTTTGATTGGATCAAGTCCATAGCTTTGAACCTAATCTAAATCTATTTTGATTTGAATTTATTGGGCACTTAATTTTGAGCACAAAAGGATTGAATTAAGTCAATAAGTTGGCTAACTAATCTCTTATTTTCTCCTTTCTTATTTCCTAATGTGATGTGGAATTATTAGAAAGAATTGATGGCGCCTGCCCTAGGATAGGATGTGAGATAAAGAGAGGGGCCCATTTTCTCTCTTACTTAGGCATGGAAGGGAGAGAGAGAGGGGCCATGGGCACCAAGTGTTGACGTCCCAACTTTCTGCCTAATAATTCATGTGGCACCCTCTCATCTTGCCTTATAAGATGAGGGTGCCACATCCACTTGACTATTAAGGCAAGGATCTTCTCAATTAAATCTGATTTCTTGAGAAAAAAATTAGATTAAAAGGTAAGAGACTTATGAGATAAAATCTAACCTTTTTAGCCTGATTGGATAATAATTTGGAATCAAGAAAGGCCTATTTAAAGAGTAGTCTCTAGGATTTTATTTATTATTGAATTTTGAGAATTCAAAACTCCTCCTCTCCTATAAACACCTCATCCTCTCTCCCTTCTTTCTTTTCCAGCCCAAAGGTTGGGCGTCCATCATCCATATGCCGAGTTGAGAAGGTCTCTTCTACAGTAAGGAACAAGGAGAAAAGACTATAGTTTAAGGGTTGAGGTTGCAGTCAAGATCAACTGTTGATCAAGGTTCAAAAAGGCTAAGATCCTACTTAAAGAAGAAGGATCTACTATGTGAAGAAGGATCCAAGATTGATTCCGATGGATATCTGTAAAGGTCAGACACGTGTGTGGCTCAAGGACCTTTGAATCTAAGATCATCGATAGCAGTGTATTTCAACCCACGTAAAGTATTGAGATTCGATCTCATCTTTATTTTAATTTTCAGATTATATGCATGTCTTTATTCCTGAGCTCGAGTAGGATTAGATGAGATCTAATGTATATGAGATTAAAAGGTTTAACCCGATTCATTTTCACTGCTCTTCAAAAAATTTTTAAAATCTATACATGCATCCTACTCAATTTTCTAACACCTAGATGCTGGGTTCGGAGTGTGACATTAAGTATCGACATGGTTTAATAAGCCAAAAAACAACCCAAAGATTCGAATCGGTACTAGAATACATGAACCTATCTAATTGGAACATGTGCCATTAATGTTAATTTCTAAATTACTCCCGATCGAAGGATCATTATGGAAATGATGATTGATCCTGTAAGATTGTGCACGGATCACTTCTTTTAGGATAGATGAGTCTTGAGTCCACAGTGTGGAACACTAGAGTGAGAGTGCAGATGTTTATTAGAGAATAAAGATATCAAACATGACCAGTATGAGAAGTCACTAAGATGTCTACTCACTCGTCAGTGACATTCTCGATGCTGTAGTTATATGATTGGTTCTTAGACTTATAGTACCTCACTATTCACAGTGAGGTTGCTATAATTTGACTACACCATAATTTGATTTGCTAGCCATACGAAATTCTGAGGTATATGTTGGTTGCAGTAGGTTCATTGTAGGAATAATATCATCAAGATAAATCTATCGATCTTAGTAGAAAAGAATAGTCCTATATAATTATGAGATTGAGTTTGAAAGACCTTGGCCAGGATAGTATGACTGATGGAAAAAAGTTTCCATCAGATTTTATAAATGAACTTAAGTCGAATAAATCTTATATATGACAGATGATGGAGTTTGATGAGTTTTTCATAACCTCTGTCTTGTTGGAACTCATGATAGAAGAACTGAATCATATGGTAACTATATTATAGACTCATTCTTCTGTTCTGTTGTATTGCCACTACATGCTGCTAGACATCAGTGATGGATTATGGATAATAAAATTATTTTGATGGTCAATATTCTCAATTAGTGAGTTGGAATTATTTCAATCTATTGAAAGGAGTTTTAATGATATTTTGATGGAGATCAAAATATTTTTTACTACCAGACAGAATAGAACTTATAGGGTCACACATAAAGAGGTTCTGACTGATCAAACTATCGAATCATAATTTTGAATCATAAATCGCAAGTGATCTTAATTATCATTTAATTGATGATTGGACTTAAATATAAAAGTTATATAAGGGCTTACTAAGAGTTAGTAAGTAATAGGAGGACTAAATATAATAATTGTAAATTATTTGATTTGATCAAATATGTGAATTGGATCCTAATCGAATTAAATCAGATTTAATTTGATTAATTTTGATTTGAGTTTGTCTAAATTAGGTTTCATAGTCTAATGAGATTAGACTAATGAACATTTGATCCAAACCTATTTGACTAGGTTTGACCTAATCTTTAGTCATGTTTGATTGATAGAGTCTTAGTCACTTTAAATCAGACTGAATTTGACTTGATATGGTTTGAATTTGACTTGGATTAGGTCTCATTAGTCTAATGGGATGGGACTTATTTATGTTGAACCTAATCTAAGTTGAACTCCAAATATGATTTGGATTTAAACCCAACCACCTCTTAACCCAATCAAGAGGAGTTCTATCCACAGAAGGACTCTCCTCTTTTATGTGGCACCTCTCTTTTTTCATCAAAAAAATATGGCATGGAAATGTGGGCACAGAAGAGGGAAGGGCGGCACTTATCTCCAAGAGTCCAAGTGATCTTGGACTCCTAACAACCTAGCCTCTTGGATTTAATAGAGGGGATTTGCTAG
This sequence comes from Elaeis guineensis, assembly GCF_000442705.2. Taxonomy (NCBI): domain Eukaryota; kingdom Viridiplantae; phylum Streptophyta; class Magnoliopsida; order Arecales; family Arecaceae; genus Elaeis; species Elaeis guineensis. The sequence continues at coordinate 105,088,183 of NC_026003.2, forward strand.
GATGCCTAGATGGATGAGATCTGATCTTGGATGCCCCAAGAGAGAGGGTGTGCATGAGATAGGGAGGATGCCAAGGTGGTTGGCATGAAGGATTTTCCATGGAGAAGAAAAGATGGGATGCTACTTTCATGATCCTTTAATTCTAACAACCAAGAGTTGGTTGTTTGAAGGTAATCCCTCTCTCTCTCTCATGTCCTAAATATTCCTTACCCTCTCTTACAAAGATGTCCAAGAGTTGGACATCAATAAATTCAAATTTGATCTGATTTTTTTCTCCTTTCTGGTCCATGCGATGGACATAAAATATCTCTCATCCTTGTCCAAGAGTTGAATATGATTAAAATTAGGTTTGATCTGATTTTTGCCTCTTTCTCCTTTCCAAAGATGTCCAAGAGTTGGACATGATTAAATCATATTTGATTTGATTTAATTTTCTTAGTCTATAAGATGGACGGTTCTCCTCTACCTTTCCTAGATTTAGCCCAAAGGTTGGACAAGAAAAAAGAAGAAAGAGATTTGATCTCTTATCATCTCCAATAGATCTTTGATTTCTCTTAAGAAGAAAAAAAAAATCAGATGTAATCTGATTTCATCATCTTCCTATTGATCTGATTGATTCTTTTGAGAAGAAGATCAAAAGATCAACTCGATTCGATAATCCAAGAAGCGACCTCTATAAGGGAGCTAGCATCCTGATGAGATCCAGTCCTCCTGATCAGATCAATCTCGATAGATATCCATAGAGGTCGAATGCATGTGCGGCTCTGTAGGAATCTCATCAGATTATCACAGACCATCGGATCATAGTGAAGATCTATCTGTGCAAGATAAAAGTCTAAATCTGATTTTTATTTTCAGTATCTTATTTTCAGCATGTGAACTTTTTTGATATATGTAAATTAGATCTATAATTTTATGCATATTAGATTTAAAATAGTTTTAAATCCAAATCAGTTTTAATTTTCACTGCATTCATGATTTTTAAAGTTAAAATCTACATATTCTGATCTTCGCATGTGTTGGGTATAAAATACCCTCAGCCGAAGTTCTCAGCGGGATTGACCCTCGCGAGCCTCTTCCGACTTTCTACTGCTGTTGGTGAACTCCCATCGCTCTGCCCGACTCCTAGGGAGCCGGGCCCCTCCATGACTTCAACCGCAAGGAGGACTCCGCCCGAACTCCTACGGGAGCGGGCTCCGTCCATGACTTCAACCGCAAGGAGGACTCCGCCGGACTCCTACGGGAGCCGGGCTCCGTCCACGACTCAACCGCAAGGAGGACTCCTCCCGACTCCTACGGGAGCCGGGCTTGTCGCCAACTTCAACTGCTGGTAAGCTCCGTCCGGACTCCTACGAAAGCCGGACTTCGCACCTGACTTTAATTGCAGGAAGACTCCGCCCGGACTCCTACGGGAGCCGGGCTCCGTCCACGACTTCAACTGCAAGGAGGACTCCGCCCGGATCCTACGGGAGCCGGGCCCCGTCCACGACTTCAACCGCAAGGAGGACTCCGCCCGGACTCCATGGGAGCCGTGCTCCATCCACGACTTCAATCGCAAGGAGGACTCCGCCGGACTCCCACGGGAGCCGGACTCCATCGCCAACTTCAACTGCTGGTAAGCTCCGTCTGGACTCTTACGGGAGCCGGACTTCGCACCTGACTTTAATTGCAGGAAGACTCCGCCCGGACTCCTACGGGAGCCGGCTCCGTCCATGACTTCAACTGCAAGGAGGACTCCGCCCGACTCCTACGGGAGCCGGGCCCCTCCATGACTTCAACCGCAAGGAGGACCCCGTCCGGACTCCTACGGGAGCCAGGCTCCATCCATGACTTCAACCGCAAGGAGGACCCCGCCCGGACTCCTACGGGAGCCGGGCTCCGTCCATGACTTCAACTGCAAGGAGGACTCCGCCCGGACTCCTACGGGAGCCGGGCTCCGTCGCCAACTTCAACTGCTGGTAAGCTCCGTCCGGACTCCTACGGGAGCCGGACTTCGCACCTGACTTTAATTGCAGGAAGACTCCGCCCGGACTCCTACGGGAGCCGGGCTCCGTCCACGACTTCAACTGCAAGGAGGACTCCGCCCGGACTCCTACGGGAGCCGGACCCCGTCCATGACTTCAACCGCAAGGAGGACTCTGTCCGGACTCCTACGGGAGCCGGGCTCCGTCCACGACTTCAACCGCAAGGAGACTCCACCCGGACTCCTACGGGAGCTGGGCTCCGTCGCCAACTTCAACTGCTGGTAAGCTCCGTCCGGACTCCTACGGGAGCCGGACTTCGCACCTGACTTTAATTGCAGGAAGACTCCGCCCGAATTCCTGTGGGAGCCGGGCTCCGTCCACGACTCCGACCGCAAGGAGGACTCCGCCCGGACTCCTATGGGAGTCGGGCTCCGTCACCAACTTCAACTGCTGGTAAGCTCCGTCCGGACTCCTACGGAGCTGGGCTCCACCCCCGACTGTGACTGAAGAAGACTCCATCCGAACTCCTGCGAAAGCTAGATTCTGATCTCCTCTTGGACAGATGGCTAACTACCTCTCTCCGCCAGACACTCCAGCCGGACTTCAGCCGGCAGACCTTCGCCCCCTGGCGCACTGCAGTAACAGCCGCGATTCTGCTCCATTCCCTGCGGCAGATTCCATGCGGCTCCATCACTCCAGACCCTGCTCCACCTCCTGCGATGGATTCCATGCAGCTCCATCACTCCTTGGTAGGCCATAGTAATGGCCACGATCCTGCTCCACTTCCTGTGATGGATACCGCACGATTCTTCTATCCTCTGGCACGTCGCGACAACGGACGCCTCTCCGCTTCTCGTGGCAGACTCCACGTGGCACGCCCCGGTAATAGCCACGGGTCCACCCCACTACTCTCCGCAACAAACTTTTTCTGACTATGGGCGGCCCACTGCCAGACGGTTACAGGCGTCACCATCAGTTTGTTGCCCCCTCCGCCTATAAAAGGAGAACCCCAGATACGTTATTCTATAGCTCTCATTTTTACCTAGAAACTCTGCTAAAATTTCTATTCGAGCACTCCATTCTTGTTGAGGCAGAGAACTGACTTGAGCGTCGGAGGGTCTTGCCGGAGCAACCCCACCTCCGGTTTAGACTTCTTTTGCAGGTCCCGACGGCGACCGCACTCCCTCGACTCCAGCTTCTCCGGCGCAAGCGGATTTTTGCACCAACAGGATTGGCGCTAGAGGAAGGGGCTGTGTCTTCGCAGTATCCTTGTTCTTAAAGGAGCGCACAACGGGACCGCCCCCAGGCATCTCTTCCGACGTCCCCCCTCTTTCTCCACTTGGTCCTTGCTCGATGCCTCCCCGCAAGGCATCCACACGACGATCCACGGCCTCCGCGGTCAGATCTCAGGCTCCGGCCTCACCTCCTGTTTCCCAACCTCCTCCTCCTCCTCCGGCGACGGCGGTCGGTGCGAGCAGTTTGATCTGCTGGCGCAGCAGGTCAGAGGCCTCACTGAAGCTGTGCAGGCTATGCAGCAGCAGCAGCAGCCGCAGGCATCAGTGCGCCTGGAAGGGTGTCGTCGGAATGCCAGAATCCGACGGCGGGGCGGGCCACTTGGGCCAGCCATCCCGTCTTTCCTGGGAAAATGAACCCGAGGGTGGAGAGCCCTCAATCGGATCACGACTCCACCCCTGGAAGATCACTGCCCCCATTCTGCCAGAGGACCCTCGAGACTCGAAGTCGAGAGGATTTCTTAGACCGGAGACTCCAAGAGATGAACCGGCGGATCGAAGAACTCCGCCATGCTCCCCCCGCTTATGGTGAGGATATTTGCACTGACCCTCCTTTTCTCAAATGATCATGCAGGAACCGATCCCGCCGAACTTCAAGCTCCCCCAGTTCGAAAGCTACGATGGGACTTCAGACCCGGTTGATCATCTGGAAGCCTTTCGGACGATGATGCTGCTTCATGGCGCTCCCGACGCCATCCTATACCGAGCCTTCCCATCCACCTTGAAGGGAGCAGCAAGAAATTGGTACTCGGCTCTGAAGTCGGGTACCATCTTTTCCTTCGATCAGATGAGCCACCAATTCGTGGCCCATTTTGTCAGTAGCCGGCGCCCCCGAAAGGGTTCAGAGTCCCTTATCAATATCAAGCAGAGGGAAGGGGGTCCATTCGGGCCTACATCAACCGTTTCAACATCACGGCGCTGGAGGTCGGAACTTGGACCAATCAGTCGCAATGGCCGCTCTGAAGGGCGGCCTTCAGAAGAATGACCTTTTGTTCTCCCTGGAGAAGAAGTACCTCAAAATTTTGCTGATTTGTTGGCTCGGGCTGAAGGGTACGCCCGAGCGAAAGAAGCCTTCAAAATGAAGGATGAGGAGACCGCGAAAGAGCGGCAGGCGGGAGACTCGAGTAAGCCCGCAGTCGAAAAAAAGTCGAGAGAAGCTCGGCCGCATTCTCGATCCCCTCCTGGGCACAAGCGTGCCCATACTCCACCCCGGGTACGCAGGTAGAGGAGTCCGGATCACGGGGTTCGGCGGGGTTCTCCACCGGGAAGGTTCCGCAACTACGCCCCCTCAATGCCTCGAAGATTCAGGTACTGATGGAGGTCAGGGAGCAGCTCCCTAGGCCAGAGAGGATGCGCACACACCCCGAGAAGCGCAACCCCAACAAGTTCTGTCTCTACCACTGCGACCACGGCCACGACACGGAGGAATGCATCCAGCTCGAGACGAGATCGAGGAGCTCATCCGACGAGGTCGACTCGACAGGTTCATCCGACGTCGGCTTGAGGGTAGAGAAGATCGGCCAAGGGTCCTGCCGCAACCTGAACCGCCAAGGAGGGAGGAGCAGCCCGGAGGTCGGCCTCCAATCGGGACCATCGACTCCATCACCGGAGGGCCTCAAGGAGGAGCAGACCTTCCACAACCATGGAACTGGGAAACCTGTAAATGTATCGCTTACGATTTCGCCTTGAATCTAGATTCCTTTCGACTTTGCATGCTCCTCCCATTTGGCATGGATTTGTCACGACTGGGTATAACCCCTTCAAACAATTAAAACAAAGTTATGTTAGGAACGGGAGGAGAACCTCATCCTAACATAACTAAAATGAAAGTTCGATTATCTTGAGATCGGATTGGGGGAGAGGCCTTACAACGCCCTAATGTGCCCCCACAGCCATGTCAGGAACAGGAGGAGAACTTCGTCCTGACATGAGCAAAGTCAAAGGCCCGATTCTTTTAGACCGGATGGGGGAGAGGCCTTACAACGCCCTAATGTGCCCTCACAGCCATGTCAGGAACAGGAGGAGAACCTCATCCTGACATGAGCAAAGTCAAAGGCCCGATTCTTTTAGACGGATGGGGGGAGAGGCCTTACAATCCCTAATGTGCCCCCACAGCCATGTCAGAACAGGAGGAGAACCTCGTCCTGACATGAGCAAAGTCGAAGGCCCGATTCTCTTAGACCGGATGGGGGGAGAGGCCTTACAATGCCCTAATGTGCCCCCACAGCCATGTCAGGAACAGGAGGAGAACCTCGTCCTGACATGAGCAAAGTCGAAGGCCCGGTTCTCTTAGACCGGATGGGGGGAGAGGCCCTTGCAATGGCCCTTATGTGCCCCCGTGACCCGTTGGGAACAGGAGGAGAACCTCGTCCTGACGGTGATGAAACCCGGCCGCCCGACAAGATCGGATGAAGGGAAAAGGTCCCTCAGCGGCACCTTCACACTCCTATGCAACCCCACAAAAAGCGAGGGGAGGGCCCTCACTCTGAAAAGAGGAGAGAAATTAAAGAGGAAGAGCGACGAGCTACGTCGAAACAGATGAAGGACAAACCATACCAAAGACCTAAGGAACCTCATCTCAACAAAGACGGGAAGTTCCTACCAAACACCCCCGGCCTCTAAGAAGGCTCTCGACACAGGTCAAGAAGACAGCGATGTCTCCGAAGTAATGCGGAGTTCGGACCATCAAGCTTGAGTCTACGGCCACAAACGATGAGGAAAGCAAACCACGCATCACGACTGGGCACCTCCAAACGATGTCAACATCGGGCAAGTCGAACGACAAGAGAAGTTCGGCGGACAACAATTTAATACCATATGCAGACGAGGTAACGCAAAATCTCCTTTTCATTCTATTTGCAAAATATACACCACGAAGCCCAGAAGGCCAAGGGAGGAAAAGCAAAACGACAAAAGCGAGACAAAACAACAAAAGGGAAAATGTATACATGAAAAGACAGAAGGCCAAAAAGAGCCCTAGGGAAGCTCTGCCCCTCCGACCTAGAATTATCTGCTCCACCCTCATCCAGGACTGCCTTAGATTCTCAATTTCTTCTTCTAGCTCTCTCCTTTTCAGCAGCGCATCCTGGAGCGCCCGACGAAGTCGCTGGCTCTCGGTCTCCACCTCTCGACGCCTCTTTCTCAGGACCTCAGATTCCGTCTCTGCGTCCATGACGGCCTGCTGCTCGTATGCCAGCTGGACCTTCAATTGCTGCAGCTCAGCCATCCTTTGCCCAAAGGCAACAGAAAGCCCTTCGACGGTTCCTCTCAGGGACTGGAGTTCATTAGAATCTCAGGCAGAAGTCAGCTGAGCCCTGTCAGCTAGCTGCCTCTGAAGACGAGCGACTTCGTCGGTCGCCACCCTGAGTCTCCCTTTATATTCCTCTACCTGCCTGTGCCAACGGCCCGATGCACGTCGTAGCTCACCTCGACGTCCTGAAGCTGCTGCTGAAGGTCGGAGACCTTCTTCGACCACTCTCGGTCGCCGTCGGCCCGAGCCAAGAGCCGGGACGAACTTCCTCCCAGCTGGCCGATCCTCTCCATCGCAGCCGACAGTTCCACCCTGAGAGTGCCAATCTTGGCAGCTTGAGTCCAAATTCGTCGCTGGCGCTCTTCTTGCATTCCTCAAGCTTCTTCGCGAAGTCCGCCTTCCTCCGGCTATACTCCATGATCCCCTTCACGTGGAGATTCCGAAAGCAGGTGGCCTTCGCGGTGGCTTCGGAATGACCCTCTCTCAATCTGCGAAGCTCGCGTTCCATCTTCTTTGACTTTTTTGTCAAGTGAAGGACTTCCTTCTTCAGCCGTTGGATCGTCGACTTCAGCGGAATCCCCAGGGGCAGGGAAGTACTTCTGCAGGGCACTACCATCGGAAGGCAAAAGCGTCAAACAGACTCATCACAGAAAGAAAAGCAGAGAAAAGAAAGGAAGGAGGGAGAAGCCACCCATGACAAGAAATTCAACTTTATTGATTGGATGATTCTTGAAGATAAAAAGGAAAAGAAAAATTACGGTAAAATAAAAATACAAGGTCGGAGGTCTCAGACCTCAGGGGCAGAAGTTGGAGAGCTTGACGTCCCTGGAAGGGGGGCTGCGCAGCGGTGGTAGCTGGAGAGGGACCGGCCTCGTCTTCAGACTCCTCACCCAGGAAGCTGAGGTCGAGCTCTGAAAATTTCCTGGCCACCTTCTCCTGGCAGAGCTCAAACCCTTGATGAACGCCTCCTGGCCGAATTGGACATTCAGGTCCCTCATCTCTGTGGAGGTCTTGAATTCTTCTACCGCAAGGACCCTGGCCTCCGAGACCAGGACTGGAATCTGCTCAGCCAAGTTGGCACCTCGGCCTCCGCCTTTCTCACCATCTCCTCCAAGGTCTGCTTCTCCTCCTCCCGGGCTTGTTTCTCTCTTTCCAGGGTCTCTTGGAGGGCGACTACTTTGGCTGCCTTCTCTTTAAGGCGAGCGACCTCGGCCCGCAGTGCTCCTCCACCTGGACGGTGTCCCTCCTCGTCCGATTCGTCACCTCGATATTGGCGAGGAGCTGGTGTCCAATCTGCAAGGGCGACAAGGGGATCAGAACAAGGGTCGAATAGCCGGTCAAATGAAGATTTGTTTACCTCGAGGAAGGACCCTAGGGAGTCCCAGACCCGCTGCTCAGGATCGCGTGGTCGATCCTCTCGACGACTTCGGGCAGGATGCCGCCGTCGATCAACCGCCTGATCAAGTCCCTATCATTGAAGGGATTCTCCGGCTCCTCTTGGAACCGAGGGACTCGACAGTGGTGGCTCGGCGGCTACTCACCCTGCGGGCCACCGACTTCCTTCTCTTCCCCTCTCGACTACGGGCGCCTCCATGGGGCGGGCCCCCGAAATGGGAGCCCCAATCGGCGGACTCCTCGAAGAAGCCCGGGGGGCCGTGGGTTCGATATCCGAGGGAACGTCGATCGCTGGAGCTGCCTGGACGGGCGCGGTCAAGCTCGACTCCTCCGCCTGGCCCTCTTTACCGATCCGAGGCCGCGGCACCCTTTCTTTTGTGGGCCTTGAGGCCCCTGGCAAGCATCCTTGCTGCTTCGGCATCCATTCCTTAAAAAAAAAAAAAAGAGAAAAAAAAGAGAAAGGGGGCAGAGATCAGAAATCAATAATGGAATGAAAAAGGAGTGGCACAAAAAAAAAAGAGAAAAAAAAAAGAGAAAGAAGAAGGACAGAAGAAAAGAAGAATAAGGAAAAGATGAAGTACTCCGGGATCCTAGGGGCTCAGGCCGATGTTGAACAAAAATTGCTCCCTCAGAAGGTTGGGAAGGGAAGGAGCGGAATAGGCGAGAAGCTTTCGGGCAACCTGGAGGTCGTCCTCCCCCAGGCTGGGGGCCCTACGGACAGAATCCCTCAGAGAGCCCCAAGGAGGCAGGCCCAGCCTCAGGGTCGGGCAGTGGACGAAGAGGTATTTCCCCTTCCAGTTGTGGATTGAAGAGGGGGCACCTTTCAGCAACCCCTTCTTGCCGAACTGAGGAGAGAAATACCACCAGTCCTTCGTTGAAGGATGACGCTTGAAGGTATAGAAGTGCCTAAACAGAGAGAGGGACGGTCGGACCTCGACTACGTGGTAAAGGGAGAGAAATCCTATCAAAAATCTAAAAGAATTCGGAGCAACAGAAGCCAAAGAGATGTCTAGGAAGCGGAAGAGGGCGACAACAAAGGATGGAAGCAGAAGCCGGAGTCCGGCACGGAACGCCTCCTGATACAGGCAAAAACGATCGGGTGGGGGAGTGCTAGCCCGGTCGGAGGGGCCAGGCAGCTCCAGATCGTACTCCGGAGGAACTCCATACTGAACCCTTATCAGAAGGAGTTCATCTGGAGTCAGGGAGCATGGAATGGCGCCCGACGCAAAAATCGGATGAAGCCCAGCCCCAGATGCAGGTTCATCTACAGAACGAGGGACCTGGGGGGTTGAGGCGGAAGAACTCCCGGAACCGCTGGGAGCGGAAGAGCCGGAAGACATTTCGAATAACTCAAATGAAGACTCTAAAGATCCCGAAGAAGACGGATAGGACAAAGGATGAGAGGTCACAGGAGACTACCTCAGAGGAATACAACAAAAAAAAATGGCAAAGAAAAGGCCCCTAAGTGGCGAGAAGAGAGACGAAGGTTCTGGGACTAACCTAGATCGCTCTGAGGGATGCAGAGGGGCGAGGATAGGGACGACTCGAAGGATGCCTATGGCCTGAGAAGACGCCAAGAGAAACAGAGCTCTTGAAGAAAGGGCAGATACTGATAGAACTCTGAAGCGGAATAGGGCCCCTAAAGGTGGAAGGACGGGTTTAAATGGACCCTGGGATCCGGCGCCATAATGATCGCGAATCCCCCCAGGCCGGCCCACGCTGACACGTGTCCCACTCGCCACGACAGGCGGCTAAAAGTGGCTGACGGTTGGCAGGGCCATTATTGCATCGTACATGGGCCAGTGTACCAGCGGGAATTTCGAAGGGTCCCTTCGTATCGCCCCGATTCGAAAAGACTCCAGCACGCGCACATTTAATGCCAAAATATCTGGGGACGGTCGTGCGCAGGATTCGAAGAGACAACTTCGGCTATGCCAGTCTCTCTGTACTTCCTTCATTCGAAATTCAAACTCGAAAGTAGGGGGACTAGTGTTGGGTATAAAATATCCTTAGCCGAAGTTCTCAGCGGGATTGACCCTCGCGAGCCTCTTCCGACTTTCTACTGCTGTTGGTGAACTCCCATCGCTCCGCCCGGACTCCTACGGGAGCCGGGGCCCATCCACGACTTCAACCGCAAGGAGGACTCCCCCGGACTCCTATGGGAGCCGGGCTCCATCCACGACTTCAACCGCAAGGAGGACTCCGCTCGGACTCCTACGGGAGTCGGGATCCATCCATGACTTCAACCGCAAGGAGGACTCCGCCTGGACTCCTACGGGAGCCGGGCTCCGTCGCCAACTTCAACTGCTGGTAAGCTCCGTTCGGACTCCTACGGGAGCCGGACTTCGCACCTGACTTTAATTGCAGGAAGACTCCACCCGGACTCCTACGGGAGCCGGCTCCATCCACGACTTCAACTGCAAGGAGGACTCCGCCCGAACTTTACGGGAGCCGGGCCCCATCCACGACTTCAACCGCAAGGAGGACTCCTCCCGGACTCCTACGGGAGCCATGCTCCGTCCACGACTTCAACCGCAAGGAGGACTCCGCCCGGACTCCTACAGGAGCCGGGCTCCATCGCCAACTTCAACTGCTGGTAAGCTCCGTCTGGACTTCTACGGGAGCCGGACTTCGCACCTGACTTTAATTGCAGGAAGACTCCGCCCGGACTCCTACGGGAGCCGGGTCCGTCCACGACTTCAACTGCAAGGAGGACTCCGCCCGGACTCCTACGGGAGCCGGGCCCCGTCCACGACTTCAACCGCAAGGAGGACTCCGCCCGGACTCCTACGGGAGCCGGGCTCCGTCCACGACTTCAACCGCAAGGAGGACCCCGCCCGGACTCCTACAGGAGCCGGGCTCCGTCCATGACTTCAACCGCAAGGAGGACTCCGCCCGGACTCCTACGGGAGTCGGGCTCCGTCGCCAACTTCAACTACTGGTAAGCTCCATCCGGACTCCTATGGGAGCCGGACTTCGCACCTGACTTTAATTGCAGGAAGACTCCGCCCGGACTCCTATGGGAGCCGGGCTCCGTCCACGACTTCAACTGCAAGGAGGACTCCGCCCGGACTCCTACGGGAGTCGGGCCCCGTCCACGACTTCAACCGCAATGAGGACTCCTCCTGGACTCCTACAGGAGCCGGGCTCCATCCACAACTTCAACCGCAAGGAGGACTCCGCCCGGACTCCTACGGGAGCCGGGCTCCGTCGCCAACTTCAACTGCTGGTAAGCTCCGTCCGGACTCCTACGGGAGCCGGACTTCGCACCTGACTTTAATTGCAGGAAGACTCCGCCCGGATTCCTACGGAAGCCGGGCTCCATCCACTACTCCGACCGCAAGGAGGACTCCGCCCGGACTCCTACGGGAGCCGGGCCCCATCACCAACTTCAACTGCTGGTAAGCTCCGCCTGGACTCCTACGGGAGCCGGGCTCCGCCCCCGGCTGTGATTGAAGGAAGACTCCATCCGAACTCCTGCGAAAGCTAGATTTCGAGCTCCTCTTGGACAGATGGCTAACTACCTCTCTCCGCCAGACACTCCAGCCGGACTTCAGCCGGCAGACCTTCGCCCCCTGGCGCGCTGCAGTAACAGCCGCGATTCTGCTCCATTTCCTGCGGCAGATTCCACGCGGCTCCATCACTCCACGACCCTGCTCCACCTCCTGCGATGGATTCCACGTGGCTCCATCACTCCTTGGCAGGCCGTAGTAATGGCCACGATCCTGCTCCACTTCCTGCGACAGATACCGCGCGATTCTTCTATCCTCTGGCAAGTCACGACAACGGACGCCGCTCCGCTTCTCGTGGCAGACTCTACATGGCACGCCCCGGTAATAGCCATGGGTCCACCCCACTACTCTCCACAACAAACTTTTCCTGACTATGGGCGGCCCACTGCCAGACGGTTACAGGCGTCACCATCAGTTTGTTGCCCCCTCCGCCTATAAAAGGGGAACCCCAGATACATTATTCTATAAGCTCTCATTTTTACCTAGAAACTCTGCTAAAATTTTTGTTCGAGCACTCCATTCTTGTTGAGGCAGAGAACTGACTTGAGCATCGGAGGATCATGCCGGAGTAACCCCACCTCCGGTTTAGACTTCTTTTGCAGGTCCCGACGGCGACCGCGACTCCCTCGACTCCAGCTTCTCCGGCGCAAGCGGATTTTTGCACCAACAGCATGCATATCCCAAAAGTCGGACTTCCTACAAGTGGTATTAGAGCCATGGTTCTATTTCATATGTATGTTAATAGGATGTGAAAATCAGATCTTTAGATCTAATAAATTTGATTTGATCTAATTTAAATATACATGAGATGTGTTAGATCTAGATTATACATGAGATGTATATGCATATGTGATATGTGTAGATCAAAAAATTAAATCTTTAGATCTAAAAATCAGATTTAATAAATTAGATTAGATCTAATTGAAATATATGTGATGCATTATATTTTGTTTATACATGAGATGTATAATTGATATGCATATATGATATCTGTAGATATAGTTATATATGAGATGCATAATCTGATTTGACATTGCATGAGATGAATATTTTTAGACCCAAATATATATGAGATATATAAATGATCAAATCTATTTTAGATTAGATCTAAATTGGTTGGGTTAATCAAAATCATCTTGACATAAGGTTGCCCTGGCATAACAGAGATTATGCTGAATAGTTGTCCTAGGATGATGTGAGATGAGACCCTTTAATTTAATACTCTAGATCCATGTGTGAGATACATAATTAAATGTTTAGATATGAAAGTAGTTTCAATATCTAAACTACCTCATGTTTATAATGCACTTAATAAGGATCTGAAATTGAGAATTTAAGATCTTAATCTTTAAGCATAAAATATGAGGGTTTGGGCTTGGGTAGTTCAATTAGGTTTAGTAATTCGATTATTTTTGAGTAATCGATTTATACATGGTAGGGCTCAATCAAAATGAGTGGTTGATCCAATCCAATCAAGAGTTGATTAAGATTAAATCAAGAGGGCTCAAGATCAACCAAATAGTTGTAGATTGATCACATCAATTAACAGCCTCATATTGGATCGATTAACTTAAAGACCTGATTTGGCTCAGTGGCTCAAGCCTAAGTTTCACAAGTTAAACTATTCGAAATTGATTGATCTATTGGTGTCTAAGAAAAGTGGATTAAAAAGAGGTGGTTATTCAATTAGTTTCATTTGCTGACCTGACTAATTTATTGATATCTAAGAAAAGCAATAGGGGGACCCCCACCGATCTTATACTTATCTAGCCAATTTGATTGATTCGTCTTGATGTGGTTGCTTGATGATTCGATCTAACTTATACCCTTAGGGTTAGTCATAATAGTTATGACTAATTAAGATTAGATCCATTGTAATTATGGATTTACTTGAGATGTAAATTAATAATTAAAGTATTAAAGAGACCTATATTAAATCTCCTCAATAATATTATATTGAGGGGTCTTCCATCATTGTAGAGTACCATGCCCTCTTGATGTTGATTGTTCTTGGCTGGATACAGTGGGTCGTTGCATCAGGAGAGAAGTAACCGCTCTATATGCGGGGTGGAGATGGGGTTGGGTCCAAGATCTATCAGGTGAGGATCTAATGATATCTTCACTCGTGCTCAATGGTGGGTCTGATTTAATTAAGGAATGAAGTCAAGATCTGTTAGGTGAGGTCTCAGAACTTAGAGACCAAATCCGCTGTAATTTATTTGAGAAGTATTGGGCAAGAGTTGTCCACTCATTAGTTGACACATTCACCAAGATCTGTCAGATGAGGTGGGTGACAATTGATGGGACCACAGTATCTGCAAGAAATCCTAACTCATGAAGGGATTTCCGCTTTCCAACCCAAGGAGTGTTGGAATTCAAAAAATTAGTGGGAGCATATTTGTTTTAAAAATTTCTAGAATAAATATAAAATCAAGCACAAATATTTAGCTAGAATCTCTACTCTCTGATAGAATTAAAAATTGGCTTTCAATCCTCACAAACTTAAAACCAATTGACTAATCGATCAGTTATAAAGACTGGCTTAGAAACCTAAAATGGTTTTAAGCTCCGAGAAGTTAAGCTAACCAGGATATCCCTAAGTCATCAAACCATCTGACACTAACCAAAGAGCAATCAGTTCATGATCATTATCTGACAATGATTCAGGACTTGGATGAGCTTGAGAAGCTCAATATATCCAAGCACAAGGAATCACAAATGGATTTGATCCTGTAATTTCTTACTAGTTCATATGGATAGTTTATAGTAAACTACCACATGAATAAAATCGATTGTACCTTGGTTGAGTTGGTGACTATTGATGGGACTTTAAAAAGTTCAAGGAGAAGGATTCTTGTATACCTGGAGAACCTAGAGAAAAGGATAAGGGACATACCTTCAAAAGGTATAAGTAGATAGTGAATGCCATAGGATCTGAGAGATCCATAGATGAGATAAATCAGAAGTATATATAGTACCTCAGATTTAATAATATTGGAAAGGACAGAATAAATAAATTGAAAAGGTATGAGCTAGGCTCATCGACTCTTGAGTCATTTTTAATTTATGGATTCTGCCTTCAAGAATACATGGCTAAATCATCCAATGTAGGACATGGGGTAAGGACTACTAATATACTTGCCCTGATACATTCTAATGTATGCAGCCCATTTGATGAGCTGGTTAGGGTTGATTCTCTTTCCTTCATTACTCATATTGATGACTATGGGTATATGTGTGAGATACAAATCTGAAAGTTTTGAAAAGTTCAAAAATTCAGATATGAAGTAAAGAAATAAATTAGAAAGACCCTTAAGGTTCTTTGATGAGATCGAAGAGATGTATGCCTTAGTGAGAGCTTCTAATCTATCTCAAGAAAATGACATAATCTCATAATGAACTCTTTTTAGTGCACCTCAACTCGATAAGGTGTCAGTGAGGAGGAACTGGACTCTATTCGATACAGTCTAATCCATAATGAGCATCATTGATCCTCCCTTATTTTCTTTAGAAATATGCTTCACTTAATGAATAGAATTTCCTCTAAGCCTTTCCTATCATGCCGTATGAGATGTGGCATATATAGAATGTTTGGCCCATGTCAAGTGTTGACATATGGACCATGTTAGAGGTTAGATCTATGAGACTCCTTTCAAGATATCTTAAAGAGTTTTATGAATACTATATTTCTTCTCATAGATCACAATGTGATTGTGGTCCGATATGCTATGTTCTTGAAAAAATAGTTTGTCCAAGATGGAATAGTGAGAGGAAGACTGAGCTCAAAGAGAAAGTCTCTTTAGAGCAATAACTTATAGAACTTATTCATGTTGAGCCAGTACATGTAGTCCCTCCTTCATCTTATAATCTCCAGTCTTACTCAAAAATACTTAGGTATTTTGACATAGGACATAGAGGAAGTATTCCTCATGAGAGATAAAGAACATGAATTTGATGTGATCAAATCACCTGATGTGATCAAATATTCCTTGAGAAAAATATGTGTTTATAAGAAGGTCAGTGGGAGTATTGTCACGATCCTCATATTGTATGTGGATGACATCCTCCTAATTAAGAAAGTTATTCCTATGCTGATATCGATTTAAAATTTGGTTATCTAAACAAATTCTCCATAAAGTACCTCGAGAAGCATCCAATAAGGATTTATGAGATAGATCCAGGTCCATAAGATAGACCTAAGCAAATGCTAAATTTTTCATAAAAAATATACACAGAGGAAGTGCTGAAAGGGTTCAGCATGGATAACTCCAAGAAGGATTTCTATCCTTTAGGCATGAGACTGATCTCTCCAAGAAAATATATTGTGACACATTTGAAGAGATTCAGCATATGAACTAGATCCCTTATGCTTCAGCTAAAGGGAGCCTTATGTAAACCATACTATATACATGATCCGATATAGTCCTTGCTATGAGTGTCATGAGCAGACATTGGTTGAATCCAGATTGAGAATATTGGATAGCTGTGAAGAATATTTCTAGATACTTAAGAAGCACTTAGGATGTGTTCATGGTCTTTGGGAGGAGAAGAAAAATTAAGGATAAAAAGATTTACAATTCAGACTTTAAGTATGATGTTGATGGTAGAGAGTCTACATTAGGATTATTTCCTTGTGCAATGGGATTCGATAAATTAGAAGAGTTCCAAATAATCGATCATTGTAGATTTTAGAAGTCGAGTATGTCACTACTTATGAGGTGGCTAAGGGAGTATTATAGTTTGTTGCAGAACTAGATGTAATGTCATGAGAAGACACAATACTGTTCTTAAGCAGTGATGGCGCCATAGCTCTAGCTAAGGAGCTAAGGTCTCACTAGAGCTCTTAGCACATAAGAGCGATGATTCACGATTATTTCGAGAAGTAACACTTCGAGGATCAGAGTAAATCTCATGAAAATGTGGGGGCCCATGACTAAATGATTTAGCTAGTCAGAACTAAGGCACATCTTAAGAAGATGGGGCTTAAGTTTGTGGCAGATTGGCTTTAGTGTAAGTGAAAGATTGTTAGATATATGTCCTAAAAGTCAATTAGGCTGACACATTAATTCTTTCTAGGACATAATTTTATACTTAATTTAATTAATTAGTGCAGTTAATTCTATTTATGTAGTATATGTGTTCATGAGTCATTCAAAAAATTAATAGATAATGACACATATTCTTAAGAGTTAAGAATTGAGACGTGCCATTGATGGTTAATTTCTAAATTACTCCCGATTGAAGGATCATCACAGAGTGATGATTGATCCAGTAAGATTGGTGCATGGATCGCCTTCCTTAAAATAGATAAGTCTCGAGTCTACAGTACGGGGATACTGAAGCGAGAGTACAGAAATTTGTTAGAAAATAAAAGTACTGAATGTGATCAATATGACAAGTCATTTAGATGTCTACTTACTTATTAGTGATATTCTCGATGCTATAGTTGCGTGATTGATTCTTAGATCTGCGGTACTTCGATTGTTTACAATGAAGTTGTTGTAGTTTGCTTGCACCATAAATCAGTCTTCTAGATATACAGAACTCTGAGGTGTATGTTAGCTATAGTAGATTCATTGTAGGAATAGGGTGTGCATTAAGATGGGATCTATCGATCTTA
The DNA here is from genome assembly GCF_000442705.2 of Elaeis guineensis. Lineage (NCBI taxonomy): Eukaryota > Viridiplantae > Streptophyta > Magnoliopsida > Arecales > Arecaceae > Elaeis > Elaeis guineensis. The sequence goes on from NC_026003.2 coordinate 105,105,216, forward strand.
GTAGAAAATGAGCAGTCATATATGATTTATGAAATTGAGTTTGAAAGATTTTGGCCAGGGCAGTGTGAATGATGGAAAAGAATTTTATCAGATTTTACAAATGAACTCAAGTCGAATAAATCTTTCATATGACAGACAATAGGGTTTGATGAGTTTTTCATAACTTCTGTCTTGTCGGGACTCACAATAGAAGAATTGAATTATATGGTAACTACATCTAGAGATTCATCCTTCTATTCTGTTAGATTATCACTTCATACTACTAGGCATCACTAATGGATTGTGAGATAAATGAGAATTATTTTGATAGTCCATAATTCTTGATTGGTGAGTTGAAATTATTCCAATCTGTTGAAAAGAGTTTCAATGATATTTTGACGGAAATCAAAGTATTTCTCATTACCAGACAGAATAGAACCTATGAGGTCATGCATAAAAGAAATTCTGACTGATCAGACTGTCGAATCATGATTTCAAATTGCAAATCACAAGTAGTCCTAATTATCAATTTTAATTGATGATTGGATTTAAATGTAAAAGTTATATAAGGGCTTACTAAGAGTTAGTAAGTTATAGGAGGACTAAATTGTAAATATTGCTAAATTATTTGACTTGATTAAATATGTGAATTGGATCCTAATCGAATTAAATCAGATTTAATTTGATTAATTTTGGTTTGAGTTTGACTTAAATTAGGTTTCATAAGTTTAATGAGATTTGACCAAATGAACACTTAACCCAAATCTATCTTGATTAGGTTTCATCTAATCTTTAGCCGTGTTTGATTTGGATAAGGTCTTAGTCAATTTAAATCAGATTTAATTTAATTTGATATGGTTTGAATTTAACTTGGATTAAGTTTCATTAGTCTAATGGGATTGGACTTAATTTATATTGAAACCTAATCTAAGTTGGACTTCAAATATGATTTGAATTTGAACCCAAACCAACCCTTAACCAAATTCAAAGAGGAGTTCTACCCATAGAAGGACTCTCCCTTTATTATGTGGTTCCTCCTCTTGTTTTCATTGGAGAAAATATGGCATGGAAAGGTGGGCGCACAAGAGGGAAGGGCGGCACTTATCTCCAAGAGTCTAAGTGATCTTGGACTCCTGACAAACCCTAGCCTCTTAGGATTTAAATAGAGGGGATTTGTTGGGACACCTCAGATGGATGAGATCTGATCTTGGACACCCCAAGAGAGAGGGTGTGTGTGAGATAGGGAGGATGCCAAGGTGGTTGGCATGAAGGATTTTCCATGGGGAAGAAAAGATGAGACACCAACTCTCATGATCCTTTAATTTTAACAACCAAGAGTAGGTTGTTTGAAGGTAATCTCCTCTCTCTCTCATGTCCTAAATTTTTCTTACCCTCTCTTACAAAGATGTCCAAGAGTTGGACATAAATAAAATCAGATTTGATCTGATTTTTTTCTCCTTCTTGGTCTATGCCATGGACATAAAATTTTCTCTTATCTTTGTCTAAGAGTTGGACATGATTAAAATCAGATTTGATCTAATTTTTGTCTCTTTTTATTTTTTAAAGATGTCCAAGAGTTGGACATGATTAAATTAGATTTGATTAGATTTAATTTTTTTAATCCATGAGATGAACGGTTCTCCTCTACCTTTTTCAGATCTAATCCAAGGGTTGGACAAGAAGGAAGAAGAAAATAATTTGATCTCTTATCTTCTCTAATAGATTTTTGATTTTTTCTTGAAAAGAGAAAAGTGAAAAAAAATCAAATGTGATCTGATTTCATCATCCTCCTATTGATCTGATTGATTCTCTTGAGAAGAATATCAAAAGATCAATCTAATTCGATAATTCAGGAAGCGATCTCTGCAAGAGAGCTAACACCTCGAGAAGATCGAGTCCTCCTAATCAAATCAATTTTGGTAGATATCCGTAGAGGTCAGACGCATGTACGGTTCTACAAAAATCTCACCAGATTACCACAGATCATCGGATCATTGTGAAGATCTACCCGCACAAAGGTAAAGGTCTAAATCTGATTTTTATTTTCAGTATCTTAATTTCAGTATGCAAACTTTTCTGGCATATATAGATTAGATCTATAATTTTTATGCATGTTAGATTTAAAATAATTTTAAATCTAGATCGATTTCAATTTTTGCTGCATTCACAATTTTTAAAAGTTAAAAATCTGTATGTTCTGATGTTCGCATGCATATCCCGGAGGTCGGACTTCCTACAGGATGATTCATAAGGTTGGTGATAAACTTGTGCTGATCCGATAGAGGATCCTAGATTGAAATTATGATGATCTTTTCGATATGGATTTTCATCCTGATTTTCGTGGAACAACCAATGCTTATTTTGAACATGCTTCTTGATCTATTGTTCGAGTTGTCTAGATTTGACCCATCCTGATTGTTAGATATCATTATCTGAATAGTTGTGCCCTTTCTCTTTCATAATTTTCCACCATCATGATCATCATCGATTTATGATATCTCTGATTATTGATTTCGACTATATATAGATGCCATCAATCAAATGAGGATATTGAGCAAGGACATAGACACTCTAATCCTAAATCAAGATAGATCCTAATCCTTATTTCTAAATTAGTCCTTTTTGAATCAAGAAATTTGGGATTTATAGTGATTCGAGTATCAAGGCTTGAAAATAGAAATCTAATAATAATTTACTATTTCTAGTGTTGATAGTTGATCGAAGATGTGCTAAGATTATGTTGATTGTTGGACATGCTAGTCACGGACTGATAAAGCAATTCCAGAGTTCGTCGACTATAAATGTAAGAATCCCTATACATGATCACCATTATGTATATTATTTTTATCATTAGATTTGTATCGTTGCTTTTGTACCGTTGGATTTGTGTTGATGGATTTATCATGTTTGAGATACTCCTGTTTCTCATATAATTTTTCTACATGAATATATTATGTATTGATTATATGTGTATCAGTAATTGATGATATGATTATACGGATATGATATACTTATATGATATACTTATCTTGATCACACTATAAACTAGAATTGATATGACAAAATCAATATAAAATATTTGGATGGAAAAGATGTGGTTTGGACTAGCCTTGTCATATGGATAGCCGGCAAGGAGCTTATGCCTGGGACAGCCCACTAGGAGCTTATGCCTGAGACAGCCTCTAGGAGCTTATATCTGGAATAGTCCATCAAGAGCTTATGCCTAAAACAGCCTCTACGGGTTTACGTATGAAATTTTGAGTCAGGCCAAGATTGAGGCATGATCTTGATTAGTCCAAAGCCGAAAAGAAAAAAAAGGTTAAGAAAACTAAATGTGTAATAAGAGAAATAGATGACAAGACAAGAAATAGATGCTGAATAAAAGGGTTTCACTGGTTGATATATGACGACATATCTCTTTTAACAAGACAGATAATTGACACATATTTTGATAAGATAAGATATGAGATTTTATGCTTATTTGCTTATCTTTATTTTTAGATTATATTATTATATTGGTGTGATATGTGGGATCTTACCAGACTGTAAAGCTCACTATCCTTTCATTTTTCTTTTCTTTTCAGAGTTGCAGGATGCTTATGATTGGCTATGGTTGTATTCGCGGGTGAGCAGATAAATAGATAGAATGTCATCAAGACCAAATGGATGATTGAAGGAATTAAATTTATAATTATACGAGTTTTACTAATTATTATTGAAATTAGATCATTATGGATGTTGATGTTGTAATAAATTTTAAAAGGTCTTGCATATTCTTTAGGGCTTGCTCTAAGGAGTGTGTGGCCATCGCATACTCAATCCGGATGCCGGATCTGAGGCATGACACCTGCTTACAAGTATATCTATGAGTGCCTGCTTACAAGTATACTATCTTTTGGAAACATAATTCCCGTGGTTGGTGGGTGCTTATCATGCTAGATTGAGTATAAATTAATTGCTGTGACATCTCAATCAGGATAAGTTTACAATTTCCAATTAAAAAGCATGAAGGGTTCTATCTGCTGGTTGGTATGAATCTACGGCATAAAGAACTTATCAGTATAATATAGAAACGAGAAATCAAGGTTTGCTAACTCTCTTGAACCAAAAAAGGGTGATAAAACATTGTACATTACATGGTAGCTATTTTTGGCAAAATATTTACTTTCTGTCATACCTTGGCATCGATTAGGTGACATAACTTAATCATGTCCAAAGGTTGGGAGTTTGGTTGTGCTTTGAAAATAGATAGCTGTTGAGATACAATTTGCATTGTTGGACGAGAATGTGGGCTATTGTCCAAACACTTGAATGCTGTCATTACCACCGTGACTAACTCATTTGCAACTTGAGTTGTAGGAGGTGATAGTCG
>NC_026003.2:105109666-105137166 GCF_000442705.2 Elaeis guineensis
GAGAGTTCGAGGCATTTTATAGCTACCATCTAGCTGCACAATCCCCTGTATGAACATGAGGGACGGGTGATGGAATTTTTCTGATGCTTTGAATGTTTCAAGCTGAATGAGGGTTGGTGGTCCGTATTGTTCGCTTTCTTCCATTAGTAGTAGGTGGGTGGTCAACACCAAAAGAAAAAAAAATACTTTACAGAAACCCCATGGAACTGGACTAGACTTTGCTAACATGTCATGTACCTTTTAGCAAAGCAGCCATTTCAACTAAAGGGTGACTGACATGTAATCAATGTCGGTGGGTCCATCATGTCTGCCTTCTTTTTATCGGGCACTACGTTGCGATCCATCTTCAGTTATGTGTCTTTCTTCATCAAGAAAAAAATTCTGTTCTCTCTCCAATCTCTGCTTGTCAGCTTATAAAAATCTATAGTCGTTGGCGTGCTGCACCACCGCGTGACCTACATGGTGTAGAATATCATTTCTCCCACGCCGGTCCCTATCCTCTTTGCTTTTTTTTTTTTTTTGGTAAAATCTCCCTACCTGTTTTCGTCATTAAAAGTCAAAAAGAAGGGATAGCATTTACCTGTGCACCGCACCAGCATGTATAGAATATCATTTCTCCCACGCCGGTCCCTATCCTCTTTGTTTTTTTTTTTTTTTTCCGATAAAATATCCCTACCTGTTTTTGTCATTAAAAAACAAAAAGAAGGGATAGCATTTACCTGTACACAATACCATTTTGATACGATGCACGGCATGTCCCATCCATTATGCGATGGACGGCCATGCATGGCCATACATAACGATGTGTATCCGCATGTGGCCGTCCATCGCGATGGATAGTGCGCTGTGCACCACACCGTGAGGTGCACAACAAAGAATCCGAGCTCTAGCATTTAATCTGTGAATTAAAATGAAAGGTGGGAGTTATTAACCTTCAAATTAAAAATCTTATCATGCGAAAAAGGATAGTCTAAAATTAAAAAATCTTATCATGCTTCGAATTCAGCATTCAGAAATTAGTCATGCGATGGGCGCACACCAGTACGAATGGGAGAAGTCCCACAGTCTACAGAAATAGTACCTTTCCTCTAGTGCTATTGTTATGGCCAGAGGCTCATGACTTAGTATGTTAGATATTATCCATTCTGGTCTGCAACCTATGGTCCAGAGGTTGTATGGGCTGTTTTAGGCCTCATAATTCAGTCCTTCAAAAAATACCTCACGTGAAAAAGATGGCCCCTTCTTATATTATCCAAAGTTTTTCTTAATTCACAATTAATATGGAACTAATGATAAACTCCCTTCTATGCCATAATAAAACCTTATGTATCATAATAAAACCTTATGTAATTTATAAGACTTAGTCATTCAACTGTTATTGTTGATGTCCTATCTAATCAATTATTTCAAGCCGTAATCCCAACCCTAGCCAGTTACGGGCATCCTGTAACTCTAAAAAAGAAAAGAGGAAGATTGTGAGTTTTATAGCTCATTAAGAATTCCTACGCACCAGTATCAATATGATAATAAACTAGCTTATAACCCCATATGATGCATGAGATGCGATCAGCATCCGCATAGAAATCCAATGTAAAATTTTAAACAACCACATAAAACACCAACAAAATCCAAAAAATAGTCTTTTTGATCCAACAAAAACAACAACAAAAAAAAAAAGAATTCTTAGAAGTAATACCTTGTCAGTCTCATCCTAGATCGTCAGAGGGGGATCCTCCTTCGACGCACCTAAAACCCTCATCTCCTTCTCTTGATGTCCCAATGTCCAATTGATTCCAATCGTATTCTAACCCTATTCCATGCGATCCGACCTCCCCAAAATCTAATCCTTGAAGAAGAGATCTTCGACCTATGGATTCTCACCGGCTTCAGAATTCCAGCGATGATGGGATAAATCTTCAACCGAGAGGATGGAGGGCCAATTGGAACAATCTCAAATTGAAGAGATGAAGATTGCAAGATTTTGGATATCGCCGAGATCAAAGATGAAGTTAAAAAAATCACATCATGGCATATGGAAACTCATCGTCTAACAATTCCACCGAAGTCTCCCTCCCACTCCACCCTTTTCATTTTTAATTTTTGTTCTTCTCCTAATCTCGATCGAAGGACAGGGCCATTGCCATAGCAAACAACACTAGACCTAATAGAAACTTATATGTTATGACCCATCAATTGCTATGTGCATATCAATGAAGTCTATAATGATAGATTGGGGAGAAAATCACATTGACTCAGATATGCTAACTAATAATTCCCTATTGGGGCTGTCATCGGACTCAGTCTGACTCAAGTCCAACTAAAATAAATCGAGGTTTAAACAATTGATACATTCGAGCAGGTTGGAACTAAATCTGCACTCTCATGGATCTAGCCTTAATTTAATTCTAGCCTAAGAACATAAAAGAAAACAAACCTAAAAAAGAGAGAGAACATAGAAGCAACGCCTCGTACCCTTCCGTCGACTTACCGGCAAATTCTGCAAGCACTCCAGTAGCAACCGACATCCCCGCACATAGCACCCTCATGCCGGCCTTCGCTATCACCATGCCCAACCTCTCTTCCACCGCCGCCGCCCCTCAAAAAAAGAAAAAAAACAACTTCAAAACGAGGGAGCACATAAAAGTAACGCCTCATACCCCTCCACCGACTCACCAGCGAATTCTGCAAGCGCTCTGTAGTGGCAACCGACATCCCCACGCACAGCACCCTCACACCGGCCACCGCTGTCATCATCCCCAGCCCCTCTTCCACCGCTGCCACCCTCTCTCTCTGCTGCTCAATCACCGACGCTACCCCTGCCACGAAGAAATCCACGCCACCAATCACCTCCACCTCACTGACCGCATCGAGCATCCGGGACCACCCCACGCAGACCCTGTAGAACGGGGCTGCTCCGCTGCCACTGGCACACAATCCTTCGCAGAGAGGGCGGCGGCGTCGATGGAGGGGAGGGGGGAGAAGTCTGCTACGGCGATGGAGGAGGAGACGGCGACATCGTCGGAGGAGAGGAGGGGTTGGGGGTTGGTGTTAAAGGAAATCACAGAAGCAATCTAAGAACACACAAGAACCCAAATGATTAGGAATAGAGAGTATTGTTCTCTCCTGCTGATCAAATTCGCATTTACACAATGGCCTGTATTTTTTTGTAACAGAAAACAGAGTCAAACAGAGATGCAATTTCTCTCTCCTCTCCTTGATGATCCTCATCAATCAAGCTACGCATGACACATATATCTCCTTTCTTTCTCCAATAACGGCCTCCAACAAACAAAACAAACATTCCCACCTATTCTCATTAACTTCTATGCACCGTTTCGTAACTAATACTCCCCTTAAGATTCCTTGTCCTCAAGGAAAAATGAAAGAAATCTAGCACGCAGTTCATATGCGAACTCCCATGAGGCATCAGCAGGGGAGTGGCCTCTCCAGTGAATCAAAAGCTGCATGGCTATACTATTTTTATGCTTAACCATACGTCGATCCAAGATTGCTTGAGGATAAGCATCTTGAATGTGAGAGATGGATGGCAAAGGGAAAACAGGTGCAGTGGTTGGAGAGCCAAGTTTCGATTGAGAGACATGGAAGACATTGTAAATGGAGGCTTCCACGGGCAAATTCAACTTGTAAGCAACCTTACCAATCTTGTCCAACACCTGATGAGGTCCGTAATACTTAGGTTAGAGTTTTTGATGTGGAGTATGAAGGAAAGTCTACTGATATTGTTGCAATTTAGATATACCCAATCCCCCACCTCGAACTGCTTGTCTGTTTTGTGTTTATCAACTTGCTCTTTCATGCGATGAGAAGCCCACTGCAGATGGTACTTGAGCACAGCTAAAGCAGATTCACGATCTCGTAGATAAATGTCCACAGCGGAGATGTTGGAATCACCAAGAAAATAAGGTAGATGCAACAAAGGAGGTATGCCATACAAGGCTTCGAAAGGAGTGGTCTGGATGGTGGAGTGAAAGATGGTATTGTACCAGAATTTAGTCAAGGATAGCCATTGAATCCATGAACGGGGTAAGTCCCCTGTCATGCAACGAAGATAACATTGCAAGCACCTATTGATAACTTTAGTTTGCCCATCTGTCTGTGCATGATAGGCTGTGGAGAACTGCAATTAAACTCTCTACAACCTGAAAAGTTCCTTCCAAAAAGCACTTGAGGAAGAGAGAATCTCTATCACTTGTGATAGTACTTGGCAGGCCATGCCTCTTATACACATTATCAAGAAAAACTTCTGCCACCTGTTTAGCTGAGAAAGGATGTTTGAGGCCCATAAAGTGATTGAATTTTGACAAACGGTCCACCACCACAAAATCACCATGCACCCTTGAGATACTAGTAAGCCTTCTATAAAATCCATGGTAATATCACTAAACAAGGTAGATGGAAGGGTTAATGGTTGCAACAATCCAGGAGAAGGAACCAGCTCATGTTTGAACTGTTAACAAATGGAGCAAGTTCTAATATATTCTCTAACTTTCTTGGTCATACCAGGCTAGTAAATAATTAAAGAAAGGTGCTTCAATGTTGCAGTCACACTATAATGGCCACCAATATAAGAATCATAAAACAATGCAACAATTCTTTATATAATTGCTCATTCTTGCCCACCGCCAATCTTCCCCTTCTTCTCAATTGTTGGTTGTTCCAAGTATAAGCTGGATGCCTAGCTAGATCCTCTAACTTGTCCTTAATCAATTTGGACAAGTGAGCATCAGTTTGCCAAGTGTTGCTGATCTGTTCAAACAAAACAGCTGGCAAAATTATTGAAGTTAAAACTTGCAGAGACAAATTAATGAGGAGCCCTGGACAAAGCATCTGCAACCTTGTTCTCAATGCCCTTCTTATGTTTAATCTCATAATCAAATTGCATTAGTACATTAAATCATAAAATCTTTTAGATCAGATCTAAATTTTTATAATTTTAAATTAAAATAATTTTGATTAATCAAAATTAGATGTAACTAGTTTCTTCACAACTTGCATCACATACAACAATACCTAGGATTTTAAAATCTAGGATTTTGCAAAAAAGTAAATTTTTTCCTTTCGCTTTCTTCTTCATGGGACCTCATAGTGGCATCTCTACACGTCATAAGAGCATCCCATTGAATAGAAAAAGAAGATCATGTAACCCTACTTGCTCCTATGATCGAATGGCCTGGTGATTACCCAATCTAAGTACTTTGCTACTTAGAACATCTAATCTAATTCACATATCATATATGCAAAAATTTAGATGTAATCTTAATTTTATTAGATCTAATTTTATATTAGATCATATCTAAAATTAGATCATAACACATCTCATGCATTACTAAATCTAGATTTCAACTTTACATGCATATATGTTCATGTCATAACGAACCTCGCTCTGATACCATTTGAAGGGAAGCGTGATGGTTTTGTGCATGTATTTTTAAAAAATTTACAGCAAAACATATATAGATTAAATAATTTAATCTACAATGTATGCATAGATCAAATTTAAAACTATCATACAGAATCTATGACATGAACTAATATGTATATATGTAAATTTAAAACCTAAAATTTAGCAAGTATAGATCATATCTATGTAATTAGATCATATCTAAATTATATTTAGACCATATCTAAATACGAATTGAGTTTAAAATTTCAAACCTGAATGTGGATAGTAGATCACCGCATCCAAAATCTATAGTGGTTGGTTCTTCATGATGCTCGACAGCCGCACACGCGTTTGGCCTCTACAGGTATTCACACGAAGTCCTTATGCTAATCGATCTCTCTGAGAGTGCTAGCTCGTGAAGACATAATGCTTTGGCTGATCTAAGAAGAACATGAAGAAGATGAAGACCAAGGAGCTCCTCTCCTTTTTCTTTCTGGATCTACGCATCAGATCTTTACAATAGAGATCAAGAGAAGAATCCTTTCTTCTCAATTCTCTCATGCACAAAAGAGAACCTTTCTCTCTTTCTTTCACACCTTTAAGAAGAATTTTTTTCTCTAACTTTTTATGATAAAAATTAGATCTAATTTAATTTTTTATATTAAAAATTATATAAAATTTTAAACTCTAAAAAATCCCAAAAGAGAGACCCAAGAGGAGAACCATTCTTCTCTCTTCTTCTCCCTTTTCTTCTTGATCTAGAACTCTAGGAAGCTCCAAAAATCCAACCAAATTTTTTTATATTTCTTCTCTAAATTTTCATATTAGAAATTAGATCAAATCTAATTTTTATTTTAGAAAAAAATAGAAAAAATTATGAAAGAAGAACTCCTTCTTCTCCAAGGCTGCGCATAAGAAAGAAGATCTTTTCTCTTCCTTCTCTTTCTCTTATTGGAAAGAACTTTTTTTCTTCAATTTTTCACTATAAAATTAATAAGAGAAGCCCTCTTTGTTGCCCAAGAACCAACAGCAAAAATCTCATAAAATCACTCTAAGATGGAGAGGAGAAGAGGGGTTGGCGTGTGGAGTTGGACGCCCCTCCTTTGTTTCTTTTGTGACAAGAAGAGGGGAAGGATGCCTCTTATCTCATGCATGGAAGAGAGGAGAAGGGGCGTGCCATCTGATTTTGGGCATGAGAAATTCCACGGTGAAAGGTGTGGGGAATGAGGATTAAATAGATTGGTGGTTTAAGAGTTGGTTCATTCCTATTCCAAATAGGATTCAAGAATCTTGTTCCAACTCTAACTAACCCATGGATCCAATTCTAACCAATTTAGAAATTAATTATAACAAACTAACTAATTAGGTTCTAGCCCAATTATGAAATCAATTAGGCCCCAATCCAATTAAAAATTAGTTAGATTAAAACCTTATTGATCCAAGGATTGATTCTTGATGGATATCAGGGAAGCTATTTGATACTAGGACTTGATCCAATCAAGTCAATTATCCAATAGAATTTGATCCAATCAAAATCTATATAAAACTAATTGAATTTCATTCAATTTAAAATTTGATTTGCATCCCTGAGATCAATTAGAACAAATCCTATTATCCAATAGGGATGCATCCAATCAATCCAAAGTCAATCTAATTGAATCTAATTCAATTAGATCTGATCTAATCTTCATTGTTTAATTAAATTGAGCCAATTAACAATCATATTATTAATTAATTATTCTTTTAATTTATCAACTATTAATAAATATTTATTGCAACCTTTGTAAAGGTTTAATCATCAATCACATTGATAATTAAATCCTTTAACGATTCATAATCATCGATCAACCATTTGATTAGATAGATACTTCTATCTGTGTGACCTCATAGATTTAAACCTAAGCTGATAGTATAAGAATAATTTTTATACTAATCGATGTTACCATCTAGCAATAGTTTTTGATATTCGGATAGGCCGAATGTATGCCCAGCAACACTCTAGAACCCATGTGGATATAGTTACCATATAATTCATCCTTTTGATACTTGATGCTCAAAGATGACTAAAGGTTAAACTGTCAACTCAGGATGAGTGATCCATATTGTGTCTCAACCTCAAAAATCCTATGACTCCTCACTAGGACTACTTTGATCAAATTTTACTAAATTGAAATGCAGTGATGCATCATCTCTAATTTTACTTGAAGTGGTCAATCCCATCTTGACTCACACTCAGATATCACAAGTACTTAACTGTATCTCGAAACCTTCTGTTATCAAATTTGAAATTCGGATAGTCTAACACAAAAGCACAGTGAGTTGCTTGTAAGTCACCGAGGCAGTCTCAGATCAGAGGGACACATACCCATAGTCCATTAGAGCAACTCTTGACAGCAGAATACTTCGGAGGTGGTCACACTTAGTGAAATATACTCCTACATATCACTCATATGCCATATCCATGTCACCACATGCTTTGGTTAAGAGGATAACCAACTAATATGACACACAACGATCTACACTCAATATAATTATCATCCTTGTAACAATTGTATTATTTGATCGCAAGCAAGATTTAAGAACCACATGATAAATTCTCCTTTATCATTTTAGAAGTAGCTTTAAGGACTTCATCATAACATATAAGTTCTATTTAGGAAGATGTATTCTTTGTGATGAATCTGTCAGATAATATTTATCATTTTATAATTCACAGACATGTATGGAGCACAATCATCTACAACCTAGATGATTGACTTTAGGACATATTTTTCAACATTAATAACTTGGTATTTCAAATTAACATCTTGATAAGACACATCAGTCTTATGATAGACTAACAAGGTCACACAACTATTTTGTTCTTTATAACTGACCCAATCGAGGTCAAATGATCTTTATAATTATCTAACCGATATTAGATAATGATCATTTATTATGAATAACTTCAAAGAATTTGGAACTTTTCCAAAGTCACTAAGACCCAAATCGAGTCAAATGAGATCAAAAATATTTGATCTAAATAAAAGACATGGACACATATGAAAGAAATTCATTTCATTAATCATAAAAATAATTACAAAAGCCCACATTGGACCAATACAAGAGTTGATAAAAAGAAAAGATACGATAACTTAGGCATTAGCCTGAGGATCGTTTGCTGAAGGAGCTAAAGGTCGGATCCTTGGTAGCTGTTGGAGACTCCACAAGAAATGACTTCGATGGCTAGGACCTCAATTGTGGCAGTTAGAACTTTGATGGGAGGAGCTTCAGACTGAGATTCAGAGATCACCTCGGGCACCTCGATAGTAGGAGTAGGTGACATCAATTGATTGGCAACCTCAACCGCTGCTACCAAAGCTGCATCAATAGGGACCTTGCTGAAGTCAAGGTCAGGAAATAACTTCATAAGTAGGTTTTCATAGATCAAAACATCATAATTGAAAGCTCCTTCGAATGCCTCAGTGACCTCGCCCTGAAATGCCTCCGAGATCTTATACCCCTCCACAGCCTTAACTACCATCTCTTTCTCCTTCTTGACCTATCATGTTAAGACCGAGATGCTCTTATCTAATCTAAAACAATACCATCAGTTTCTTTCAATTTGGCCTCCAATTTTGAAGTTTTCTCAGCCCCCTATCGTAGCTCGGCCAGCTTCTCTTCAGCTACATTTATTTTTCTTTACTAGTCTAGCAAAGTTTGGTTCTTCTCTTTTATTGTATTCATTTTGTAATAACCAATCCAATATATATATATATATATATATATATATATATATATATATATATATATATATATATATATATATTTTTTTTTTTTTTTTTTTTTTTTTTTTTTTTTTTTTTTTTTAACCACACACATGGGGCACGTGAGCCAGAAAGAAGAGGAACTCCCAAAAGAGTCCTCTTGTCCCCTTTGAATCCGATCAAGTCAGGGGTTCCTAGGGCCAACCAAACTCCGACGAGGACTCTAGGACTCCCTTCTATAAATTCCCTAGCCCCCTTCCCATGTGCATCCGCCCAAATTTCCAATCAATGGCTGGTGAAATCATGGGTTTAATTTTGTTGGATTGGTTTCAATGAGTATTCTTCGATGAATCACCGCTGATTCCTCACCAAAATGAGGTAAGATCTCCTATCCTCCTTCCTCTTTTCTTTCTTGAACCCAAAGTTTTTGACGATCGGATTTAGCTATCGGTCGCCAGATTTCATGGACACCAAACCTTCTCTATTTTTTTTTTGATTTTTCTTCCACCAGACTGGTCACCGTCATTGAAGATGGCCTTGCTATGGTCATTGAGGGCTAAAACAATCCTAGCGGTAGCCACCCGAGGCACTATCGGAGAAAGCCATGGTCGTGGAAGGTGGGTCGGCTTGAGACCCTCCCTTCCACTATTTCAACGAAGAAGAAGTGAAGAATAAACTAGGAAAAGAAAAAAAAAAGAGAGAAAGAGAAAGAAAGAAGGAAAAAAAGAAAAAGAAGAAAAAAAAGGAGAGTTACCCTCTTCCCTCTCTCCTCTCTCTATTCTTTATCCACTTTCTCTCTTTACCAATTTCTCTCCTTATTTTCTCTCTCTAGTTTCTTTCTCTAGATTTTTTCTCTCTCTTCATGATTATTTCTCTCTAAAATCTAATGGACTAGTGGAGGGTCTAGATACTTAAACAAATCCAAATCTTGTTTGATCGATCCTAGGAGAGGTTCTGAATTTGTGATGTTTAGGGGTATCTTTGTAATTTTCTTATCCATAATCGTGCATGATTTTTTGGTTTATTTGTGATTATGTAAAGATATAACTGATTGTATAAGAAGATGTCAAGCAGAATATCTTGATTCTAAGTTCGTAGATCGAGGAGTTATCGATTATTCTATTTGAGTTAACCACCGATAAAAGGATTTTTGGACACAAACATCAGTATATATATTTATTTTTGTACTACATGATTTGATTTCTTATGGCTAATATTTACTTATGATTGTTGGCATGATTATGGATATATTTTGTATCATATGTTTGTACAAAATAGCAATAGTTTTTGACTGGTTTGGGTTATAATACTGACTATTAAGAATTTTGAAAAGAACATAATATAAAACAGTATTTTATTTTATGATATGATTTAGATTTAATAATTTGATGATCAAGAAGGGGGTGTTAGGATTGGCCATGTTAAATTGAGAATAGTCTTGTCACGGGCAAGAACGTGACATCGAGATATAGTCTATCATGGGCAGATACATGGTACTGAGAATAGCCTGTCATGGATAGATACATGGTACAGAGAATAGCCCCACCATAGGCAGATACCTGATGTTTAGGTTTCCCACCATGGCTTGAAGCATGGATATTCTAATTTGCCACTATAGGCTGAAGTGCGGTTATTCTAGTTTGCCACCACGGGCTGAAGCACGGTTATTCTGGTTCGCCACCACAGGCTAAAGTGTGGTTTATGGCTTGCCAGTCATAGATTGTAGTGTGATCATGGTTAGTCTGAAACACTAAAGATAACTATTGATTGATCTGGATAATGTTAATGAGATGTGGATGATAAGATATAAAACCATAATTAAGTAAAAATAAGTTTTACTTAATGATGCATGTATGGTATATCACTTTTAGAAAATTCAATGGTGTATGATGTATGAATTTATATATATCGATATTGAGTTATACTAGATGCTTGACATGGGATTTCGTGGCTTATGGTTTTTTCTTTATACTGTTCATACGTTATTTTCAATCATACTATTGTATTGGTGTAAGTGTTAGGATTCTTACTGGGCAGTAAAGCTCACCACCCTCCTTTAGTCTTTTCTTTTTCTGAGTGGCTGGATGCTCATTGTAGGCTACGATTGGGGTTATAGATGAACGTATGATTAGATAGAGTATTCTTGATATCCAGTTGGATGATAGAAGGAACTGAATTTATACTTATGCAAATTTTATGAATTGTTATGAAAGTAGATCATTATTATTTATGGATATTGAGATGTTATAACAAATTATAAAGCCTTGCATATTCTTTAAGATTTTATCCTAAGGAGTATGTAGCCATCATGTATCCGATCCGGATACTGGATTCAGGACGTGATAGAATAGTATTAGAACTTAGATTTAAGATCATTAGGGATTGTGACATAAGTGATATCAAAATTTTAGATTATGATCAATAAAGTGTGATAAAGTGATATCAGAGCTTAAGATTGTAATCTCTAGGGATTGTGACTCAAGGGGTATTGAGCATAAGGTTATGATTATTAAGGATGTGATAGAATGATATCAGAGCTTAGGTTTAAGGTCATTAGGGACTGTGACATAAGTGATATCAAAATTTTGGATGATGATCAATAGAGTGTGACAGAATGGTATGATCACTAGGAACATAATAGAAGTACTAAAAAAGATATGAGTTAAATTTTAGATCAATAGGTATTATGATGAAATTTATGCATAATTGGCATATGATACATATAACAGAATTGATGAGTTATATCTTGAATATCAATAAGTAGGACTTGATCTAAATATAAAAGGTGTTGACATTGGAATAAAGTGGGATATATCGATATATGGTGTTCAGTATACCTGTTCAATTGTTGGTTAGATGATTTTAGAATTTTAAAACTTGATATGAATGAAGATAATGATGACTTTTCTAAATTTTGATATTAATTATTTGATCATTATAGTTTTGCCTTTATCAGAAGAAAGTTATGTAAGATGTAACTTAAGAAAGAATTGCATTATACAAGAAAAGAATATTTTTTTCCTATTTTCGAGCACTAAACCAATAAGAGGATCATGTATGAAACTCGCATATAAGTAAAAAATATATTTGGTTCTATTGATAAATTGGATTTTATTGTGAGAGCATGACATAAAGAATATTGAAACTTAAGGTTGTGATTACCAGGGATTGTGATAGAGGTGATTCATAGTGTTTGAATTTTGATGGATAATTTGATGTCTCAAACTATAATTTGAAGGATTGACAAATTTATAATCTTATTGGATTGGAAGTTATTTACCAAACTTAAGATATTCAATAGATTAAATCAGAGTGCACAGCGAAAGTGTAATGGTTTAAGTGAAGGTATTTTGGTAAAGAATTTGAATTTATTTTCTCAATCAAAAAGGTTAGTTAGGAGTTCGAGAATAAGATAAGAATTTTATATTATCAAATTTTGAATTTTTAGTATACTAATTTTGAAGATGAAATTATTTTAAGAGGAGAGAATGTAATAACCAGCCCAATATATATATATATATATATATATATATATATATATATATATATATATATATATATATGTATGTATGTATGTATGTATATATATATATATGTATGTATGTGTGTGTATATATATATATATATATGTATATATATATATATGTATGTATATATATATATATATGTATGTATATATATATATATATATATATATATATATATATATATATATATATATATTTTAACCTCATGCATGGAGCACATGGGTGGAAAGAAGAGGAACTCCCAAAGGAGTCCTTTTCTCCCTTTCAAATCCCATCAGGACAAGGGGTCCTAGGGCCAACCAAACTCCAAGGAGGACCCTAGGACTCCCTTCTATAAATTCCCTAGCCCCCTTCACTTGTGCATTCACCCAAATTTTCAATCAATGGCTGGTGAAATCATGGGTTTTGTTGGATTGATTTTGATGAGTGTTCTTCGATGAATCACTGCTGATTCCTCATTCGAATTGAGGTAAGATCTCCTATCCTCCTTCCTCTTTTTTTTTTTCCAAACCCCTTGAAGTTTTTGACGATCGGATTTAGCTGCCAGCCATCAGATTTTATAGACACCAAACCTTCCCTATTTTTCTTTTGATTTTCTTCGCACTGAACCGACCGCTGTCGCTGAAGACGGCCTTCCTATAGTCATCGAGGGCCAGAACCATCCCAACAGTAGCCACCCGAGGTGCGGTCAGGGAAAGCCATGGCCATGGAAGGTGGGTCGGCTTGAGACCCTCCCTTCCCTTGTTTCAATGAAGAAGAAAAGAAGAATAAACCAGGAAAAGGAAAAAAAAAAGAGAGAAAGAGAAGGAAAGAAGGAAAAAAAAGAAAAAGAAGAAAAAAAAGGAGACGATGTAAAGGTGCAACTGATTGTACGAGAAGATATTGAACGGAATATCTTGATTTAGAGTTCGTAGATTGAGTAGTTCATCGATTATTGTATTTGAGTCAATCATCAATAAAAGTAAGGATTCTTGGATACAAACACCAGTATATATATTTATTTTTGTACTGCATGATTTAGTTTTTGATGGCTAATATTTATTTATGATTGTTGGCATGATTATGAAAATATTTTGTATCATATGTTTGTACAAAATAACAATGGTTTTCGAATAGTTTGGGTTATAACACCGACTATTAAGAATTTTGAAAAGAACATAATATGAAATAATATTTTATTTTATGATATGATTGAGATTTAATTATTTGATAATTAAGAAAGGAGTGTTAGGACTGGTCACATTAAATTGAGAATAGCCTAGTCAAGGGTAGGAATGTGACATCGAGAATAGCCTGCCATGGGCAGATACATAGTATAGAGAATAGCTCCACCACGGGCAGATACGTGGTGTTTGAGTTTGTCACCAGGACTGAAGTGTGGATATTTTGGTTTGCCATCGTGGGTTGAAGCACGGTTATTCTAGTTTGCCACCACGAGCTATAACATGATTATTCTGGTTCGCCACCATAGGCTGAAGTATGGTTTATGGCTTGCCAGTCACAAACTGCAGCGTGACCATGGTTAGTCCAAAACACTAAAGACAACTATTGATTGATCTGGAACATGTTAATGAGATATGGATGATAAGATATAAAACCACAATTAAGTAAAAATGAGTTTTACTTAATGATGCATGTGTGGTATATCACTTTTAGAAAATTTAATAGTGTACGATGTATGATTTTATGTATATCGATATTGAGTTGTGCTGGATACTTGACATGAGATTTTGTGACTTATGTATTCTTTTGATGCTGTTCATATATTATTTTCAATCATACTATTGTATTGGTGCGAATGTGTTGAGATTCTTACTGGGCTGTAAAGTTCACCCCCCTCCTTTCATCTTTTCTTTTTCAGAGTTGCAGGATGCTCATAGTAGGCTATTGTTTGGGATCACAGATGAACGGATGATTAGATACAGTATTCTTGATATCCAGTTGGATAATAGAAGGAATTGAATTTGTACTTATACAAATTTTATAAATTATTATGAAAGTAGATCATTATTATTTATAGATATTGAGATGTTGTAACAAATTATAAAGCCTTGCATGTTCTTTAAGGTTTTGCCCTAAGGAGTGTGCGGCCATCACATATCCAACCTGGATGTTGGGTTCAAAGTGTGACACATCTTTTCTTGGAGCTACTTCTTCAGCCCCTCGGTCCCTTTAGCTCCTTTGGCAACCTTTTCCTCGACCGTCTTCTTGGCCTCCTTGATCGCTTTCATGGCCTCGTGTTCGACCTTGAGCCCCTCTTTTAGAGATTTTTTATTGTCAAAAAACCATGTTAGTTGCTCATTAAGCAACCGAAAGAATATGGCTGACTGCAAAAGAAAGAAAAAAGATGAATATATAGTTAGATCGATATAAAGCCAATGTGAAAAGAAAGGAGCAAAAGGAAGAAACTTACATCTAAAATGCTGTTGAACCCATAAGTTATCATCTACTCGATGGAGAGGTCCCTCCTCCAAGCATCAAGATTCTTTTGTGGCATCATTGCACAAAGCAGCTCTTTACTGAGCCATGGCATCTCGAACAATGATGCCTGAGTAAGGTCAATCTTGTCGCTTGAGGTGGAGGGAGGATCAACTTCAAAAACTTTTGATCTCTTGGAAGATCAAATTGGCCTTCTTGATGTGGGAGGCAGTGCTTGTGAAGAACCCTACCTTGGTTGCATAGTTGCTTCCTTGGTAGGTGGGCGACATACCTCAATAGACTACTGAGGTGGAGGCTTGGACGTTGGAGGCACCACTGAGATTGGCATGGGGTCCAAAGCATCCTTTGAAGCTGGCACAGGCGAAGATCGGGGAGCAGCCGACCTAGAAGGAATAGTAACCTCCTTGCTCCTCTTCGGGGGAGGCTGGTCGGTGGAATCTTGTTTTTGCTTCTTTGCATCTACCAGCCTCTTCAGATAGAATCTCATAATTACTGCAACAAAGGAAAAAAAGATTATTAAAAAAAGAGAGAGAAAAAAGAGATAAAGATTGACATCAGATTTATCTTAGGGAGAGATTTGACTGATACCAGCATCAAACAAAGACAGTTTGGTCATCAGTAGACTCAACTTGGGTACTTTTATACCCAACAGTTCTGCAAAAGCCTCCTCATCTCCTAGTAGGACCTTATATTGGAGTTCCATTTGAGCGTAAGTCTACCCCTAGCTACAACTGAAACCCCAGAAAATGGGAGGAGAAATAAAAAAGAAGCAATTTTTCTAGTCATGATTGAAGGAAGAGAAGAACCGAATTTATATTTAGGCCGAGGTGAGAAATACCACCAACTTTTTTCATAAGGATGTTTCTTTAGGTGGAATAGTGACCTAAAGAGAGAGATCCTAGGTTCTATGGTAGAGAAGTTATAGTAGATGATGAAAACAAGGATCATCCAAATGGCATTAGGGGTTATTTGGGTTGAATGAATTCAATAAAAGTCAAAAATATTATTGACAAAAAGATGCAGGGAAAACCAAAGTCTGGGCTGAAGTGTCTCATCATAAATTGCGATACAACCTTCTAGAGGTTCGGTTACTCAACCATCTCGACCTGGAGTTATGAGCTGATATTCTTCAAGAATAAAATATTTTTCTCTATGTCCTTCAAGATCTAGATCAATCAGAGTGGATTGTTCGATACCAGATCCGAAGTAATCCAAAAACCTCCTAATCGGAGATTCTCGATCCTCCTGACCTGAGACACCCACATCAGCAGTCGCTCGAGATGGAGTGGACACCTTGAGCTCAAATTGGAGCTAGGTCGATCGAATTTCTTGATCATTCAGAATCTTCTTCCCCCTCATCTTATCACTATTGAAAGACATTGTTTCAGAGAGAAGGAAGAAAAAGTGGTAAAACTAAAAAGAGAAGATTGAAATGGATGATAAAAAGAGGAAAAACTGATGAAAGAAAAGGGATGAAAGCAAAGAAGCCTAGAAACCCTAAAAAGATACAGAAAGGAGGCTGAGAACAAAAAAATCTATCTTCTAATGGACTGAGGAGACTTCCAACAACTTTTCTCTCGCTCCAATGACTTCTCTTCAAGTACCGGCGGCACTCAAAAGCTCTCTTCTCTGATTCAGGTGGCACTAGAGAAAGCTCTGGAAAAAATCTGGTAGAGCTTTCGCATTGTAAAAATGATAAAGTTATTTTCTAGCCAGGTGAAATCCTATATATCCAATGCATTAATGATTCAGATCGTTTCAGATCAATTCAAGCCACCGTCAGATTGGCACCACTTGGCAATGATCTAATGAGTCTAAGGAGTCGGATCGGTACATCTCTTCCTGATTAAGCCATGCAGGCCTAATCCGTGTGACAAATGGAGAGACCAATGACAGCATGACATGTGATACATGCACGTCTGAGCATAGCCATCCAGGTAATAATGAGCTCTCAATTCTCTATGCGCTCATAATTGCCAAATCCAATGGATTATTTCTAAAGAGTGATGTGTCGCTTCAAATGATTAAAAAATTAATACTGCCATCCATCCACCGTATTGCATATTTATTGACAACAGAGGTCGGATAAACATTTTGGCTTACATTCCATCTCCAACATAAAAAATCTCACTTCAGGTCTAGAAAGTGGGGGGCAACTATTGGTACATATATACCGATATCATCTAGCTACATGTCAACATTAGAATCATCTAAGAAATATAATGATCAGATATACGTCTGGGTCAGATTGGTCAAATACTAATCTGGTTCAACCCTCAACTTAGCCCATATCGATCTGAGCTAACCAGAGTTGATTCCTAGTAAGGCCTGATGATTGGTTCGGCTGATTGCCTACTTGCCATATGGGACATCAGTCCAAAATCGATGTGACTCCAAAACACAGATAGTTACTCAATAGCTATCTTCTAGTTATGCTACAGCTAATCTCTATGTGGGTTGATACAATCAATGATCCTTATATAGCTGGACATTTTGCTATACCAAACTAATAGCCTAATAAATTCAAACAGCCTAACAAACTCATCTAATGGTTTGAGTAAGCCCCCTCTATATGAAGAGGGGCATGGTACCCTCCATAAGGAAAGTCATGACTCATAAAGTTGAGACTCTATTGAATTCTTCTTAGCTCTCCCACTGAAGAAAACAAGAGTCCTCACTCTACTCATTCTTTCTACTCAAAATCTCCTCTCTTGCCTAATAGTTTTCCATTTCTACTTTCTATTCTCAAGATCCCGATTGACTTAAGCATTGAAGGATCCTTAATTGGAGGGTACCCCATTGGTTCTTGGACTTATCTTGCAGATCTTCTCGCGGTCCACATTAGATTGACCCTTGATGTCTCTCCAGCTCAGTTCCACACATATCTCATCATCTTTCCTCCAAAGCTTTGTAGCAACATCTGTAATGTTGTCTAAATTGGCTTGGCACCGAATAGAAAAAATAGAAAAGGTTTAATTTATCCAATTACTAAAATATGAAAAGAGCAAAAAAAAATCAATATAAGCCATTGAAAATCTACTAAACTTCATGCATATGTGTTTTTATGTTAATGGTTTAATTTATCCAATTTATCAAAACAAAAAAAAAAATCTGCTAAAGTTAAGAACAACACAAAAAAAAATGCAAGTCAAGATTTTTTTTCTTTTAATGTAAAGGGAGGAAAAATCCATCCAAATTTATTATAGAGAAAGAAAGTACAAAAGAATATAAAGAGAAAGAAACCCCGAAAGAGAAAAAAATCCATCAAATCATCAATACCAAAATTCAAATTTA
This sequence comes from Elaeis guineensis, assembly GCF_000442705.2. Taxonomy (NCBI): domain Eukaryota; kingdom Viridiplantae; phylum Streptophyta; class Magnoliopsida; order Arecales; family Arecaceae; genus Elaeis; species Elaeis guineensis. The sequence goes on from NC_026003.2 coordinate 105,128,077, forward strand.
AAATTTAAATTTCAGAAAAGAGAAACCCCAACCAGTATAGAAGAGAAAAAGAAACCCCCAATATACCATCAACACTGAAATTCAAATTTAAAATTTGAATTTCAGAAAGAAAGAAATCCCTATTATGCCACCGATAGGGCTGAAACAATGGGAGTTTTTTTTTTAAATATTATTTTTTTAATACTTTTTTCCAATCAATCTCCTTTCCAACTTATATTGTAAAATACGGTAGTTTGGATGAGGTGGCACGGACGTGGCGAAACCGCATGTTGAAGATGCGGTTTCTACTTGAAACCACATCTTCAACATGCAGTTTCAAATGAGATGGATAAAAAACTTAAAACTTAAATTTAATTTTAAATTTAAAATTGAAACCGCATGTTGAATATGCGGTTTCATTTTTCAAGATGAAATCGCATCTTCAAGATGCGGTTTTTTTTTTGTTTTGGAATGCCGCTATTTTTTTTATTTCCAGCTTCGTACCAGATCGAGGGGCTTCGTCGGGACCAGGGAGGGAGGGGAGGGGGGCTGTCAGTGGGCTGGGATACTGGTCGGGAAGTGGGGGTGGTGACGTTTAGTGTCGAAGGAGCATTTGGGCCCTGAACATTTGGGCCCTGGACCATTTGGGCCCTGGACCAAGCCCAAAAGCCCAAAGCCCATATATATATAAAAAAAAAATGGAACGAAAAAGACTTCCGCTGCGAGTCTTCTTCCACCCAAATCACTGGAGGAGAAGTCGAATCTGAGGGAGATTCGACCTCCCCTCCACTTTATAAGACCCCCTCTCACCCTCCTCAATAACCCATGATGATCACCGGTCTCTCTCTCTCTCCTTTCTCCTTATTTTTCTCTAATTGAAGTCGAGGCCTCCCGTACCCATGCTCACCGAAAATCGGAGCCGACGACGCTGTTGAAGCTTGAGGTAAACCCTTCTTCTCCTTCCTCTCTTCCTTCCTCTCCTTTCCCATGGCTTCGTGCACCCTCACCGGCCTTTGGGATCATCAAAAAATCTATGAAAAGGGTGAATCCTGTTTTGCTCTGTTTCAGTCGGGCCCTTTCCTCTCTTTTTCGGCCACCGGTACCGTCAGTTGTGGCATCTCATCCCTAGGATAGGACCCTCATTCCTTTATATCTCTTCCCTGAAGGTATTGGCCGTCGGTGACCGGCCAATGATCGAAAATAAAAGAAAAAGTAGCCAAGCTGGAGCCCCCTCGTCCGTCCCCTGTTTCGGCCCAAGGGAGGCCGTGGGAAGAAAAGGACAAAAAAAAAAGAAAGAAGAAGAAAGAAGAAAAAGAAAAAGAGAAAGAGAAAAATAAAAATAAAATAAAAAAAGAAGAAGAAAGAGAAATTTTTTCTCTCTCCTCTCCCTCCTTTCTCTCTCTTTCCTCTCTCCTCTCTCTATATTCTCTCTACATTTTATCTCTCTAGATTCTCTCTCTAGACCTTTCTCTCTCTTTATGGATTTTATCTCTCTAATATCTTTCTCTCTCTGATTTCATCACGAATCCTAGGATAAAATTGATATGAAAATATGATGACCTGAGATTGCTCCAAAATTCATGCAGTAGATTAGATTTCGATCCGATCTTTATTCGAAATTGATAACATCAATCATGGTTAATCCATATTGAGTCATCCTGATATGACCTCTGATGATCTCGACCATGATTGCCGTATCGAAAGGATACAAAAATTATCTCCCCACTTTCTCTCTCTACTTTTTTTCTCTAGAATTTTTTCTCTCTTCATGAATTTTCTCTCTCTAGAAGTCTTATGGATCAGTGGAGGATCTAGATACTTAGACAAATCCTAATTTTGGTTAATCCTGAGAGAGGTCCTAGATTTGTGTTATTAGGATTGATTATCGGATAATTTTCTCCATATATAATTTTTATATTTGATTAGGGTTATGAAGAGATGATTGTTAAAGAAATTTTGTCTGCATATGATATCGAGTAGAATATTTTGTTAAAGAAATTCATAAATCAAAGAAGAACATTGATTTCTGTGCTTGGATCAGTCATTGGTAAAGGTAAGAATCTCTGTACATGATCATCATTATATATGTTATTTTATCGTTGATTTTATCTCATTGATTTTGCATCGTTGGATTTGAGATCGATGAATTTATTATATCTGAGACACTGTTATTTATTTATGTGATTTTGAGCATGAGTATGTTATATCAATACATATGTATCAGCGATTGATGGCATGATTATATGGGTATGACATATTTATTACACTGCAAAATTTGAATTGAATAATGAAGTCAAATATTATAATTTCATAAAAATAGAAAGAAAAAAAAATATGGTTTGGACTGATCTTGTCATGTGAAATAGCCTGCCAGGAGCTTATGCCTGGGACAGCCCCACAGGCTTATGTGTGGAAGAATTTGATCCGAGAAAGATCATGAATGATTTGATCTGAGAAAGATCATGGCCACTTTGATCCGAGAAAGATCATGAATATTTTGATCCGAAGAAGATCACAGAAATCAATCCGAATAAAAGATCATTGCATGATCCTGGTAGTCCAAAGCCAAAGCCAAAAAAAAAAGATTAAAGATGATGTGATAATAGAAGAAAATAGAAAGATAAGACATGAAACAATCGTTGAATAAAATTGTTTCACTTATTAACATATGACAATGCATCTCTTTTGATAAAACAGATAATCTATAAATGTTTGCAGTATTTTGGACAGTGAACATCGACTTTTATGTGTTATTGCTTATCTTTATTTTTAGATTATATTATTATGTTGGTGTGATATGAAAATTCTTACTGGGCTGTAAAGCTCACACCCCTTCATCTTTCTTTTCTTCTCAGAGTTACAAGATGTCCATGGTTGGCTATGGTATGGATTTGTGAGTGAGTGGATGCATAGATAGAGTACCGTTGATACCTGATCAGAGGATTGAAGGAATATTAATTATAATTATGTAAGTTTTATGAATTATTATTAAAATTAAATATTATGGTTGATAAGGTTGTAATAATTTAATTTGGCCTTGCATATTCTTTAGAGCTTGCTCTAAAGAGTGTGCGGCCATCACGTATCCGATCCGAATATTGGGTTCGAGGTGTGATAAAGTGGTATCAGAGCTCAGGTTATGATCATTAAGGATTATAATATAAGTGATTTAAATATTATAGAGTAATAACAGAGTTTAGGTTATGATCATTGAGGATTATGATATAAGTGATTAGGATTTGATAAAATGATATTAGAGCTTAAGTTTAAGTCACTAGGGATTATGAAGTGATATCAAAATTTTATGCATGATCAATAGGATGTGATAGAGTGATATCAGAGAATATGATAGAACAGTACTAGAGCTCAGGTTTAAGGTCACTAGGGATTGTCATATAAGTGATATCAAAACTTTGAGATTATAATCAATAGAGTATGATTGATAATATCAAAGTTTAAGATTATGATCATTAAAGGTATGATAGAATGATATTAGAGTTTAGGTTATGATCACTAAAAAATATGATTTAAGTGATATTTGAGTTTAAGATTATAATTATTCAGAATTATAATTTTAGTGATATCTGAACTTAGGTTATGATCATGAGGAACATGATAGATATAAAAGAGAAGATTCAATATTTAGATTTCGAATCAATAGATATTAAGATAAAATTTATACATAAGTGGTATATAATATCTATAATAGAATTGACGAGTTATATCTTGGATTTCAATTAGTAGGGTGGCCTGAATATAAGAAGAGTTGACCCTGAAAGGAAGCGAAAGATATTGATATGTTATGTTGAGTATACTCGATGATTTTGGAATGCTAAACTTATATGGAAGAAAATCATGATAATTTTTCTGATTTTGATGTTAATTATTTGAGCATTACAAATTTTAAATTTATCAGAAGAAAGTTAGGATATAGTCTAAGAAGAAATTTCATCATATAAGAGAGAAATATTTTTTAGCATTGAACCTATAAGAGAATCATATATGAAACTCAATCTTAGATGAAAAAATATACTTGAATTTTATTATGAGAATATGAGATACACATCTTGGTGAAATCTTTGGTTACTCAAAATATCATATTCTGAATATGATTCCTTGATCTTTCAAGTTGCATTGAATTTTAAGTCAAAAGTTTACTTTTCTAAGTGGATCAAAAGTATTTTGATATTGTTGTTAAATTAAAGAAAAAAATTTATTTTGTCAGAGTATGATATACAGGTTATGATGAAATCTTTAATAATTCGTATTACTATCTATGGATTAAATTTTTTTTTTAAATTTTTCTTGTGATTGTTGAAGATGGTGAAGTGTATTAATTATTCAAGTCAAAGTTTGGATTTTTTTTAAATTGAACTAAGACATCTTGCTAGTGTTAAATTTTGAATGACTTATACAAGGGACAAGATTTTGTATTGATTTATTGATTAATATTAAAGGTTGTGATGAAGGGAGCTCTATAAGAAATAATCAAGTTGATTCTACTTAAGGATGTTGGCTTAAGTTCTTCTAGTTTATCAAGTTAGAATTAATTTTTTTAAAAAGAAAGATTGATTTAGAAATTATCTAAATGATTGTAAGATAAATCTAAGGTTAACTCTAATTGATTCTAAACATATTAGATTCTTGAAGAGTGATGAAACTTATGCAATGATTTCAAACATAGGAAGTGGATCAAGATTTAATTTTTATATGCTATACCCAAAGGTAGTAAAGATAAAGAAACTTAAAATTTTGCCCTAAGTCTTATATGAAATTTGAAGGTTGGATCTATCCTGGATTGATCTAACATATAAGGATATTTTTATCTTTGATAGATTTATATAATTTGATAAATTAAGATCAGAGTGCACAGTAAAAGTATGGTGGATTAAATTGATTAAAAATATTAATCTTTTAAATCAAAAGATATTATGATGAAATACATTAGTTACAAATAAGGAAGGATTTTATTGATAATGAAAGGATGCTATAAATTTTGATCTAATCTGATCATAATTAGATAATTTTTGTCAGTAGGTTGCTTCATTGTAGATAATATCAAGAAATTTTAGATATCTCAAGTTTATTAACAGCTTGATAGTTCTGATATTAGTTCAAACTTAGAATGTCCTGACATAGATCTCAATTTTTTTTAAAATTTAATATTATTACTTGAACTGATATAGAAGATTGAGGTTTTCTTAAGATGAGAGTCTACATATAAAATTTGTTGGAAGGTCAAGGGAAGAAAAAAATCAATGATTGTGAAGAGTGCTCGATGTTTGACCTTTATTTATTTTTCTATCAAGGATAGTCTGAGATAATCATGAATTTTGAGTGGAATGTATTAGACAAATAATGGTGGTATATTAATACAAGTCCAAAATATTACAGTTCTTCAAAAGTTGAGAAATCAATAAGAGGAGATGAATTTAAAATTTCAAATAATTTTTGTTATAATAAGATCATGAGAAATAAATAATATATAAGACATTATCGTAAGCTTGAGAATGACATGAAGAATGTATACTTTGAAATATGTATCTCGAACAACATAACTTAATTTTGAGGATGAAATTATTTGAAGGGGGAGAGAATGTAACACCCAGCCCATTTGGGCCCTGGACCAAGTCCAAAAGCCCAAAGCCCATATAAAAAAAAATGGAACGAAGAAGACTTCCGCTGGGAGTCTTCTTCCACCCAAATCATCGGAGGAGAAGTCGAATCCGAGGGGGATTCGACCTCCCCTCCACTTTATAAGACCCCATCTCTCCCTCCTCAATAACCCATGATAATCATCGATCTCTCTCTCTCTCCTTTCTCCTTATTTTTCTCTAATTGAAGTTGAGGCCTCCCGTGCCCATGCTCGTCCGAAATCGAAGCCGATGATGCTGCTGAAGCTTGAGGTAAACCCTTCTTCTCCTTCCTCTCTTCCTTCCTCTCCTTTCCCATGGCTTCGTGCACCCTCGTCGGCCTTCGGGATCACCGAAAAATCTATGAAAAGGGTGAATCCTGTTTTGCTCTGTTTCAGCCGGGCCCTTTCCTCTCTTTTCCGACCACCAACACCGTCGGTTGTGGCATCTCATCCCTAGGATAGGACCCTCATTCCTTTATATCTCTTCCCTGAAGGTATTAGCCGCCGGTGACCGACCAATGATCGAAAAATAAAAAAAAAGTAGCGATCCCCTATTTTTTTGATCTCTTCTTGATTTCTCACCGGCCGAACCTTGCCGCTGGCCATCCCTTGCTCCACCGCTGCCTCCACCTGCTGCCGGACCTCCGACGAAGCCGTCGCCCTCATCGAAGCCAAGCTGGAGCCCCCTCGTCCGTCCCCTGTTTCGGCCCAAGGGAGGCAGTGGGAAGAAAAGAAAAAAAAAAGAAAGAAGAAGAAAGAAGAAAAAGAAAAGAAAAAGAGAAAAAGAAAAAGAAAAAGAGAAAGAGAAAAATAAAAATAAAAATAAAATAAAATAAAAAGAAGAAGAGAGAGAAATTTTCTCTCTCTCCTCTCCCTCCTTTCTCTCTCTTTCCTCTCTCCTCTCTCTACATTTTCTCTCTCTAGATTCTCTCTCTAGACATTTCTCTCTCTTTATGGATTTTATCTCTCTAGTGTCTTTCGCTCTCTGATTTCATCACGAATCCTAGGATAAAATTGATATGAAAATATAATAACCTGAGATTGCTCCAAAATTTATGTAGTAGATTGATTTCGATCCGATCTTTATTCGAAATTGATAACATCAATCATGATTAATTCATATTGAGTCACCCTGATATGACCTCTGATGATCTTGACCATGATTGCCTCATCGAAAGGATACAAAGATTCTCTCCCCACTTTCTTTCTCTACTTTCTCTCTCTAAAATTTTCTCTCTTCATGGATTTTCTCTCTCTAGAAGTCTTATGGATCAATGGAGGATCCAGATACTTAGATAAATCCTAATTTTGGTTAATCCTGAGAGAGGTCCTAGATTTGTGTTATTAGGATTGATTATCAGATAATTTTTTCTATATATGATTTTTATATTTGATTAGGATTATTAAGAGATGATTGTCTGCATATGATATCGAGTGGAATATTTTGTTAAAAAAATTCATAAATCAAAGAAGAACATTGATTTCTGTGCTTGGATCAGTCATCGGTAAAGGTAAGAATTCCTGTACATGATCATCATTATATATGTTATTTTATCGTTGGTTTTATCTCATTGATTTTGCATCGTTGGATTTGAGATCGATGAATTTGTTATATCTGAGACACTGTTATTTATTTATGTGATTTTGAGCATGAGTATGTTATATCAATACATATGTATCAGCGATTGATGGCATGATTATATGGGTATGACATATTTATTATACTACAAAATTTAAATTAATTAATGAAGTCAAATATTATAATTTCATGAAAATAAAAAGAAAGAGAAATATGGTTTGGACTGGTCTTGTCATGTGGAATAGTCTGCCAGGAGCTTATGCCTGGGACAGTCCCCACAGGCTTATGTGTGGAAGAATCTGATTCGAGAAAGATCATGAATGATTTGATTCGAGAAAGATCATGGCCACTTTGATCCGAGAAAGATCATGAATATTTCGATCCGAGGAAGATCACAAAAATCGATCCGAATAAAAGATCGTCACATGATCCTGGTAGTCCAAAGCCAAAGCCAAAAAAAAGGATTAAAGATGATGTGATAATAGAAGAAAATAGAAATATAAAATATGAAATAATCGTTGAATAAAATTGTTTCACTTATTAACATATGATAATGCATTTCTTTTGATAAAATAGATAATCTATAAATGTTTGCAGTATTCTGGACAGTGAACATCAGCTTTTATGTGTTATTGCTTATCTTTATTTCAAATTATATTATTATATTGATGTGATATGAGAATTCTTACTGGGCTGTAAAGCTCACACCCCTTCATCTTTCTTTTCTTCTCAAAGTTACAAGATGTCCATAGTTGGCTATGGTATGGATTTGTGAGTGAGCGGATGCATAGATAGAGTACCATTGATACCTGATCAGAGGATTAAAGGAATGTTAATTATAATTATGCAAATTTTATGAATTATTATTGAAATTAAATATTATGGTTGATAAGGTTGTAATGATTTAATTTGGCCTTGCATATTCTTTAGAGATTGCTTTAAGGAGTGTGCGGCCATCACGTATCCCATCCGGATGTTGGGTTCGGGGTGTGACATATGATGCTACATGGAACTCTTTTTCTGCATAAGAAACATTTTATGTGAGACAGGCATGAGGGGATTTGTGCAACTTGCAGCATTGGGAATGATGAGTGGCACGCTGAGAGTGCTGGGAGTGTCGTTGTTCGTCTCGATGGAGAAGCCGAGATGGTCGCTCTGGAGAAGGGAACAATGATCACCGTGGATGATGGTGGCTGTACTTGGACGGCACTGATTGTGCCACTGGTGGCTCCGTCAGTGGTTGCTGCTGCTGGGTTTGTTGCTGTTGGAGGCTTTTGACTGCCTCCGTGAGGACATTCATTTGCTGCACAAGTGCAGCGATCTGGACGTCCGTGGTAATCACAGAACATAAAGAGCTAGGCTCTGCTATTGTAGGAGGGAGAGGAACCTCTTCCTGATGGAAAGAACGTCTTGCTGATCCGGTTGCAGTAGAGTGCTGGGCCCTGATTTTTGCCATGGTGGATATGATCTCTGTTTCTTCCCTTACCTAGCACGCCAATCTATTACGGCCAACTCTCCATCGCCTGTCGTCAGGAATGAGCACCTGCAAAACAGCATCCAGATAGACCGGATTGGTGTTCGGCAGAGACCCTCCGATACCTAAGTCAGAGAGAAAAGTTGGTGAACAATAGTTTTTTTTTAATATTGAAAGTAGTAGAGTCTTGGCTCATTATTGGCTTACCGGTCCTATTCACCTTACCCCTTTATATAGATGAGGTTCTCGTAACTGTCGGGCATGGTCCCGTATTTTATGGCGCAAAATCCTCGGGCCACAATTGCATTCCACTGATCGCGCCGTGAGATGCGGCCCATAACCACGCATGACGGTTATGGTATAACTGAGTTGACTAGCCGATCATATGTTAGTAGAATCTGTGAATGACCGTTGGCTATTAGT
>NC_026003.2:105144272-105249965 GCF_000442705.2 Elaeis guineensis
TTGATAACAGGTTCTGAAAATAGCAATGAAAGTGGTCGAGGGTTGCAAGTTTTCAAGGTTTCACGAATTACAGATTTTGATAAGTATAAGTGATTGGTTGTGCGACCATAAAAACAATTGAAATTCAATCTTCATATGTGGGGCTATAAAAGAGCTCTATTTTACTCTATTAGCAGGCCACTCAGTGAAATGAACAGAGATGTAGTCAGCTTTTGATTCCCCCATTTAGCAGCTTGAAGCCAATCTTTTAAAACTACCTCAAAGTTAAAAATCTATCTATTTGTTCTTTCCATAAGCACCACAAGATTGCTGAAATTACGCTATACATTGCCTGTTTAGCATTTCCTATTTTTAATTTAGTCATCCAATCACTCAGCAGACCTTGAACAGTAAGCAGTAAAGGAGGAAGTGAGAGATGCTGCATGATTCCACTCCAAACCTTAAAGGAAAACTGGCATTCAAGGAATAAATGGTTGACACTTTCATCCATAGAACAGCACAGAGGACAGTGAGCAGGTGCCGAGAATTTACGCTTATGCAGATTATCAGCAGTGAGAACTTTGTTGTAAAAGATTAGCCACATGAAGATTTTTACTTGGTAGGATAGCAAAGACCAAATAGTCATGGGAACCGGGAGATCATCCAGCAATGGATAAAAAATTGACGCACTGCTGATCGAGAAGATTCCATTGGCTGTCCATCTCCAGCGCAGGTGTCGGTGTCAGAAGAAAGGTGAATAGACATAAAAGAAACTGCAAGTGTTGAATTCTGATCTAGCAGCAGAGTTAGAGGTTCCAGAAATTGTTTGTCTATTTGCAACATGAAGAAATTCATGAACTGTAATATTCGGTGAAAGCATAATTCTAAAAAGGTTTGGAATAGGTCTGCAAACAATATCCTTCAAACCAGCGGCCAATCCAAAAGAGAGTCTGTTTTCCATCTCCTAATTTGCTTTCAATGCAGGCATTGGACAGTGGGCGGACGAGTGGCGGGGTATTCTTGGCCCAATCAAATATGTGCAATAGTATATTAATTAGTTCTTATAAAAATACCTTAATTATATGTATAAGTATGAGTAGTTTTGGAAATAAAATTCCATTGAGAAAACTACTGCTTAACAACCTCTCTTCATTTGTAACAAAAAAAAAAAAGAAGCTCTTTTTGTCTATCTCTAGCTGATCTTATCTCTTTCCAAATCCTCTCTCTCTAGAACCATTTCAAATTTTGATATGATTTATTTCAATTCCCCCCATAAAGATGCATTTGCACATGCATGTATACTACAATCTTAAAATATGTAAATAGTTTCATTAATTATTTTAATACCTAAACTATTTATATGCATGTTCTTTTGAAGTATTTTAAATTTAAGAGTGCAATTGTCTTCGCATCTTAGATCATCAAAACAAATTTCCATGTGGCAAAGTCTTGAAAGTCAGAGGAAGAGGTTGTAACATCTCCTTCAAAGGAAATTCAAGAATCATTTAGAGATTTTGGTTTGTTAAACCACGACAGATTAATCTTGGCTAGTTTTTCGCAAGACTAGGGTCACTCAAATTTTCTTAACTCAAGCTTGCTGTCCAATCAAATTTTATTTTCAAACTTTACAATAATTCTTACCAACTCGTTTATTTCTTCAAAATTCTCTCTGCCTATAGACATTATAACTTAAAAATTGTTTATATTCAGAATTAATATCAGCAATATACATATTCAAAATAATTAGCTAAAAAATCATCAGAATAATGGTTGAGGAAAGTTTTTCCCCCTCTTTTTGGTAGGTAATTAAGGAGAATCAGGCCAGGCTAAGTATTTTTTTATTTTTTTTATTTTTTTTTTAAGTCCTTTCAAGTCCTACTACTAAAATCCATGAGCTGTAGTTAACTCTGGGAGTCAACTCGGACATCGTGTGCTTGTGTTTTACCCTTGGGATTGTGAAGTGCAAAGACAATTTCCAGAGCGCCTAACATCGACAGATCTACGAAGAAGTCATTTAATATATTGCGTCTTATCCAGCATCCACTATCTGTGTTAGAGAAGTGACAATTAGCAATGTCTAGGGGTGACAAAACTAAGTGCACTCATTTAATCTGCTCTACGTTTGGAAATTTTGGATGAGCTTTCTTAATTTATGTCTGCTACGTTGTAGAATTTTAAGCAGATTGGGCTTTTCCTTCCATTGCAGTATAAATCGTGAAGCTGATGACGTGCTTTAAAACTGTGCAAAATATGATCCAATGGTTGAGTCGTGTAGAGTAGGGTAAGGCTTATCTAGGTCGCAGGTTTGGGTTGAGGAATCTCAACAAAATTTGATCACTATCGTAGGCGGTCAAGAATAAAAACTAACTCAAACTATATAGATAAGGTGAGTCAGAATTGTTTCCACAAAGATTTAGGATGATTATCTTTATTTTTTTTATATGAAGAGAAATAAAAGAGAATTGTTGTAGAAGGATTAAAAAGAAATAGAATAGTAAAAATTAAATTAAAAGTATAAATTAATTTATGTATATTAATTTGTGAAAGAAAATAAGTCAGAGAAATAATCTAAAAATTCTAAATCCATCATGCAAATTAGATTTTTTTTTTTTATGTTACAATATTAATTCTTGTGATTAAGGTATTAGTATAGCTTATCTCTAAGGAGAACGGACTATATCAGAAGATCACAGCTCATTCTATTAGAGTATAAACTATCTAAATTTAATTACAAATATAAGATTTAATCTAATACATCACAATCTATCTCTCCTAAGTACGTATCATATCCAGAGATCACAGTACATCAGTAGAGGGTATAGGCCATGTAGGTTGGATCAATACCTCAGAAAAATAAAAAAAATATGAAATAAAAATATAATTTTATTACATAAAAATTAAATACAGAAAGAAAATAAAAATCTATTTATAAGCTTCATCGTATTCCTGAATTGAAGGGATTTAGCCACGCATCAAGATCTTTAGCTCCATATTCTCCCTCTCTTTGATCCCTAAAGCTTCCCTAATTTTTTTTCTCTATTTTTTTTGCTTTTCCACTAATTTTTTCTCCTCTCCACTCTTATTCCCGGATCTCCTATTTATAGGTGAATTTTTTACCTTTTTTCTGATAGCAAAAGGAGTCCTAAAACCCTTAGAAATCATATAATACCCTTAGAAATTTTTTTGGCCGTCGGATCTTCAATGGACCGCCCAGATCTCATCAAAAAATGCTGTTTTAAATCCTTCTTATAGTCAAAAACATTCTCAGCCGTTCGATCGTGCTTCTGATTGAATTCTGGCCGTTGATCAGTGCTTAAAACTTCCTATTCATAGTTGGGGATGATAATAGCCATTGGATCGAGTTTCAGATGGAATTTCAACCGTCTGATCATGCCCAGAAAACCTTCTTTCAACCGATAACAAATGTGGGCCGTCGGATCTGATTCTGAATTGATATCAACCATCGGATCACGCAAAACACCTTCCGCCCGCTTGTGAGCCGTGCCAAACACCGCGAAATTATTTTGGTGGACCGTGCTCCTGAATCTATAGACCAAGCGGCCGGTCCACCATGCATCGAAGGCAATAAAATTTATTTTTAAAGATATTTTTATTTGATTTTTGCTTCAATTTTTGCTTGAAAAATAAAAAAATTTGTATTAAATTGCTCAATAATTCTTCATCATTTTGGTGCTTAAATTACTCAATTAAATCAATATCTATTTTTCATAAATATGCTCTAATTTCATATTTTTTAGAATTATCTATTTTTGTAAGAAAATCTAATTTATTTATAAAATTAGGTTTTTAAGAAGATATTAGCACCATAAATTATCAAAAATATCTTCAATAAATATAAAAATATATCACTTATCATGCTGCTTTAGGAATAGCATCACTTCTATTACCTGATGGACGAACAGTATATTTAAGATTTAAGATTCCACTTCAAATTGATGACTCTTCAACATGTGAAATTAAAAAGGGTACATAAATTGCAAAGTTAATTAAATCTACAAGTTTGATAGTTTGGGATGAAGCTCCTATGAATCATAGAAATTGCATTGAAGTACTCGATAAAAATTTAAAAGATATTTTATGGAAACATGATATATCAACAAATGAAAAAATATTTGGCAGAAAAACTATACTTTTTGATAGAGTTTTTTGATAGATTCTTCTAGTGGTTGTTGAAGGAGATAGACAGTCGATGCATCAATTAGCAAATCATATTTATGAAAATATTGTAAAGTATTATTTCTAAAAAAAATATGTGATTGTTGGAGATTGATATGGATGAAGAATCTAGAGCATCGTTGATCAATTTTGGCAAGTGGCTTTTAGACGTTAGAGATGAAAAAATTCCAACCATCAAGTTAGAAGAAAATGAAGATGAACCATGCTAGACAAAAATTTTAGACGATTTGCTCATAAAAACACAAAATGATCACATTTAGCATATTGCTTCAGCTGTCTACACTAATTTTTTGGTAAATTATAATGATCCAAGAAATTTAAAAGAAAGAGCTATAATCACATCTACAAATAAAATTATCGATGAGATAAATATCCATGTCCTATCTTTATTGGATGCTGAAGAAAGAATATATTTAACTTCCTATATAGTCTATAAAACATCGTGGATGATGAAACAACAAATATTTTATACTCTATCAAATTCTTGAATTCTTTGAAATTTAATGGGGTTTCCAATCATCAATTAAATTTAAAAATAGGTGCTCCAGTAATGTTATTATGAAACACAAATCAAAGTATAATTCTATGCAATGGCACCAGGTTAATTGTGACAAACTTAACTTTAAAAGTTATAAAAGCAAAAGTTATCATAGGTAGTCATATTGATACTAAAGTTTATATCCCTCATATTATTATGCAAGTGACTGAAGCAAAATGGCCATTTACTTTCAAAAGAAGACAATTTCTAGTGAGGCTTTGCTATGCCATAACAATTAACAAAAGTCAGGGACAAACTTTAAAAAAAAATTGGGTTGTACATGCCCACTCTAGTTTTCAATCATGGTCAACTTTACATAGCACTTTCTCGCGTCACTTCTTAGTAAGGGATAAAAATATTGATAAAAAATAAAAATACGACATTGGAAAATTATACTAAAAATATTGTATATTGTGAAGTTTTTGATGATTTACCCTCAGGTATACTTCTTTTGTATTATATAACTGATAGCCAAATTGAATAATCTCTTACAAATCTTTTTTAATTCTCAGAATTTTTATATTCCAATTTATTTTTGATCTTGGATAGGTTAGTAGGAAAATATGGAATATACTTTGTTATCACAATTATCATTGGAGAATCGAAACTGGAAGATTAAAGTTTGGATTGAAAGGCTTTGGGATTTCATAAATCCAAATGTTGACAATCAACTATTAAGCATCGATTATATTTTGATTGATGATGAGGTATTACCAATATCATTATGTAATTTTTTGCGAACATTTCTATTTATGAATTTTCTATACATTTATGTTCATTTTTTGGATTAAACTTTTATAGGGAACTATAATACAAGCATCTATACATAAAGAGGATGCAGCACAATTTAGAAATATAATGATCGAAGAAAATATATACTTTTTTGAAAAATTCAATATCACTCTAAACAAAAAATAATTTAGGACTTCTACTCATCAATATATCATCTACATCAATCGATGGACAACTGTACAAGAAATCATTGATCAAGATGGCTCCATACCTTTTCAAAAATTTAGTTTCATATGTTTTAAAGATTTACCGACTAAGAATTATAATGATCTCTATTTGACAGGTATGTCTATCAAACATAACACACTGAAAAACTTTTGAAATATAAATTACAATATAATTACATATTTTTATTATGATGAACTATCTATTTTTTAGATGTCATTGGCCACATCATTTCTTTGGGCGCTCTTGAGCAAATATCTGTTAGACAAAAAATGGTGCATAATAAAATCTTGAAAATTCAGGGTTCAAAGTAATTTTGAATCTTGAAAATTCAGGGTTCAAAGTAATTTCTATCATTACTTTTTTCTTAATATTATGCAAATACCGTTGTTTGGTTACATGCCCTTTAATTTAGAGATCATATATTAATGCTGTACATGCAATGCATCCTATGTTTCATAGTACATAGATAGTATCAGTTACTTTATGGGCCAAATTTTCTAAAGAAATGGATCCAAAAAAATAAAAATAAAAAAAGAAAGGAGTGCTTCTGTGGTCATCATTTATACAGCATAACCGTTAGAACTTACAAAGGTATTTAACATCCTTCTACTAAATTATTAAAACTGAAACTAGAAGCTGTATGCCCTGGTTAACCATGATGACTTGCACTCATAGAAAAAATATGCTTTATCAACATATTCTGCTTCAAAATTTTACATGGACATTGGCATATCAGTAATCGATGATTATCGACAAAGGTTAGTTCAAAAAAAAATTATCATAACATACTTGATCAGCATAAGATTTTTTTTTAGAATTTTAATATATTTTTTAATAAATATACAGGTTAAAAGCTCCAATCGCTTCAATTGCATATGCAAACAATAATAGCTAACAATTGTTGATCCACGGCATGAGGCAATCACCAATAGAAAAATAATACAAGAATTGTTGCAGTCAAATCCACTTGAATGTTAGGTATATTCCAAGATTTTATTATCAATTTATATGATTATATAATATAAAAAAATCTAAATTTATTTTTTTTAGGGCATGAAATTTACATGTAAAGAAAAATTGAAAGACATAGACACAGCCTATGCATGGTGGTATAAGTCATGCTATAATTGTACAGCCACTGTTAAAATTTATGGTGACAATTTTTGATGCAGCCAATGTGGGAAGAACGATCTATCTCTGGTACCATGGTATGATTAAAACATCTACAAAATAATTTTGATTTGGCAATTTCAAACTTGATAAATTCCTTCCTTAGATAAATGTGATTATGCTATGACAATGTTAGGTATAAATTAAACACAATTATTAAGGACAATACTGGTGCAGCAAACTTCATAATATTTGAAAAAATGGCTCAGCAATTGATTGGTATTCCAGCACTCAACCTTGCAACAGATCCAAGAATTGATAGTTTTTACTTCCAGCTGTTATTAAAAAGATTACCGTCAAGGATTATATCTTTCAAATAGCATTTGGTTCACAAAATCAATATGATAATAGCTTAAACTTTAAAGTTACCAAAATTTTTAAAGAAGATGAATCTGGATCTGAAAATTTAGAAGAAGGCTCTTCATCAACACGTCCATCACAATTGATGAAAGAATCAGTTTTTACAACCCCTGAAAAACAAATTGAGCACGATCTGTTTCATGGAAGTGGTCATTCGGAAAAATCTCCTAGCATAATTCTGTAGCATTATTTTGTTATACATTTTATAGCATATATTTCTCATATATTTACTAACATTATTACTATTCATTATGCAGGAGATCGTTGATCATGCTACCCTTGAAAAAATCAAAATTAAGGTGATATAATTCTTTCTAAAAGTTCCATACAATAAATAATTATTTGAAAATAAATTTTCAAGCTGGTGGTTCATTTTTTTTATCTTTTGTTCAATTTTAGTGAAGAAACTTCAGCTGATGAAGATTGAAGCAATCTTTACTAAGGTGTTATTTGTACAAATAAAAATCCTTTGCGTAGCACGGGTCAAACGCTAGTATATATTTAATTGTTCATATACATTCTTTAATTTTGTCTAAAGTGGCTTGGTGCCAATCAGAAAAAACAAAGAAGGTATTCTGAATTACTACAATATATGAAAAAAAATGAAAAACATCAATATAAGCCATTGAAAATCCGCTGAACTTCCAATGGATGCATTTTCACTCAAATGGCTTAAATTATCCAATTTACCAAAACAAAAAAGTCTGCTGAAGTTAAGAACCACACATAAAAAAAAGAAAAGAAAATGCAAGACAAGTTTGATTACAGAATTCTTACTGCATACCCAATAAACGAGATCATCATAAACGCAGATCCTTCCAATGCCTTGACAGGATTTTAATTATCAGTCATGATTATGGTCAACAAAGAAGAAAAAGAAGAACAAGAGGAAGAAGAAAGGGGTGCACCGCAAATTATTTCCATATTAAAATGTTTCTATTCCTAATATAAATAAAAACTCCCCCTCTGGCCTGAGCGCAAATATTTGAGGGCATGAGCTTGATATCACTTGGCACTATATATTTCAATCATCCTAATGAAATTCTGAGGATTAACATTTGACCACTAGTCATTCAGAATCTCACAATCAGCAGGAAACCAATTATTAGAAGTGCCTTTCTTATCATCAAGAATCATTGATATGTTTACAGAGTTAATAATTAATGCATACAATTTCCAATATTTGGCACCTGCACAGAAAACACGGTTGTGCTCTAGAAATTTACTTCTTTATCCACTGTCCAACGAACTCAAATGATTCTTTATATGGACGAGTTTTCCTCCTACCTCACCTAACAGCATCAAAGACATTCTTTCTTTGACTCATGTAACTGTCTAGCAGATCCATTACATTCATCCAGACTACTGGATGCCTTTTGCTTCTTCCTTTCTTCACTTCTGATGCATGCATTCATGTGTTTAATATCTTGTGGTCAGGCCCAGGTGAAGGCATTACTCTCGGATGCAAAGAGGGTAATTCTTGAAACAGCAAAAGAATCCACTGTAAGGAGCTGGGGAGACCTTGAAAAGCCACCATTAATTCACATTCACCTGAAGTATACTTATATTTGGATCCAGTTCATGTAACATGGAAGCCTTTCCTCTTTTATGTTGTTCTTCCTTTTGTATTCCCTATGAAATAAAGATATTTTCTTTTTTGTTTAAGCCAAGCTGAATGGGAATGGGATTATTGGTTAATTAAGTGTCTGTATTCCAGCCACCAGGGGTGGCTCAGCACATATAGAGGCCTAAAGCTAAATACTAAAATGAGGCTTTCTTTTTTCTAATGAAATTTATATAAATTTTTTACTAGAATCTTATTTTTCTAGCTTTTTGAGATGCAAAATTCTTAATTAAATTTTTGCAATCAAGTTCTTCTAGCATTTCTTTTTCAATTGATAATATAGGTAATTCATTTAATCTTTTTTGAGATATTGTTGATCTTAAATAAAATTTTATTAATTTTAATTTTGAAAAACTTCTTTTCTACCAAAGCAATACTTACTGGAATTGTTAAACTTATTCTAAAAGCAATATATGCATTTAAAAAAGAGTCGAGTCTTCTTATATGATTATGTCGATTGGACTGTTATCTTCCACTTATATAATTTTTTTTAAAATTTTTAGCTCTAAAATAAATCTAAACCATCAATATGAGAGTAGTTATTATATTTTAAGAAATATTCCAGATTAAGGCAATGTTCTTTCAAACTATCATTATCTAGTGACTTCAATTTTTTATCGCTAAATAGAAAATCAAAAATATTTTATATATCTTAAAATATCCAAATCTACTTTAGAGTAAAAAATTGCTTGATCTACGATATATAAGAAATAATCAATTCTAAATGTTTCTTCAAAAGATTTTATTATTTCATTGTCAACATTCTCATCAAATTATTTCTTTCTATGAAGGATATATTTATCATGAAATTTAGGTTATATTTTTATTTCAGATGTAATTTCTTTAGAAAAAATTATAGCAGATGCAAATCCATCTTCTCTATATTTTTCAAAAAAAAATAAAACTTTTTAATTGTTCTATGGCAACATCAATATGTATATCTTTTGATTGTAAATTTTTGCTAACCGGGTTAACAGCAAACAATATATCATACCAAATAGTCATGCCAAATAAAAACTCAAAATTTTCAAGCTCATATGTTGCTAAGTAATTAAGTTCACTTTTAGTTTTAGGATCTTCACTAACTTCTGCTAATTTTAATAAAGCATCTCTTATTTATAGATCTTAAAATCTTATTGCTTTAACACTTTCAATATGACTTTTTTAACATATTTGTGATAATAATTAAGAGTTAGACTGGATATATCATCTTATAAAATTTTTTATTATTTAGTAGAAGAAGAAAATAGTAAATATATACGTTGTACCACTCCAAAAAATGATATAGTTTTAGTACAAGAATTAACCATATCATGAAGTACTAAATTTAGATTATGACAACTACGTGGTGTATAAAAGGATCTAAGATTTATCTAAAAGTATTTTTTACAATTTTTGCTATTTTCCCTTCATATTAGATCCATTATCATATCCCTATCCTCTTAAATTATTAATATCAAGTCTAATATATTTTATTTCATCCACAATGGCATCAAAAAGATCTTTTTCAATTGTATCATCTATTTTTAAGAATTCAAAAAAATATTTTATAATTTTGATTGAACTTGATAAAATATCCACACATCATAATATAAAAGACATTTGCACTTGATGACTTGCATTTAGAGTGCAACCAAGTATTATTGAAAAATATTTTGCTTCTATAATTTTTTTAATAATTTTATTTTTAATTTCACTTGCTAACAAATTTATTGATTCATTTTGTATATTATGTCCAAGGTAATGAGAATGAATTTTATTGTCTTTAATGCGTCGAATATTTTCTTGCATCATCGAATCAAATTTTGCAATCATTTTAATTAGATTTTAAAAAAAATTTATTAATTTTTTAATAGATCTTTTCATTTTTACCATAGAAAGCCAAATTATGTTTATCAAGAGTTTTTACTACAGCAAGAATTCTTGATAATACTTTTTTTCAATGTTCTTCATCTCTATTTATTTGTTGTTGAATACTTTTATCAATTATTTTATTTTTTAACAATCTCATTTCTAAATCAATTTATGAACTTATATTAATAATATGCTCATTACTCATCTCATGACTCTTAAGCTTAGCACTAAAGTTTCTCTAATCTTTAATGTTAATATTAGCTAGTTTACTTGCACTGAAAGCAAAATTAGATAATTTGCAACAAAAAAAAAATACTCTATCCAAATCTTTTAAATAAACCAGCCATCTTCTTTCATGCTTCTCCCCGTTTACCCACTTTTGAATATAATATGTAGTAGAAAAATATCTTGAGAATTCATCTTTAGGAAAATCTATATCATTAACTCTAATTGAAATTTTTTCTACTAATAAATCTCTCAAATTTATATCAATATTTATCCATTGACTTGGATCATAAATATTTTTAAAAATTTACATTAACAAATTGGTTCTCTTCACCATGAGTTTGAGGATTATTTTGAATCTCTTTGTTGACTTCTTCTTGTTCTAGTATTTCATCATCTAACTCTAAAAGATTATTAACTTGTTCATTTAAGGAACAGTCACCAATATTTTTTGATTTATTATTTTTATTGCATATAAAAAATTTATCAAGAGCACCTTTTTGAGATTGCATTAAGCTTTCAATTCTTCTCTTTTTTTGAAGCTTTGAATAATCATATTCATATTTTTGAGTTGACATATTTAAATTCTTATTATGAATTACCCAAAAAATTTAGCTATTACAATTATCTTATATTTTTTAAATAGGTAATACAAGATCAACAATCAAAATTTCTAATTCAATGAATCAACTATTAAATAAAATAAAAATAATATAATAATATAATATAAACTCCAAATTAAAAATAAAAAATCTACAAAGGTTAGAATAATAGTACCTGATTGTTGAATGTTGATTGCAAATGAGATGAATAATCAACTAATTATCTTATGCAGGAGTGCAGAGAATGTGAGTTAGAGTCTTGAAAAGTTCTACTAAGGAGAAGAGTAAAGACAATAAGGAAAGAAGAATTAAGAAATGAATATTATAAATTGAAAAAAGACTTGGTTTTATAGGAAAAAAATATAACCATTGTGCTCAATAAAAATATATACCCGTTGATTGATTGGGAATTGGAGAAACAATTTTATGGTTCAGCATTAATAGGGATTATGGGAAGTGAGAGAAAATAGAGATTTACTAGGCATTTAATTAGAGAAGTGAGAGAATATGTGGACATTTTACTAGGCACTTAATTAGGAAAGTAAGAGAATATATGGGGCCTATGAAATAGTGGGGGCCTAAAGCAAGGGCTTTGCTAGCCTTACCCTTCAGCTGGTCCTGCCGGTCACCTATCCTGTCCTGTTTCTACCAGCAAACATGTTAATTCTCATGTTTTCTTTATAAATGTAACGGCCTGCTCGCAAGCATGTCTCCCTGTGGGAAACATGATTCTTAAGGTCGGCAGGTGCATATTGTGCTAGATTGACCGTCTGGGTCAATAAAATATATACTCGAGTATAAATTAATTATTGTGACATCTCAATCAGGATAGCATTACAATTTCCAATAATAAAAGCATGAAAGGATCTATCTGTTGGTTGATATGAATTTACCGCATGAAGAACTTCTGTACAACATATAAACAAGAGAAACCAAGGTTTGCTAACTCTCTTGAACCAAAAAAAGGAGATATTACTGCATTACATAATGGTTATTTTTGAGAAAATATTTATTCCCTATCATACCTTGACGTGGATTAGGTGACATAACTTGATCATGTCGAAAGGTTGGGAGTTTGGTCGTGCCTCAATAGTGGATAGCTGTTGAGATACATTTCGCATGGTCGGACGAAAATATGGCTTGCTATCCATGCACTGAAATGCTGTCATGACTACTCCAACTAACTCATTTCCAACTTGAGTTGTAGGAGGTGATGGTCGTGGGTCTAATATATCTTTCAAATAAATGTTTTCACCAACTGGAGAAGACAATATAGAGATAAGTTTTTCTGGATGCTTTCCCATTACAATCTCAAGTGCAATTACATCAAAACTATATACATCACATTTCTCAGTAACCTTCATTGTGTATGCAAGCTCTGTCACAAACAAAAAAAAAAAAATGTAATCAAATTTTTACTGTCAACCACTTCTAGTAGACCAAATTTCATCAATTTAATTAACTCAACAGTCCACTTGTAACTGCAACAAAAGGTATCTGATTTAATATAAAAAGTCCAGAGCATTCTCAATTGTATCTGTCCCTCACCAAAGCAAGTCAGCATATAATCAATAGTTTACTATGTATTACATAATATAGAAGAAATTATAGCTCTGAAAATATTAAAAGTTGAACAAACATATCTTCTCATCAACTTGGTTGCATGAATGTCTTGGAGAATAATGTAATTAGCTAATCCCGAAAAGAACAAGAAAGAAACAATAACTCTTGTTGAAGGAAAAAAATTGCATTTCTTTGATGAGCATAGAAGTGTCTAATGCATGGCTGATAGTTACTATAATTATAGCTATGTTAACCTTTCTTTTTTTTCAGGAGCTAGAATTAAATATGTTTATATCCTTTTGAGAAAGCTGAAAAACATTCATATGGGAAGAGAGAATTTTTATATTATCTCACAGTGCATAATATAGAGATAAACCTAAAGATGCTTTTTTAACATATCTTGAACAGTTTAATAAAAAATATAAACAAATTTTTTAAGCATTGTTCTTACATTACAAAAATGGAATTGCAACATACCTGGTGCCAAATATCCTGGTGTGCCTGTAAGCATACTCCAATTAGATGAATCGGGCTTTAAAACTCTAACAACACCAAAGTCTGAAATACAAGCCGTATATTCTGAATCTAGTAGAATATTATTACTTGTTATGTCTCGGTGTACTAATGGTGGAGCGCAATCATGGTGCATGTATGATAAAGCATAAGCAATATGTTTTACGGCATCCACCCTCTTAAACCAATCAAATTCAATGGCACTTTCACTTCGGAGAAGATCTGCCAAACTTCCTCTCTCCATATATTCATAAACAAGAAACTTATGTTGAGTACTGGAGCAAAAACCATAAAGCTTCACAATATTTCGATGTCGGATCTCGGTCAATGCATGTATTTCATTCCAAAAAGTTTGCTTGCTTAGTGTATTTTCAACTTCTAGTGGATGAAATTTCTTCACAGCTATCAACTTGCCACTTGGCAATAGTGCTTTGTAAACACTAGAATATGCTCCAGTGCCAATGCAGTACTTATCATCAAAATCCTCCGTTACTTCAATGATGCTTTTGTATGTGTCTTCTCCATCAAAGTTCCAGATGGAGAGTTCACCTTCTTCAAGCTTTTGACTGGTATCATGAGCAATATATTTCTTCCTTCTCAAAATTAACAAAGCAAATACAACAGATAGAAATAAGAGAAATAAGGTTCCCAGACTAGGAATGATAGTTAACAAGAGAAGTTTGTGGTGCTTAGTTGAATCATCTTTGCTTGTTGTAAATGAGCCACATGAAGCCAAACCTTTCACTACACGACACAAGCCTTTATTGTGGATGAACCACTCCACTGGAGCATTTTGAAAAATTCTGCTATTAGGCAGTGGACCTTCTAATTCATTGTATGATAAATCTATAGATGACAAGCTTATCATATCACTCAAAGAAGGTGGGACATGACCGGTCAGCTCATTGTGTGATAGATTCAGATCTTGTAGCTTATCCAATTTGCCAAATTGTGATGGTATGTTGCCAGTAAATGAGTTGTGGCTTAGATCTAGGAAGTCATCTAGGTTTTCCAGATTTCCAATTTGAAAGGGAATGCTTCCATTTAAATTATTGTTTCCAAGCTTCAGCAAGCGAAGTTTAATGCAGTTACTTAATTGTTCCGGTACCCTTCCTCTTAGTCGATTTGCTGACAAATCAAGAGTCTCCAAATTAGATAGTTCACCAAATTCTGGATATATCTCTCCAACAAGTTGGATGTTGCTCAAATTCAAGTTAAATAGATTAGTTAACTTGCTCAAATCCTTCGGAATGCCTCCTGATAGATAGTTTGAGGAAAGGTCAAGTTCTTCTAGTTGAGTTAACATTCTAAGTCCTGGCGGTATGATGCCTGTAACATTGTTGTTGGAGATTCTTAAGAGCGACAAATTATGACATCCTCCCCAGTTTGACGATAGCTTACCAAACAACCTGTTGAAGCTCAAATCAATATACCGCAGATGTGGATACACTCCCAGATTTTCAGATATATCACCAAATAGTTGGTTCTGCTCAAGTCGGACTCTAATTAGGCTTGTACATTTTTTCAAGCTTTTGGGAATCGGACCTTCAAAATAGTTGTTGTTTAAAGCGAGATGAGTTAGAACTCCTCCTTTGCATATGTCATGGGGTAAATGGCCGGAAAAACTATTGTTTGTCAACTCAAGAAATGTCAAATTTGTGATATTGTTAAATTCCTGAGGCAAAGAACCAGATAGTCGATTATTGAATAATCTCAAATCAGTAAGGTTGGTTAAGGTTCCAAAAGATGGAGGGACCGAGCCAGAGATCTGGTTACTGTACAGTACTAACTGATTAAGCTTCCTCAAGTTTCCTAATTCATAAGGAATTGATCCAGAGATCTGATTTTCAAAAAGGTGCAAAGTTTCAAGCTTAGTTAAATTTCCTAAGCTGGTGGGGATGGAACCTGTTAAACTATTTTGTGAAAGTGATAGCTCAGTTAACTCCACTAGATGTCCAATTTCAAGAGGAATGGAGCCAGAGAGATGATTACCCCACAATTTGAACTCGTTAAGGCTGGTCAAGTTTCCCAATCTCAGAGGAATGGAACCTGTCAGATTATTTTTAGCCATCCTTAAAATGACCAGGTTTACAAGATTTCCTAATTCAGGGGGAATGGAGCCAGATATCTCATTGTTCCAACAAGCCAATACTTGAAGCTGAGTTAAATTTCCCAGAGTGGGAGGGATAGAACCTGTTAGCTGGTTGATGGAGATTCTCAACTCCAATAGATTCCTAAGCCTTCCTAGTTCCTCAGGAATGGTACCTGAAAGGTTATTTTGGTATATCCATAAGAAGTTAAGCTTTGTCATATTACTTAGCCAAGGAGGGATAGAACCACTTATCTGATTCTCACTGAGATTCAAGGAGTTGAGCTTTGTCAGGGAGCTGATCTGCAGTGGAATTATCCCTGTGAAGTTATTAGTGCAAAGATCAAGGGAGGTGAGCTTGGAAAGAGCAGTTATGGTGGGAGGGATGCTTCCATGGAGCTTGTTGAATGTGAGGTTCAGACTGGTAAGTGATGACAGGAGGGAGAAATTGAGGGAATTCAGCGTTCCTGCCAGACTCACATTGGCTAGATTCATCTCTATGATCACACGTCGACCTTGACGTGTGACGTCGCATGTGATCCCAGTCCAGTTGCATGGACTGGCGTTGAGGTTCCAAGATTCAAGTGATCCTTGGCTTTGGAGACTGGCTTTCCATTGGAGGAGGGCCCTCCCTTGGGATGCAAGTGAAGCTGATGCCAAGGCAAGAAGAAATGAAAGGATTAGAAACAGAGGAAGGGTGGAGAGGAATTTTGGAGATGACACAGATTCCATAGCTAGATTTCAGATAGGAATATTTTTTGTGATGCTTTGAATGTTTCAATCTGAATGAGGGTTGCAGTGACCTCACTAAAACCCTACTTTGCTAACATGTCATGCTCTTTGCAGCGAAACATCAATTTCAACCAATGGATGTCTAGCATGTAATCAATATCGGTGGGGCCATCATGTCTGCCTTGTTCTTTTTGGGTACCATATGTTGCCATTTATCTGCAGTTGTTTCTCCCTGGGTCTGGCCTCTACTTGATGCTAGCGCTACGCGCTTCAAACTTATCCTTCAGTGGTTGTTGTCAGCTTAGAAGAAGATGAGAGTCCACTCCGGTCTCTGTCCCATTTCAGCGCCTCATAAAAATAGATGCGTCATTAAAAGCCAAAAAGAGTGTTTGATCCTTAAACTAAAATAAAATAAAATTAAAATTTAAAGCGACGGTTGGAGTTATTTAATTGTTAAACATAAATCATAGTGAAGAAAGAGAACATCCTAGAAACTAAAGAATCCAAGCTTATCCACCTGTCTCACATGACACCATGATACAAATCAAGTTCTTTAATTAACCGCAGATGATCCTGGTTTATTATTGTCCGCCTGGGATGCTGGATTGGTTTACCATTATGTTTGGTCACCTGAGCACCATGCTTAAATGGAAGCAATGCCTCTAGTAATTACAGAGAAACAAAAATTGATTAATTATACTCTACTTGAGCAAAAAATAATTTAATTGAAAATATACCTGATATGAATTTTGAACTTTGAATAACTGCTTCCAATCATGTGCTTTCATGTTAGCATGTAAGAGAAAAAAGTGGCAAAATCTGTTTATTAATATCACAAAATAGTTTTGGATGTCAGGAAAAATTTCCTAGACCTACGTAACGTTGGCTTGGCAAGTCTACATTTAACCATCCCATGTGTATGGCACCAATACTGCAAGTTGCACAAATCCCCTAATGCCATGTCTCACAGAAAATGTTTCTTAGGCAAAAAAAGTGTGCCATATAATATTATAAATATAGAATACCAGAAAGTGCAAAGTTTTTGACATATATTAAATTTCAGTCTTGCACATCAACTTGTGCTCTGTATTTGGTTAAATTAAAGAAAAAAAAAAAGCGACTTAGCACATGAGGCTCTTATCGTTGCGGGGTCTAGGAAGATTAAATATATGGAGGTGTTTGGTTGGGGGGAGTGGAGGTCTGGAATCGGAATCAGAATGAGTGACTCTCATTCCAACTATTTGGTTGGGAGGAGTTCCATTCCGATTCCAATTTCGGAGTGGAATGAGAATGGCTTAATCTATATAGAACTCAATCCCTACTCTCCTCTATGGATTCAATTTTTCATTCCGATTTCGATTCCAGTTACGAACCAAATGCTTCAGGAGATTTGACCATTCCGATTTCGATTCCAAGCCATTCTGATTTCCATTCCTATTCTGATTCCGGTTGCGAACTAAACACCCCCTATATGTCGCTTTGCTCTTATATGCAGAGAGACTTTTTCCATGTTTTGAGGCCATAAGATACACAAGTCACAACAAAGAAACCTTATCCTTATGCAAAGATTTTCTGTCATTCAAGTAAATCAAATTAATATTTGTTTGTTACATTGCTCTGGATGGTCCATTTTCTTCATCCAATCACCGGAACACTATTCAGCCATAAACCTATATTTCTATGGCTATCTAGTATTAGCTCAATTATTATTTGGCATGTATCATTGCATAGAAGAGGCCTAGGGTTTGAGATTTGGATGGTAACTTGGAATTGCTATCAGATGAACCAATTGCTATAAAGTCAACCAATTCCAACTTTGTTTTTTAATAAATAAATATTCATCGTATCCGGTGGCAATGCCATTCTATTATAAATTTAAATGGCTATGCATGTATGTATAGCAATAATTACTGTACTTGTGATATTGAAGTGCTCATTGGTTTGATGGCGTCCTACTATTATTTATATTTAAGAATCTTTCCTGCTTTTTGGATGATGTTTCCATTTTTTTATCTTTTAGTGATTTATTGATTGGCTTATCTTGTTATTTTGCATTTATTGTCTATGCCAAATTCTTCGGTGTGGTAAAACTTTCAAACTTTGCTTGCCACATATAATTTTAATGTTTAGTCTCACATGAGAAAATAATTTTTTTTCAATGTCAATATACGGCATCTTGCCCATTTCTTTGCAAGGTCAATGGTCGTGGATTTGTGGAAGCATTGTTTCTTTGCATCATTGCATGTGGGTGGGTTATACCCTTTCATGCACTTAAAAATCTTCATCCTATTTATGCCATCTATATGGCGTCCATCTGGAACATGGTTATGAAGCATTCAGAATAAACCTTTTCCTTATAAACAGCTTAAATGTTTGAGATGATGATCAATGGATTAGATTATCATCTTAAAGTATTTGGCTACTTTCGAAGGAGTTCGGTTAAGGCCTCAATTCGAGCCTCAAACTTTTTGAATGTAAAATAGTATACAGTAATACAAGTGCACACATGCAGCATGTGTACACATTATAGATGGTTTTAATGTATTTAGGTCCTGCTAGTTTAATTAATCCTTCTATGAGAATAGAGGTTGATGATCATTTATAATTCGCTATAATTTGTATATGTATTTAACATACAACCATTTAACTGCTTTTTGTTCTGTTATTTAGAAATTGATCGTAATTTTAGTGATCAGCAGGTGGATAGGTAACAAATTTTGAAGACATTTCAAGTTTTGTATACATGTCTCTAAATGTGATAATGAATGGTACCGTATGGATCAGTGCCAAGGAATCAATTCTCTGAATATTAGAGTTGACGGAAGGGGAAAAAATATACTGCTGTGTCATGCCTCACGAACTTAGTATGGCATATTTGCCAGCATCAACAAAACAAGTTGGGGCTGAACAATTGACCTATTTGATATGAGCCTAGGTTTAGAAATTTTTTAGTTAGGTTTGGGTATGGGTTAAATTTCGTAATCTGAACTTTAAATGCATCTGGTGCGGATCAAGGCTTTGACTACTTGACTCAAATCATGAGGGTAGGGTTCTGTTTGGATCAAAACAATTTAAATCGAGTTGAGGCATAATTTTTGGCATAAATTTTTTGAATTGTTGGTCTTTTTTATTCTAGTTGTTTAAATTATTTTGAAGTACTCTATACGGATTATAAGAATTGAATTTGATATATTAGACCAGGCCTATTAGAGATTGAATCTTGCAAAATTGATTAGACTAGAGTCGAATGGATGATCCAAAATGACTTCTGGATGGGTATGGTTCAAGAGATCTTGACCTGGTCTCAAATGAGGTTGGATGTAGCTCAAGTTTTTGTTTTTTGTTGCCTTTATCTGACCCGATCTTATCCTTTTTTTTCGAAGGTAGACCTTATCCTTTGCCTATCATAGAATGATGCATAGCTCCACTTTTACGTACGTATCTAGGAACGAGAAAGTTTGACTTAGTCCGATGGTGTCACCCGTAAGATCTTTTTAAATGCGTATCGTCCTATTTGTTATTGTAAACTTGAATGAGTCTGGGTTATGTCAAGATCAAAAGTTCTTTGAAATGGTCAGGAATATTATTCAAGGTTCGAATAGGGCCACGCTTCCCATCTCAATCTTTATCATATCAACAGTTTCTTTGACATGATCGGGAATATTATTAAAGGTTCGAATACAGGCACATTTGCCATCTCAAACTGCATCAAAAAGCTTGCGAGTCACCATTATTTTTCTAAGAGAAGAGGTAGGTACGACAATGTCCAACCACTTTTTGTGAGTCCTGGCCCATTATATTATTCTTCCATTAATTATCAATCTACATTTGTGAATGAACAAAAATCCTCTAGTGAGGCGTTGTTCATCCCATGACCTAAAAACAAAAAAAAAAAAAAAAAAGGGAAATGTATGGAGTATTGTCCGTGAAACCATCCACCCATATCCCTCTCATCTTGCTCATCATTGTAAGAACCCAAGATTTTTAAAACTTATCAGCATGAGTTTTAAAGCAAAAAAAATAAAAAAAAACTTTGAAACCCCATGTGACTGGTACATGAGGCAGGGAGGCAGACTCTCGATGGAATCTGCTCCTTTCTCCATTTGCCATCCGAAATAAGAATCTTAGGGCTTGTCGGATTTCAATGAAAGCCCTAGGAATTGTTCTACATAAGGCCTCCAGATCCCTCCCCCATGCATCAACTCCTACACCTCGATCAATTATCGGCGAAATCCATGGGATTCCCTTGGATTTCTGTTGAGTATATATTTCCACGAGCCACCATGAGTTTTCTCCGAGAAAGAGGACCAAATACCTCGTTGGAGATAAGGTATGGCCTCTGAACCTTTTTCCCTTCATCTTCTTAGTTTCTTTGATGCCCTCGCCGACTATGGTCGTCAAATTTTCTTTGAAACAGAATCTCCCATTTTTTCATTTTTTTTCCTTTTCCTTCCATCGGACTGGCTGCAATCGCCGGACGCGGCTGTGCTCGAGTGTTGGAGGGCCAAACCCATTGGAGGGGGGGTGGTTCCGTCTGGGATCGCCACCATGGGAATGGTTGGCAGAGCTCTTCCCCTTCCCTTGTTTCAACGAGGAAGAGAAGAAAACCAGAGAGAAAGAAAAAGAGAAGAAAAGGAAAAGAAAAGGAAAGAAGATAAAAGAAAAAGAAAAGAGAGTTTTCTCTCTTCCCTCTATCCCCTCTCTACCTTCTCTCCACTTTCTCTCTCTATAAATTTTTCTCTCTATTTTTTCTAGAATTTTCTCTCTCTAAAATTTTATCTCTCTTCATGAGTTTGTCTCTCTAAAAATCTTATGGACTAATTGAGGATCCAGGTACTTAGATAAATCCAGATCTTGGTTGACCCTAGGAGAGGTCCTGGATTTATGATATTTAAATATTTATGCATAATTTTTTTATATATGATTTTTATATTTGATCCTGATCATACACAGTGCTACTGTCTACATAAGATATCAAGCAAAACACCTTACTTTCGAGATTGTAGATCGAAGAATTGATTGATTATTGTGTTTAAGTCAACTACCAATAGAGCTAAGGATTCTTATACGCAAACACCTATATATATATTTACTTCTATGTTGCATGGTTTAGATTTCTCATGATTGATTTTGATAGATATATGATTGTTGATACGACTACTTTTACTTCCTACATATTTTATTAATGGCTTTTTAGGTGGTTTGGATTATGATAGTGGCAATTGAGATTTTTGAAAAGAATATAATATGATACAATATTTTTTTGGCATAATTGAGATTTAATAAATTGATGATCAAGAAAGGGATGTTTGGGCTAGCTATGTTAAACGAGAAATAGTCTCATCATGGGTAGGAACATGGCACTAAGAATAGCCTGCCATGGGTAGGAATATGGCATTAAAAATAACCTATCATAGACAGAAATATAACATCGAGAACAACCTACCATGGGCAGATACATAATATCAAGAATAGCTTTCCATGGATAAATACATGGTACCAAGAATAGCCCCACTATGGATAGATATGTGGTATTTTAGTTTGTCACCATGGACTGAAGCATGCATATTCTTGGTTGCTACCATAGGCTGAAGCGCGGTTATTCTGGTTTGCCATCGCAGATTGACAAATGCGATTATTGTAGATTGCTATTATGGGCTGAAGCTACTACAACAAAAGAGGTTTATAGTAGCGATCAAAATCATTGTAAAAAATATAAAAAACTATTGGTAAAATCTATACCAACGGTTGATAAACCGCGGCAACTGGTGGCATTGCTTAAAACTATGGCCACCTATTACCATGATTTTGATAAGCGTTGGTGTAAGTCGATGCTAACACGATTATAACTATTTCTATAGATGCAATCAAAATCAAATATTTTTAAAATAAACTATATTTATAATCACATATTTTTATAAATTAATAATAAATATTTTTATAATGAAATGTTATCCTCTTAAAGTCATATTTGACTATGATATTCTTGTATTTGATCAAACTTTTAATTTTAATTAATCACCTATATAGTATTCTGATATATAATCCAACTTATAATTTTAATTAATCACCTATATAAGAAATCGAATATAAGATCTATTAGATAATTATCTAATACTTAGCCACTATGATAATATTAACTTACGATAAAGAGTTATGGTTTATTATACTTATTCAAAACTTATTCATATTATAAATATATTTATTTCAAATAAATCAAGATATTTTAATTTTAATAATTAATTATTTTTATAAAAAGTTAATTCTCTTCTTTTTGAAAAAAATTGAAGAGTAAATTACTTTATTTTATTCTTTATAATTTTTTAAAAATCTAGTTATTTAAAATATTTTAAAATATAAATAATTTTAACATATTTCTATCATTATAAATATTTTTTTCTAATGTTCTTTAAAAGCATATAATTCATGATTCTTCTTATTTATACTGTAAGAAAAAAAATAATGATATTTAATATATAATATTTTAAAACTTTATATTATACAATTTATATAAGTAATCCTAAAAATTTTCATATGTAATTTTAATATAAATCAGATTAAATCAAATCCAAATTCTTGGTTAAATTTACTTTTATACAGATTTTATAGTAATTAAATCATAGATCATTATTTGATTGTGATATTGTGCATTCAATATTGATAGTAGATTTTATATCAAAATTTATTTTTATTTAATTATTAAACTATCTTGACTTATACAGTTGAAATCATATTAATTTTAAAAATTATTAAATATATGAAATATTCTTTCTAGAAGGTTTAAATACAAATTTAGTGATTAAATATTATCATCATAAAAAATCCAAATTAGTTTGCAGTGATACTAATTTATCATAAAAATAACTTATAAATAATTAATAATAAAAATTACTAGTTATATAATGACATATAGAGGATAAAATTTATTTCAATGATAAATAATTAATCTTCAATGAGATAATTATGAATATTACCAATTAGATTCTATTTAATGATAAAATATCATGATCTTACATAATACCATTGTAACATTACAGATTTTAATAATATATATAAATAATCATCATATAATTATAGATTTTCTATTATATTTTTTAAAATTGTTACAATAGATATAATTTTTTTATGATATTTAATTATACATATTTGTTAGTAATTATATCCTAAATTATTACTTGGTTATGATATTGTGCATTCAATATTGCCAATTAGATTCTATTTAATGATAAAATATCATGATCTAACATAACACCATTGTAACATTACAAATTTTAGTAATATATATAAATAATCATATCATATAATTATAGATTTTCTATTATAATTTTTAAAATTATTACAATAGAATATAATTTTTTTATGACATTTAATTATACAGATTTTTTTGTAATTATATCATAGATTATTACTTGGTTATGATATTGTGCATTCAATATTGATAGTGGATTTCATATCAAGATTTATTTTTATTTAATTATTAAACTATCTTAACTTATATAGTTAAATTCATGAATTAATTTTAAAAATTATTAAATATATGAAATATCTTTTTTCTATAAGTTTAAATACATACTTAGTGATTAAATATTATCATCATAAAAAATCTAAATTAGTTTGCAATGATACTAATTTATTATAAAAATAATTTATAAATAATTAATAATAAAAACTATTAGTTATATAATGATATATAGAGGATGAAATTTTTTTAGTGATAAATAATTCATATTTGATTATATAAGTATAAATATTGCCAATTATATTCTATCTAACTGTAAAATATTATTCTTACATAATACCATCATAATATGATAAATTTTAGTAATATCTATAAATAACCATCATAATATTATAGATTTTTTATTATAATTTTTAAACTATTACAATAAAATATAACTTCTTATGATATTTATAAGATACCGTTATTATATAATATCTTTTAGTGATATTTTTGATAAAGTGCTACAATATTATATATTTTTTATGATATTTTTTAAAATCATCACTAGATAGTATTTATAGTAACACTCTTTTCTGAGTGTTATTAAAATGCCATCGCTATAAACTATTTTTGTTGTAGTGAGCGTGGTTTATTTTTGTCAATCATGAGCTGAAACGTGATCATGGTTAGTCTGAAACCCTAAAGACAATTATTGATTGATTCGGATTAAAATAATGAGATATGGATGATAAGACATGAAACCATAATTAAGTAAAAGAGGTTTTACTTAATTACATATATATAGTATATTACTTTTGAAAATGATGGACATTCGATAGTATATGATGTATATTTTTATATATATCAATATTGAGTTATACTGGATACTAGTGACCATGTGATCATCCTTCATTTTGTTAGGTTAAAGACTATGCTGTAAAATATTTGTTTTGTAATGCGTCTGTAAAATGTTGTTTTAAACCTGGAGAAACGCTTTGGTGCACAAAGGTGCACACCACCCACGGTGATTGGCTCGACGAAAGCCCTAGGAATTGTTCTATATAAGGCCTCCAGATCCCTCCCCCATGCATCAACTCCTACACCTCGATCAATTTTCGGCGAAATCCATGGGATTCCCTTGGATTTCTGTTGAGTATATATTTCCAAGGGCCACGATGAGTTTTCTCTAGGAAAGTGGATCAAATACCTCGTTGGAGATAAGGTATGGCCTCTGAACCTTTTTCCCTTCTTCTTCTTAGTTTCTTTGATGCCCTCGCCGACTATGGTCGTCAGATTTTTTTTGAAACCGAATCTCCTTTTTTTTCTTTTTTTTTTTCCTTTTCCTTCCATCAGACTGGCTGCAATCGCTGGACACTACTGTGCTCGAGTGTCGGAGGGCCAAAGCCATTGGAGGGGGGGTGGTTCCGTCTGGGATCGCCACCATGGGAATGGTTGGCAGAGCTTTTCCCTTTCCCTTGTTTCAACGAGGAAGAGAAGAAAACCAGAGAGAAAGAAAAAGAGAAGAAAAAGGAAAAGAAAAGGAAAGAAGAGAAAAGAGAAAGAAAAGAGAAAGAAAAGAGAGTTTTCTCTCTTCCCTCTATCCCGTCTCTACCTTCTCTCCACTTTCTCTCTCTACAAGTTTCTCTCTCTATTTTTTCTAGAATTTTCTCTCTCTAAAATTTTATCTCTCTTCATGAGTTTCTCTCTCTAAAAATCTTATGGACTAATTGAGTATCCAGGTACTTAGATAAATCCAGATCTTGGTTGACCTCAAGAGAGGTCCTAGATTTATGATATTTAAGTGTTTATGCATAATTTTTTTATATATGATTTTTATATTTGATCCTGATCATACACAGTGCGACTGTCTACATAAGGTATCAAGCAAAATACCTTACTTTCGAGATTGTAGATCAAAGAATTCATCGATTATTGTGCTTAAGTCAACTACCAGTAGAGCTAAGGATTCTTATACGCAAACACCTATATATATATTTACTTCTATGTTGTATGGTTTTGATTTCTCATGACTGATTTTGATAGATATATGATTGTCGATACGACTATTTTTACTTCCTACATATTTTATTGATGGCTTTTTAGATGGTTTGGATTATGATAGTGGCAATCGAGATTTTTGAAAAGAACATAATATGATACAATATTTTCTTGGCATACTTGAGATTTAATAAATTGATGATCAAGAAAGGGATGTTTGGGCTAGCTATGTTAAACTAGAAATAGTTTCATCATGGGTAGGAACATGGCACTAAGAATAGCCTACCATGGGTAGGAATATGGCATTAAAAATAGCCTATCATAGATAAAAATATAACATCGAGGATAGCCTACCATGGGCAGATACATAATATCAAGAATAGCTTGCCATGGATAAATATATGGTACCAAGAATAGCCCCACTATGGATAGATATGTGGTATTTTAGTTTAACACTATGGACTGAAGCATGCATATTCTTGGTTGCTACCGTAGGCTGAAGCATGATTATTCTGATTTGCCATCGCAGATTGACAAACGCGATTATTTTAGATTGCTATTATGGGCTGAAGCTACTACAATAAAAGAGGTTTATAGCAGCGATCAAAACCATTGTAAAAAGTATAAAAAATTATTGGTAAAATCTATACCAACGGTTGATAAACCACGGCAACTGGTGGCATCACTTAAAACTATGGCCACCTATTACCATGATTTTGATGAGTGTTGGTATAAATCGATGCTAACACGATTATAACTATTGCTATAGATGCAATCAAAATTAAATATTTTTAAAAATAAACTATATTTATAATCACATATTTTTATAAATTAATAATAAATATTTTTATAATGAAATGTTATCCTCTTAAAGTCATATTTGACTATGATATTCTTGTATTTGATCGAACTTTTAATTTTAATTAATCACCTATATAGTATTCTAATATATAATCTAACTTACACTACAAGAAATTTGATTTTTTGCGACGAAATTTTTTCGTCGCTAAAAATCATATTTTCGTCGCTAAATGTATTTGCGACGAAATATATCGTCGCTAAAAATTTGTAGAGAAAGCCTCGTAGCAAAAGACCTTAGCGACGAAAATATTTTATTTCGTCGCAAAAAATAGTAAACCCAGACGACGAAGTTATGTACTGTATTAGCGACGAAAATATTTTATCGCAAGAGCTTAAATTTTCGTCGCTAAAATTGTAACAAAAAAAATTTCGTCGCTAAATATTTTGATTAAAAAAAAAAATTTCTTATTTTTTGCGACGAAAATGAAATTCATCGCAAAACATAGCGACGGATTTCGTCGCAAAATAATTTGTCGCAAAAATTTCGTCGCAAAAATTGCGACGAAAAAAATGTTCGTTGCTATAATTGCGACGAAAAAAAATTTTGTCGCTATAATAGCAACGAAATAAAAATTTCATCGCTAGAAGGGCGACGAAATAAAAAAATTCATCGCCATAATTACGACGAAATAAAAAATGCGTCGCCATAATTACGATAAAATAAAAATTTCATCGCAAAAAGTTTAAATTTTTAGCGACGAAACTATTTTTTCGTCGCAAAAATAGCAACGAAATAATTTCGTCACAATAATTGCGACGAAAAAAAAATTTCGTCGCTATAATGGCGATGAAATAATAATTTCGTCGCTATAAGGGCGACGAAATAAAAATATTCGTCGCTATAATTACGACGAAATAAAAATTTCATCGCAAAAAGTTATAATTTTTAGCGACGAAACTATTTTTTCATCGCAAAAATAGCAACGAAATAAAAAATTTCGTCGCAATGAATAATAAAAGTTTTACTTTTTTGGGTTCACAAATTTTTTTGCGACGAAATTAATATTTCGTCGCTAAAATAAATTTTGGATAAAAAATAAAATTTTTATTAATTTTTCAAAAAAACCTGCTCAAATACAAATTATCTGATCAAACATATTTTAAATAAACAGTATGTTAACACAATAAAAATATTCTAAGTCAAAAGATCAATTTCAAGTATCAAAAAGTTTCATAACCATCTTTGTCATATACAAAAATATAAGTCCATACACCATTTTAAATTTAAAATAAGTATAAACTAAGTATGATCTGACTCATTGGCCTCGTTCCCTCCTCCAGGCGTCGATCCCTGATCCGATATGTGTCGCGATGGTGGTGCAGAGGCGGCATCATGTGACTGTAGAGGTGCTAACTCAGAAGCATCAATACCGAGCCGTCCCGCCACCGCAGCTACGATCCTCTCGAGTGTCTGACTACGATTCATCCAGTAACTAATCTGATCTTGCATCATGCTCATGGATGTCCTAACTGCCTCTGGCACCGATGCATCATCAGACCGGCCGGATGACGAACTGCGTGATTTTTTGGACCGCATGCTATGACCAAATCCTAGCTGCAGCCCGAGGACGGTATCCAAAATCGTATCATCTGTCATCAAACAAACCTGCTGCGATCCAGTATCACCATCAGATCCCACC
This sequence comes from Elaeis guineensis, assembly GCF_000442705.2. Lineage (NCBI taxonomy): Eukaryota > Viridiplantae > Streptophyta > Magnoliopsida > Arecales > Arecaceae > Elaeis > Elaeis guineensis. The sequence goes on from NC_026003.2 coordinate 105,172,619, forward strand.
TCCCTCGTCGCCTGCTCTCTCAATAAAAAATATTTAGCGACGAAATAAATTCGTTGCTAAAAATAAATATTCTGTCGCAAAAAAATATATTTTTTGCAACAAAAATATTTTCGTCGCAAATGATTAATTTTTGGCAACGAAAATTTAATTTCATCGCAAATGATCGGGAAATCAAGTTTCTCGCAACGAAACAAATATTTCGTCGCTAAAAATTCAATTTTTGGCGCCGTAATTATTTTCCTCGCAAAAAAAAATTTAGCAACGAAAAATTTTTCCGTCGCCAAAAAAAAAAAAAATTTTGCGATGAAAAAACTTTCGTCGCTAAAAATCAATTCTAGCAACGAAATTTAAATTTTCGTCGCAAAATATTCAAAAAATTTTTAATAAAATAAAATTTAGCGACGCAATAGTTTCGTCGCTAAATATAAATAAAATTGGTCACAAAAGTCTTTCTTTTTAGCAACGAAATATCAATTTTGTCGTAAAAATATAATTTTTTGGCGACAAAATTTTTTTTTGTCGCAAAAAATAAATTTTTAACTACGAAAAAAAATATTTCATCGTCAAAAAAATTGTTTTTTGCAACGAAAAAAAATTTCGTAGCTAAAAATAAACTTCTAGCAACAAAAAAAAAATTCGTTGCAAAAGATATAACTTTTTGCAACGCAATTTTTTTCGTCGCAAATACCTAATTTTTGGGGACGAAATTTAAATTTCGTTGCAAAAACCTACTTTTTGGCGATGAAATATATTTCATCGCTAAAATTTCGTCGTAAAAAATCAAATTTCTTGTAGTGTTATAATTTTAATTAATCACCTATATAGGAAATCAAATATAAGATCTATTAGATAATTATCTAATACTTAGCCACTATGATAATATTAACTTACGATATAGAGTTATGGTTTATTATACTTATTCAAAACTTATTCATATTATAAAATATAATTATTTCAAATAAATCAAGATATTTTAATTTTAATAATTAATTATTTTTATAAAAAATCAATTCTCTTCTTTTTGAAAGAAATTGAAGAGTAAATTACTTTATTTTATTCTTTATAATTTTTTAAAAATCTAGTTATTTAAAATATTTTAAAACATAAATAATTTTAACATATTTCTATCATTATAAATATTTTTTTCTAATGTTCTTTAAAAGCATATAATTCATGATTCTTCTTATTTATACTGTAAGAAAAAAAAATAATGATATTGAATATATAATATTTTAAAACTTTATATTATACAATTTATATAAGTAATCCTAAAAATTTTCATATGTAATTTTAATACAAATCAGATTAAATCAAATCCAAATTCTTGGTTAAATTTACTTTTATACAGATTTTATAGTAATTAAATCATAGATCATTATTTGATTGTGATATTGTGCATTCAATATTGATAGTAGATTTTATATCAGGATTTATTTTTATTTAATTATTAAACTATTTTGACTTATACAGTTGAAATCATATTAATTTTAAAAATTATTAAATATATGAAATATTCTTTCTAGAAGGTTTAAATACAAATTTAATGATTAAATATTATCATCATAAAAAATCCAAATTAGTTTGCAATGATACTAATTTATTATAAAAATAACTTATAAATAATTAATAATAAAAATTACTAGTTATATAATGACATATAGAGGATAAAATTTATTTCAGTGATAAATAATTAATCTTCAATAAGATAATTTTGAATATTACCAATTAGATTCTATTTAATGATAAAATATCATGATCTTACATAATACTATTGTAACATTACAGATTTTGATAATATATATAAATAATCATCATATAATTATTGATTTTCTATTATATTTTTTAAAATTGTTACAATAGATATATTTTTTTATGATATTTAATTATACATATTTTTTAGTAACTATATCATAGATTATTACTTGGTTATGATATTGTGCATTAAATATTGGTAATTAGATTCTATTTAATGATAAAATATCATGATCTAACATAACACCATTGGAACATTACAAATTTTAGTAATATATATAAATAATCATCATATAATTATAAATTTTCTATTATAATTTTTAAAATTATTACAATAGAATATAATTTTTTTATGATATTTAATTATACAAATTTTTTTGTAATTATATCATAGATTATTACTTGGTTATGATATTATGCATTCAATATTGATAGTGGATTTCACATCAAGATTTATTTTTATTTAATTATTAAACTATCTTTACTTATATAGTTAAATTCATGAATTAATTTTAAAAATTATTAAATATATGAAATATCTTTTTCTAGAAGTTTAAATATAATTTGGTGATTAAATATTATTCTCATAAAATATCTAAATTAGTTTGCAATAATACTAATTTATTATAAAAATAATTTATAAATAATTAATAATAAAAACTACTAGTTATATAATGATATATAGAGGATGAAACTTTTTTAGTGATAAATAATTAATATTTGATTATATAATTATAAATATTACCAATTATATTCTATCTAACTGTAAAATATTATTCTTACATAATACCATCATAATATTATAAATTTTAGTAATATTTATAAATAACCATCATAATATTATAGATTTTTTATTATAATTTTTAAACTATTACAATAAAATATAACTTCTTATGATATTTATTATACTGTTATTATATAATATCTTTTAGTGATATTCTTGATAAAGTGCTACAATATTATATATCTTTTATGATATTTTTTAAAATCATCACTAGATAGTATTTATAGTAACACTCTTTTCTGAGCGTTATTAAAATGCTATTGCTATAAACCGTTGTTGTTGTAGTGAGCATGGTTTATTTTTGTCAATCATGAGATGAAACGTGATCATGGTTAGTCTGAAACCCTAAAGACAATTATTGATTGATCCGGATTAAAATAATGAGATATGGATGATAAGACACGAAACCACAATTAAGTAAAAGAAATTTTACTTAATTACATATGTACAGTATATTACTTTTGAAAATGATGGACATTCGATAGTATATGATGTATATTTTTATATATATCAATATTGAGTTATACTGGATACTAGTGACTATGTGATCATCCTTCATTTTGTTAGGTTAAAGACTATGCTGTAAAATATTTGTTTTGTAATGCATCTGTAAAACGTTGTTTTAAACCTGGAGAAACTCTTCGGTGCACAAAGGCACACACCGCCCATAGTGATTGGCTCAGACGTAGGGCCAAAGAGCAGTGCGGGAATTTTTTTTTTTTTTGCCTTGCCCTACACCCGAGCCAATCACCGTGGGCGGTCGTGCACAAAGAGTTTCTCTTTAAACCTGTAGACAAGGCCCCATATAACATGGGAAGCTGTGGGTCAAATGTACCCAATTAGCATACATAAATAAATTTGGGTGGGGCCACCCTCCCTCTTCATCAAAAAAAAAAAAAAAAAACATTTGTTAGGTTGAAGACTATGCTGTAAAATATTTGTTTTGTGATGAGTCTGTAAAACGATATTTTAAACCTGTGGACGAGGCCCACATATAACATGGGAACCTGTGGGTCATATGCACACAATTAGCATACATAAATAAATTTGGGAGGGGCCACCCTCCCTGCCCCTCCCTCTTCATCAAAAAAAAAAAAAAACATTTGACCACTAGTTATTCAAAATCTCACAATCAGCAAGAAACCAAATATTAGAAGTGCCGTTCTTATCATCAAGAATCATTGATATGTTTACAGAGTTAATAATTAATGCCTACAAAGTTCCCATCATTTGGCACCTCCATAGAAAATATGGTTGTGCTCTAGAAATTTACTTCCGTATTCACTGTCCAACTCACTCAAACGATTCTTTATATGGACAATTTTTGCCGCCTGCCTCACCTGACAGCCTCAAAGACACTCTTTGGCTCATGTAACCGTCTACCAGATCCATCACATTCATCCAGACTACTTTATGCTTTTTCCTTGTTCCTTGCTTCACTACTGATGCATGCATCCATGGGTTTAATATCCAAAACTTGCAGTTTCCTTTTTAGCTATTGAAGCTGCAGATTTCATTGATATGGCAAAACTACGTTCCACTTCAAGCTTTGCTGAGACCTACTCTCTGCTTGTCTCCGGCTTGCTTCTTCTACTGTCCATATTCAACTGTTTATAATAAATTGCATTGCTTTTTACAATCCACATGCTACCTTATGGATAAGATATCTGCCTCTCAGACCATAGATTATGCAGTAAGCTCAAAATTCCTTTAACTTCTAAGTATCTTAGCTTGGGCCATTCTCCTCTGCCTTTCCATCCTCGCTCTCAAGCTCCGGTCATCGATAATGGAGAAAAAAACAAGAACTTTCCGTCAGCTGCAAACGTGGCTGGATAGATTTCCCTCCATCTTGAGTATGGCCCGTAGTGCGTGTGGAACTCTCGGACATAAGCAGGAGAATGGCGGAGAGTAGTTCTTGGAACAGAAAAAGAATCTATTGCAAGGAGCTGGAGAGCCTCTGAAAAGCCACCATTGATTCGCAGTCGCCTGCAACTACACTTTTATTTGGATCCAGTTCTTTGTAGATTATTGTTGCGGAATTTTGATCAAGGGAAGCCTGTCCTTTTTGTGTTGTTGTTCCTTTTCTATTCCCTATGAAACAAAGATCTTTTTTCTTTTTTTTTTTTTTCCCTTTTTTGTTCAAGCTGAGTGGGAATGGGATTATTGGTTAATTAGGTGTCTGTATTCCGGCCACCTATCCTGTCCTGTTTCTACCAGCAAACATGTCGATTCTCATGGTTTCTTGATAAATGTGACGGCATGCTTGCAGGTATGTCTCCCTGTGGGAAGCACGATCCCTAGGTTGGCAAGTGCAAATTGTGCCAGATTGACCGGGGCAATAAAATACTTCGAGTATAAATTAGTTACCGCGACATCTCAATCATGATAGCATTACAATTTCCAATAGTAAAAGCATGAAAGGATCTATCTATCTGTTGGTTCATATGAATCTACTTTGTAAAGAACTTCTGTACAATATATAAACAAGAGAAACCAAGGTGTGCTAGGATCTCTTGAACCAAAAAAGGGAGATAGATAACATATTACATCATGGCTATTTTTGGAAAAATATTTATTCTTTGTCATACCTGGCAATGTGGATTAGGTGACATAACTTGATCATGTCCAAAGGTTGGGAGTTTGGTCGTGCCTCAATAGTGGATAGCTGTTGAGATACATTTCATATGGTCGGATGAGAATATGGCTTGTTATCCATGCACTGAAATGCTGTCACGACTACTCCAACTAACTCATTTCCAACTTGAGTTATAAGAGGTGATGGTCGTGGGTCTAATATATCTTTTAGAAAGATGTTTTCACCAACTGGAGAAGATAATATAGAGATGAGTTCTCCTAGATGCTTTTCCATTATAATCTCGAGTGCTATTATATCAAAACTTTATACATCACATTTCTCAGTAACCTTCATTGTGTATGCAAGCTCTGTCACAAACAAAAAAAAATATATAATCAAATTTTTACGGTCAACCACTTCTAATAGCCCTAGTTTTATCGATTTAATTAACTCTACAGTCTGCTTGTAATTGCAACAAAAGGTATCTGATTTAATATAAAAAGTTCAGAGCATTCCTAATTGTATCGATCCCTCACAAAAGCAAGGCAGCATATAATCAATAGTTGCCATGTATTACATACTATAGAAGAAATTATAGCTTTGAAATATTAAAAGTTGAACAAACATATCTTCATATGAACTTGATCGCATGAATGTCATGGGGAATAATGCAATTAGCTAATCCCAGTAAGAACAAGAAGGAAACAATAACTCTTATTGAAGGAAAAAATTATGTTTCTTGGATGAGCATGGAAGTGTCTAATGCATAGCTGATAGTTACTATGGTCATAGCTATGTCACCCATTTTTTTGAGATCTAGAATTAAATATGTTTATATCCTTTTGAGAAAGCTGAAATACATTCATATAGGAAGAGAGAATGTTTTATATTGTCTCCTAGCACATAATATAGAGATAAACCTAAATATGCTCTTAACATATCTTAAACAATGTAATAGAAAATAGAGTAAATTATATGACCTCCCTCGAAGTTTGAGGTAATTATAGATTCCCACCCAATGTTTTGGAAATACATATTCCATTATGTAACTTCTACAGTATACATGATAGGTAACCCTCTACTAATATCTTTCTATTAAATAAATTAATGATCTGGCATCATTATTATCTAACCTATTTAAGTCTTAAAATATCTTATATTTTTATTTTGATATTTTTTTTATTTTTTCAATTTTAAATTTTTATATTTGACTTGGGGTTATGTGTGTATTTTTGAAATGTTGAGTGGGATTATGTAATTACCCCAAACCTCGAGAGGGGTCAAGATAATTTACTCTAAAAAATATAAATAAATTTGTAGGGCCATTGTTCTTACATTACAAAAATAGAATTACAATATATCTGGTGCCAAATATCCTCGTGTGCCTACAAGCATACTCCAATTTGATGAATCAGGCTTTAGAAGTCTAGCAATACCAAAGTCTGAAATACAAGCCTTATATTCGAAATCAAGTAGAATATTATTACTTGTTATGTCTCAGTGTACTAATGCTGGAGTGCAATCATGGCGCATGTATGATAGAGTATAAACAATATGTTTTACAGCATCCACTCTTTTAGACCAATCAAATTCAATGGCACTTTCACTTCGAAGAATATTTGCCAAACTTCCTTTCTCCATGTATTCATAAATAAGAAACTTATGTTGAGCATTGGAGCAAAAACCATAGAGCTTCACAATATTTCGATGTAGGATCTGGGTCAGTGCATGTATTTCATTCCAAAAAGTTTGCTCGCTCAATGTATTTTCAATTTCTAGCAGATGAAACTTCTTCACAGCTACCAACTTGCCACTTGGCAATAATGCTTTGTAAACACTGGAATATGCTCCAGTGCCAATGTAGTACTTGTCATCGAAATCCTCTGTTGCTTCAATGATATCCTTGTATGCATCTTCACCATCAAAGATAGAGAGTTCGCCTTCTTCAATCTTTTGACTTGTATCATATATTGTATATTTCTTCCTTCTCAAAATTAGCAAAGCAAATACAACAGATAGAAATAAGAGAAACAAGGTTCCCAAACTAGGAATAGGTGTTAACAAGAGAAGTTTGTGGTGCTTGGTGGAATCATGTTTGCTTGTTGTAAATGAGCCACATAAAGGCAAACCTTTCACTACACCACACAAGCCCTTATTATGGATGAACCACTCTATTGTAGCATTCCGGAAAACTCTGCTGTTTGGTAGCGGACCTTCTAATTCATTGTATGATAAGTCAATGGATGACAGGCTTATCATATCACTCAAAGGAGGTGGAACATAACCAATCAGCTCATTGTGTAATAGATTCAAATCTTGTAGCTTATCCAATTTGCCAAATTGTGATGGTATCTTCCCAGTAAATGAGTTATGGCTTAGATCTAGGATGTCATCCAAGTTTCCTAGATTTCTAATTTGAAAGGGAATGCTTCCATTTAAATGATTATTTCCAAGCTTGAGAAAGCGAAGTTTAATGCAGTTACCCAATTGTTCCGGTACCATTCCTCTTAGTTGATTTGCATAGATCAAGAGTCTCCAAATTAAATGGTTCTCCAAATTCCGGATATATCTCTCCAACAAGTTGGTTGTTACTCAAATTCAAGTTAAACAGATTAGTTAACTTGCTCAAATCCTTTAGAATCTCTCTTGACAGATAGTTTGAGGAAAGGTCAAGTTCTTGTAGTTGAATTAACTTTCCAAGTTCTGGTGGTATGATTCCTGTAACATTGTTGCTAGAGATTCTCAATAGTGACAAATTATGACATCCTCCCCAATTTGATGAGAGCTTACCAAACAGTCTATTGAAGCTCAAATCAATATACCACATATGGGGATACACTCCAAGATTTTCAGATATATCCCCAGATAGTTGGTTCTGCTGAAGTCGGACTGTGCTTAGGCTTGTACAAATTTTCAAGCTTTTTGGAATCGGACCTTCAAAATGGTTGTTGCTCAAAACAAGATAATATAGAACTCCTCCTTTGCATATGTCATGGGGTAAATGGCCAGAAAAATTGTTGTTCATCAATTGGAGAAATTTCAAATTTGTAATATTGTTAAATTCCTGAGGCAAAGAACCAGATAGTTGATTATCGAATAAGTGCAAATCAATAAGGTTGGTTAACCTTCCAAAAAATGGAGGTATCAAGCGAGAGATCTGATTTTCAAAGAGGTACAAAGTTTCAAGCTTGGTTAAATTTTCTATACCAATAGGGATCGAACCACCTAAAACATTAGTATTGATTTCCAAATCTCTCAAGCTTACCAGATTTTGTATTTCATGAGGAATTGATCCAGAGATCTAATTTTCAAAAAGGTACAAAAGTTCAAGCTTCATTACATTTCCTAAGCTGGTGGGGATGGAACCTGTTAAACTATTTCGTGATAGTGATAACTCAGCTAACTCCACTAGATGTCCTATTTCAAAAGGAATGGAGCCAGAAAGATGATTACCCCAAAATCTGAACTCGTTAAGGCTGGTCAAGTTTCCCAAGCTAAGAGGGATGGAACCTGTCAGACTGTTCTTAGCCATCCTTAAAATGACCAAGTTTACAAGATTCCCTAATTCAGGGGGGATGGAGCCAATATCTCATTGTTCCAGCAAACCAATTCTTGAAGCCGGGTAAAATTCCCCAAAATAGGAGGGATGGAACCTGTTAGCTGGTTGATGGAAATTCTCAACTCCAACAAATTCCCAAGCCTTCCTAATTCCTCAGGGATGGTTCCCGAAAGATTATTTTGGAATAGGTATAAGAAGTTAAGTCTTGTCATATTACTGAGCCAGGGAGGGATGGAACCACTTATCTTATTCTGGCTGAGATTCAAGGAGGAGAGCATTTCCAAAGAGCTAATCTGTAGTGGAATTATCCCTGTGAAGTTATTAGTGCAGAGATCAAGGGAGATGAGCTTGGAAAGAGCTGCTATGGTGGGAGGGATGCTTCCACAGAGCTTGTTGAATGTGAGGTTGAGAGTGATGAGTGATGACAGGGGGGAGAAGTTTAGAGCATTCAGCATTCCTGCCAGACCCATCTGGGATAGATTTATCTCCCTGATCACACGTCGGCCTCGACGTGTGATGTTGCATGTGATTCCAGTCCAATTGCATGGACTGGTGTCGAGGTTCCAAGATTCAAGTGATCCTTGGCTTTGGAGGCTCGCTTTCCACTGGAGTGCCCTCCCTTGGGATGCAAGTAAAGCTGATGCCAAGACAAGAAGAAATGAAAGGATTAGAAATAGAAAAATAGCGGGCAGAAATTTTCGAGATGACATGGATTCCATAGCTAAAGATCGGATAGGCCCAAGAGGTTTTAGTGTAAAACGTGGATCCTCACAGCATGCGCCGTGCGATGCACGCATGTGTGGCCGTCCATTGCACGATGGAGGGCGGGCTGTGCACCGCACGGTGCGGTGCACAGTAGGGGATCTGGGCTAGCCCCCATCTAGTTGCAAATTCTATTGCATGTCCACCGTGAGGGACGGGTGATTGGAATTTTGGTGATGCATTGAATGTTTCAAGCTGAAACAGGGTTGGGTAACAATGACTTTACCCAAACCCCACCGCATCAGATTGGACTTTGCTAACATGTGATGCTCTTTTCAGCAAAATAGTCATTTCAACTAATGGGTAACTGGCATGTAATCAATATTGGTGTGGCCATTAGGTCTGCCTTGGTTTTATTGGCACTATGTCGCATCCATCTACAGTTAGATCTCTTCTTTAATGAAGAATCTTTGGCTATATTATCTCTGTTATAAATGATATGAGAAGCAAAGAGAGAAATAATCATACAGACACAGTAATTTATATGGTTTGATGGTGTGCCTACTCCATAAGTGAGGACAGAGTAAAAAAAATCCACTATGATAAACTTGGAGTACAAAAATAATGGCTATCTCTCAAACCCAAAATCCCAACACATCTGAATCTCACACAAAAGAGGAGCTCTCAAGTTTTAAAAAAAAACTCTCTCTAAATGGATGGTAGCTATAGAATGGGGATGTCAATGACTAGACATGTGAAATATTTTCTATTTATAGAGATATGGTATATTTTAAAAATCACATAACAAATATACCATATGTTATATTTATGGAGATAAGGTATATTTTAAAAATCACATAACAAATATACCCTATATTCTATTTATAGATCATTAGGAAAAATAGGAAACTTGGCTCATAATTTTGAAGCCACATAAAAAATCTCCACCTTGGCTTGAAAATGGGATCAAGCCACATCAAACATAGCAAAAACCTTCTCTATCTTCTCCACTGGATCCTAAAAGAGAAAAAAAACTCAAATGCTGTAAACATCAATCAAATCCAAGCAATGCTTGAACTTGGCAATTGGAAGAGATTTTATCAACATATCAACTGGATAATCTGCAGTACCAATCTTTTTCACGGTAACATCTTCTTGTGCAACGATATCACAAAAAAAGTGATACCTTACATCAATATGCTTTGTCCTCTCATGAAACATCTAATCTTTGGTTAGATGGATAGCACTCTGACTATCACAATAAACAACAGTTGCATCATGCACCAAACCGAGTTCACAAAACAAGCCTCTCAGCCAAATAACTTCTTTAATAGTTTTTATCACCACATCGTACTCTGCCTCTGTAGTAGATAAAGCAATAATAAGCTGTAAAAAAACTTTCCAGCTAACAGCACATCCATCAAGAACAAATACATAACCTGTAATAGATCCCCTCCTATCAAGATCTCCTGCAAAATCAGAATCAACAAAACCAACCACACTGTTGCCATGTCTTCCAAACTCTAAGCAAACGTTAGAAGTACCTCGCAAATATCTAAACATTTATTTCATTGCCTGCCAATGCTCTTTACCAGGATTAGACATATATCTACTAATAACACTGACCGCATGTGAAATATCTGGATGAATACAAATCATGACATACATAAGACTGCCAACAATACTAGAATAAGGAATCCTAGACATTTGGTCTCTCTCTTTGTCTGATTATGGAGATAAACTAGCTGAAAGCCTAAAGTGAGCAACAAGCGGAGTATTAACTGGTTTGGCATTCTTCATATTGAAATGCTTCAAAACTTTCTTAATGTATTTTTTTTGAGTTAAGTGAAGCAATCCTGCCTTTCGGCTTCATTGAATCTCCATACCAAGAATTTTTCTGATTGCTCTCAAATCTTTCATCTCAAACTCACTACTAAGCTATGATCTTAACTTGTCAATCTCAGACATATTCTTAGCAGCAATAAGCATATCAGCCACATACAATAGTAAATAAATAAAGGATCCATCAACAAATTTTTTAAAGTACACACAACTATCATATTTGCTCCTGGAATAATCGAAACCCACCATGAAAGAATCAAATTGCTTGTGCCACTATCAAGGAGACTGTTTTAATCCATATCGTGATTTCTTGAGCAAGCATACATGATCGTCCATGCCTTCAATAACAAAACTTTCAGGCTGATGCATGTAAATGGTTTCTTCAAGTTCTCCATGTAAAATGATTGTCTTAACATCAAGCTGCTCTAGCTTCAAATTATGCATGGCAACTAAGGAGAGTAACACACGAGTAAAGCTATGCTTGACAACTAGAGAGAAGACATCATTAAATCAATACCAACAATCTGACTGTAGCCTTTAGCTACCAAACGTGCTTTATATCTAGCATCTTCTACTCCAGAGATTCTTTCTTCTCAAAAATCCACTTGCAACCGACAAACTTCTTTCCTTCAAGTGGTTTCATCATGACCCAAGTATTATTCTTATGCAGAGACTCAATCTCTTCATGCATGGCCACTAACCACTTAGCATAATCAACATTAGAAATTACTTCTAAATATGTAGAGGGCTTGCTAATGTCACCTATCTCTTGAGCTATAGATAATGCATAAGCAACAAAATCAGTATGGATAGACTGTGCAACATGGCTATACCTGATAGATGGCTTTATCTCCCTCCTCTGTCTATGCTTGGCAACATAGTAAGGCTCATCTATTGGGAATTGTATCCTAAATTCAATCATGTGACGATTGAGTTCATCCTTATATATGAATTATTGTTTAATGAATAAAAGTTATTCTAATATTTTTTCATTACAAAGTAACATCTTCCTTGAACTCTTATGTTGTGATGAAGTCTTTAGAACTATGCTAGTGTACGATAAAGAGAAAATTTATTGTATAGTTCTTAAACATGTTCGCGATCAAATGATACGTCATTACAGGACGATGATGTTTATCGAGTGAAGATCGTTGTGTGCTATATGGGTTGGTTGTCCTCTTAACCAAGAAGTGTGGTAATACTAGTATGGCATACAAGTGAGATATAGGGATACATCGTCACTGAACAAGTGACTCACCTGCTGAGCTTCTGCTGTCAAGAGCTACTCGTGAAACACATGACTATAAGTATCCTTCAGACCTGAGATCACCATAGTGACTTGCAAGTAACTCACTGTGCTTTGGTGCCGGACTATCTGAATTTTTAATGTAGTGACAGAAGGATACTGGGTACAGTTAAGTACGTGTAAAATTTGTGTGTGGATCAAGATATGATTGACCCCTCCAGATTATTGGAGTTGATGTATCGCTGTATTTTAATTTAGCAAAGTCTTGGTCAGGATAATCCATGAGATGAATTTGAAAGGTTGAAATACAATACAGATCAAGCAATCTCGATTGACAGTTGTTGGTGCAGAATTCCATCGATGCCAGAGTAGCTGGAGTCGAGAGGATCGCGGCCGCCGTCGGGACCTGCAAAAAAAGTCTAAACCGGAGTTGGGGGTGCTCCGGCAAGACCCTCCGATGCTCAAGTCAGTACTCTGCGTCAATAGAAATGGAGCACTCGAATGAGATTTTAGCAAAGTTTCGAGATAGAATTTAGAGCTTAGAGGAGAACGTATCTGGGGGATCTCTTTTATAGACGGAGAGCGTAACTGCTTGACAGCAACGTCCGTAACTGCCTGGTAGTGAGCCGTTTAGGGCCACGTGGAGTTTGTTACGGAGAGTGGAGTGGTGTCCGTTGTCGTGACTTGTCAGGGAGTGATGGGGCTACGTGGAATCTGTTACAGAGAGTGGAGTGGTGTCCGTTGTCGCGACTTGCCAGAGAATGGTGGGGCCACGTGGAGTTTGTTACGGAGGGCGAGTGGGGTAGTGTCCGTTGTCGCGACTTGCCAGAGAGTTCGGGCCTGACGGCTGAAGCTCGACTGGGACGTCTGATGGAGCGGAATGGCTCTCTGTCTCAGCAATCTAGGAGAAGCTCGGATATTTTCGAGGTTGCTGACGAGTCCACTGTTGTCGGATGCCTTGGGCGCTGATGCTGCAGGCGAAAGTCATCTACTGTAGAAGCTCAGACGGAGACTTTCTGTTGGAGAAATCTAACAGGAGTCTGATTGCTAGAGAAGTCTGTCTGAAATTTGTCTGATGTAGAAGCCCATCTGAAGACTGTCCGCTGAAGAGGTTCAGTTTCATGGGGAATCCAGCAGAAGGTCGATCGATAGTGGAGTTCGGAAGGCATTGTGGAAGTTCGTCCATTGGAGGAGTCTTGAGGACACTGTGGAAGGTTGACTGCTGGAGGAGTCTGGAATTCAATTCTATTATAGAAGTTCGGACGGAGTCCGATTCTTGTAAGAGTCCGAAAGGAGGTCGCTTACTGTAGAAGTTCGGACGAAGATCGGTTGCCGTGGAAGCTCGGATGAAGACTTCTTATTGTAGAAGCTCGGATGAAGTCCGCTTGCAATAGAAGTTCAGAGTAGAGATCCGACTGGTGGAGCCCGTCCGTTGTAGAAGTTCGTCTGGGATCCATCCGCTGTAGAAGTTCAGATGGAGTCCAGCTCTTGTAGGAGCTAGGATGAAATCTGGAAGGCGATCGACCGCCGTAGAAACTTGGATGGAGTCTGGTTACTGTAGAAGTTCTGCTGTTGGAGAAGCTCGAACATTGACGAAGTTCGGAAGAAGTTCAGAGTAAAGTCGATCATGGCAGGAAGAAGTCTGGAAGAGATTCAGAGGGTAGTCGATCACTGTAGAAAGTCGGTTGATAATAAAGCCTTGAGAGCATTTGGAGCAGTCCGGTAGATGACTGAAGGAGTTCATTATCGGAGAAGTCCGGATGGCACGATAGGAGTTCGTCCATTGGAGGAATCTGGAGGGCACTATGGAAGGTTGACTGCTGGAGGAGTCCGAATGGTATTGTGGAAGCTCAGACGGTCGGGGGAGTTCAGAAAAACACCGTACAAGGTCGGAAGCCGGAAGAGCTCTAGGAGTGTCGGCCTCTTACGAACTTCGGCTGGGGTTATTTTATACCCAACACCAGTCTCCCTACTTTCGAGTTTGGGTACCGAATGAGAGAAGTACAGAGAAATTTTCACAGCCGAAGTTGTATCCCTCAATTTTCGTACTCGATTATTTTTAGATATTTTGGCATTTGGCGCACTAGTGCTGGAGTCTTTTCAAATCGAGGCGATCCGAAAAGATTTTTTCAAAATTTTTGCTGGAGCATTGCTCTAGGTATGGTGCAATAATGATTCTGTCAGTTGTCAGCCACCTTTAGCCACCTGCCATGATGAGTGGGCCACGCAGTAGTTGTAGATCGGCCAGAGGAGATCTGCAGTCATTATTGCACTGGACCCCGTTGCCTATTTAAACCTGCCCCCCTCCTTTAGGGGTTTCACTTTGCCTGAGAATTCTGTTGGAGCCCTTCTTCTTCTCCGAAAACTTCGCCTTCCTCCAGCATGTCCCTCTCAGTTTTAGGCACTCTTTGGGTCGATCCCCATCACTCTTGCTGCCTTCCTGCATTTTTTGAACCAGCTTAGGTTAGTTCTGGAACCCCTCTCTTTCTTGTTCTTCTTCCATTTTTTATCCTTCGCATTACGTCCGTTCGATTTCTCCGCGAGCACTTTGTTTCTTATTTTTCTCAATTTTTTCGAAATTTTTAGGGTTTTCTCTTGATCCAAAATATCCTCCAACACTTCCTCCTGTAGCAGTTCTAGGAGTTCGTCCGTTCCAATCCCACAAAACCCTAGTTCTATAGATGAACCTCGTCCGATCTTTGTACCAGACACCATTCCTAGCACTCTGACTTCGAACGAACTCTCACTAATCAGGATTCAGTACGGGGTTCCTCTGGAGTACGAGTTTGAGCTTCCCGGGCCAACTGACTGGGCTAGCGTCTCTCCTCCTGGCTGCTTCTGCTTATATCAGGAAACTTTCTGCGCCGGGCTTCGACTTCTGCTTCCACCCTTTGTCGTTGCTCTTTTTCATTTTTTGAATATTTCTCTAGTTTCTGTAGCACTGAACTCCTTTAGGTTTCTAATAGGATTTCTTTCCCTCTGTCGCTTAGCCGAAGTCCAGCCAACCCTTTTTTATTTAAGAATTTCTATACCTTCAAGCGTCACCCTTCGGCCAAAGACTGGTGGTACTTCTCTCCCCAGTTCGGTAGAAAGGGATTGCTGAAAGGTGCCCCCTCTTCTATCCACAACTGGAAGGAGAGGTACTTCTATGTCCGATGCCCGACCTTGGAGCTGGAGTTGCCCCCTTAGGGCTCCCTGAGGGACTCCGTCCGTCGGGCTTCTAGCCTGGAAAGGGATGACCTTGAAGTCTCCAACAAACTCGAGGCTTATCCAGCTCCTCTCCTCTCCGACCTGCTGAAGGATCAACTCTTGTTTAATGTCGGCCTAAGCCCTCTCAACCCGGCCGATATATATATATATATTGTCATTCGCTGCTTTTTCTTTCTTCTTGTACTTTTCCTAAGCTGTGCCGATCTTCTTTCGTTGTAGATATGGACGCAGACGCAGCTCGAATGTTAGCCCAGGGTCTCAAGACCCATAAGAGGAAAGGCACCGCATCTTCAGGGGCAGCGAAGAGGGCTAGGGTAGAAGAGACGAGCTCGGCCATGCCTGCCCAGGCGGCCATTGCCGTCAACGCCCCTTCCGACATCGAGCCCACAGTCCCCCGAGCCTCTCCAAGAAGCCCCCTACGAAGGTTCCCGCTCCAGAGTCTCACCCTGAGGAGGTGCCAGGGGCCAAAAGGAGGAGGAGAAAGAAGATGTTAGCCCGCAAGAGCCGCAGCAGCAGGGCTGCCATCGAGGAGGCCGACAGCTCCGAAGAGGACCCGGGGGAGAATCCCTTCAACAATAGGGATTTAATAAAGAGATTGGTCGACGGGTGCATCCTGCCCAAGGTCGTCCACAGGATCGTCCACGTCGATCCTGAGCAGCGGGTCTGGGACTCTCTGGGGTCCTTTCTCGAGGTAGGTCAATTTACTTCTTTCTTCTTCTCGCTTCTTTACTTAACTTATTCTTTAGCTTTTATATTGACTCCCTGACCGCTCTTGTAGATTGGACACCAGCTCATCGCCAACATCGAGGTGATGAATAATGCCAAGAGGGAAGCAACCTAGGTGGAGGAAGGTCGTCTGGCCGAGGCCGCCCACCTCAAGGAGAAAATCATCGAGGTCGTGAGTCTCCACGAGGCACTGCAGAAGGAGGGACAAACCTCGGCAGATCTGAGGGCCGCCTTGGAGGAGGAAAGAAAGAAGGCCGAGGCCAAGATCTCCGAGTTGAAGGTGCAGATCCGACCCTGGTCTCGGAGGCAATGGTCCGGGCAGTGGAGGAGTTCAAAACCTCCTCCGAGATGAGAGATCTGAAGGTCCAGTTCGGCTAGGCCACCTTCATCAAGGGCTTCGAGCTCTGCCAAGAGAAGGTGGTCGGAAAGTTTTTCGAATTGGACCTCGGCTTTCTGGATGAGGCGTCCGACGATGAAGCTGGACCTTCTGAAGCTACTGCCGGTCTTCCTCCAACCGAAACTTCCTCGACTGTCGCGACGGCCACGACCGACCTTCTGGAGGCACCGAGCTCTTCCACTTCTGCCCCAAAGATCCAAAACCTCTAATTTTGTATATTTTTTTTTTCTTTGTTGCGACTTTTTCTCATTCTCTTGTACTTAAGAACTATTTAATCAATGAAATCGGATTCTTCTTTACAGAGAGCTCTTTTTCTTATTCTGCATCCTTTTTCTTCTCTTTTATTTTCTTGCACTGATTTGTGTTATGACGCTCTTATCTCCCAACAACAGCGCCCTGCCGAAGCTCTTCCCCTGCCACAGGGGATCCCTTTGAAGTCGATGATCCAAATTCTGAGAAGAAAAGTTCGTCATCTAACGAAGAACTCAAAGAAGTTGGATGACGAACTTCACCGACTGAGGAAGAGCCATTCGAAAGCCACTACGGAGGCTACTCGCTTTTGGGACCTCCACAAAAAGGGCTTCATGGACTGCACCCGGAGGAAGGCTGACTTCGTGAAGGAGCTTGAGGAACTCCAAAAATGCGCCAGCGATCGATCTTGGACTCAGGCTTCCAAGTCAGCTCCCTTGAGGTCGAGCTGACGGCTGCATGGGAGAAGATCGGTCAGTTGGAAGGGAGCTCATCCTGACTTACAGCCCAGGCTGACCACGACCAGGACTGGTCGACGAAATTCTCTGACCTCCAAAAGTAGTTGCAGGACGTCGAGGCGAACTATAACGCCTACCGAGTCGGTTGGTGCGGGCAAGTAGACGACTACCGAAGGAGGCTCAAGATGGCGACCGACGAGATTGCCTGCCTTCAGAGGCAGTTGTCCGAGAGAGTCCAGGCCATTTCAGTTCAAGGCTCCGATGAGCTCCGCTCTTTGAGGGGGACCATGGAAGAACTGTCCATGGCCCTTGGGTAGGAGAAGGCCGAACTGCAGCGACTAAAGATTCAGCTGGCCTATGAGCAGTAGGTGGTCAAGGACGCTGAAGCGGAGTCCGAGGTTCTGAGGAAGAGGCTTCAGGAGTCAGAGGGCGAAAGCCGCTGGTTCCACCAAATGTATCGGGAGATGCTGTTAAGAAAGAAGGAACTGGAAGAAAAAGTTGAGAACTTAAAGCAATCCCTGACAATGACTGAAATCGAGAATCTGACGTCTGAAGAAGCCGAGCTCCCTTAGGGCTTTTTTTACCCTTTGTTCCATATATTCTTTTCTTTTCTTATCATTTTTTTTTACCTTCAAAGGCTTTGTAACGCGCACTTTACTAATGAAATGAAAAAGAATTTTTTTATTATCTTGTCCATTCTTGCATTGAGTTGTCGTTTACCGAGCTTCTTTTGTCTTCTGTTCTATTCGATGTCGACGCTGTTTGAAGATTCCTGATCATCACCGTATTGATTTACCCTTTTTGTTCATGATCGAAGGTCTTTTCGAGGTCATTCGAGTTTGATGTTCTCTCCCGATGTTCGAGCTTGGGGTCCAAACTTCTCGTTACTTTGAGGAAGTCTATTTTCTCCTGCAGTGTCAGGTTCCCCCTTAGGGACTGAGGGTTTTTGACAAGAGTCTCCTTCCTCGTTGAGATGAGGTCTCTTGTGCCTTTGATGTATTTCATTTCTTCCTTATCTTTGACGTAGCTCGTCGCTTTTTCTTTTTCTCTCCCCCTCTTTTTTTTATGTTTGGATGAGGGTTTTTCCTCTGCTCCTAACGGGATTGTAGGGGTGTAGAGGAACCATCGAGGAGGATTTTCTCCTCATTCAGTCTTGAACGATCAGGTCTTCTTTTGTGTCAGGATGAGGTTCTCCTCCTATTCCCGACACAGTCAATTTCAGCTCATATTAGGATGAGATTTTCCTCCTGTTCTCGATAGGGCTGTGGGGGCTCATAAGGGCCGTTGCAAGGGCCTTTCCCTCCATTCAGTCTCTGAATAACTGGGCCTTGACTTTGCTCATGTTAGGACAAGGTTCTCCTCCTGTTCCTAATAGAGCTGTGGGAATATATAAGGGCCGTTGTAAGGGCCTCCCCCCCATCCGATCTCTAAATAATCAGGCCTTCGACTTTGCTCATGTTAGGACGAAGTTCTCCTCCTGTTCCTAACAGGGCTGTGGGGGCGCATAAGGGCCGTTGCAAGGGCCTCTCCCTCCATCCGGTCTCTAAATAATCGGGCCTTCGATTTTGCTCATGTTAGGATGAGGTTCTCCTCCTGTTCCTAACAGGGCTGTGGGGGCGCATAAGGATCATTGCAAGGGCCTCTCCTCCCATCCGATCTCTAAATAATAGGATCTTCGACCTTGGTCATGTTAGGATGAGATTCTCCTCCTGTTCCTAATATGCTATGGGGGCGCATAAGGATCGTTGCAAGGGCCTCTCTCTCCATCCAGTCTCTAAATAACCGGGCCTTCGACCTTGCTCATGTTAGGACGAGGTTCTCCTCTTGTTCCTAACATGGCTGTGGGGGTACATAAGGGCCGTTGTAAGGGTCTCTCCTCCCATCCGATCTTTAAATAATCGGGCCTTCGTTTGTGTCAGGACGAGGTTCTCCTCTTATTCCTGACGTGCTTAATTTCGATTGTCTGAAAGAGCTACTCCCTATCGTTATAAGCTCATGCCAAAAGAAAAGATATGCGAATATGAAACTTTTATTTAAGGCAAAGTTATCGGTAATACATTCGTAGATTTTTCGAATCCCATGGTCGCGGAAGGTCTGCTCCCCGTCGGGGTCCTCCAGAGATGGTGTTGATGATCCCGATTGGAGGTCGATCTTCAGGCTGTTCTTTCCTCCTTGGTGGCTCTAGCTGTGGTAGGGCCCTCGGCCGATACTCCCTACCCTTAGGCCGACGTCGGATGAATCTGTCGAGCCGACCTTATCTGATGAGCTCCTCGATCTCGTCTCGGAGCTGAATACACTCCTCCGTGTCATGGCCATGGTCACGATGATAGAGATAGAACTTGTTAGAGTCGCACTTCCCGGGGTGTGTGCACATCTTTTTCGGTCTTGGCAGCTACTCCCTGACCTCCATCAGCACTTGAGTTTTTAAAGCATTGAGAGGGGCGTAGCTGTGGAATCTTTCTGGCGGAGAGCTCCATCGAACTCTGCAGTTCGGGCTCCTCTACCTACGAGCACGGGGAGGAGTTCGGACACGCTTGTGTCCGAGAGGAGTTCAAGAACATGGCCGAGCTTCACTCGACCCTTTTTCAGCTGCGGGCTTGCTGGAGTCACCCGCCTGTCGCTTTTTCGTGGCCTCCTCATCCTTCAGCTTGAAGACTTCCTCTGCTCGGGCATATCCTTCGGCCTGAGCCAGCAAATCAGCAAAGTCCCTGGGATACTTCTTTTTCAGGGAAAACAAAAGATCATTCTTTTGAAGACCGCTCTTCAGGGTGGCCATTGCAACTGATTGGTCCAAGTTTCGGACCTCCAAAGCGGTGGCGTTAAATCGATTGACATAGGTTTGGATAAATTCTCCCTCCTTTTGCTTGATGTTGATGAGAGACTCCGAACCTCTCTGGGGACGCCGGCTGTTGACGAAATGAGCCACAAATTGATGGCTCATTTGGTCAAAGGAGAAGATAGTACCCGGCTTCAGTGTTGAGTACCAATTTCTTGCTGCTCCCTTCAAGGTAGATGAGAAAGCTCGGAATAGGATGGCGTCTGGCATGCCATGGAGCAGCATTATTGTCCGAAAGGCCTCCAGGTGGTCAACCGGATCCGTGGTCCCGTCGTAGCTCTCAAATTGGGGAAGCTTGAAGTTTGACGGGATCGGCTCCTGCATAATCATTTGAGAAAAAGGAGGATCAGTACAAATATCCTCACCGTAAGCAGGGGGAGCATGACGGAGCTCTTCGATCCGTCGGTTCATCTCCTGGAATCTTTGATCCAGGAGATCCTCTCGACTGCAAGTCTCAAGGATCTTTTGGCAGAACGGAGGTAGGGACCCTCCAGGGGTGGAATCATGATTAGACAGAGGGCTCTCCGCCCTCTGCTTACCCTTTCCAGAGAAGACAAGGTGACTGGCCCAAGTGACCTGCCCGATCGTCGGATTCTGAAACTCCGACGATGCTCTTTCCAGCCACACAAATGCCTGCAGCAGCTGCTGCTACATGGCCTACACAGCTTCGGTGAGGCCCCTGACCTGCTGAACCAGCAAGTCGAACTGCTCCACGCCGACTGCCGTTGCCGGAGGAGGAGGAGCCTGGGAAACTGGAGACGAGGCCGGAGCTTGCAGATCTCGTAGAGATCTGGCCGCAGAGGTCGTGGATTGCCTGGTGGATGCCTTTCGGGGAGGCATCAGGTGGAGATCTGGCAGGAGAAGAAGAAGAAGACGTCGAAGAAGATGACTGGAGATAGTCCCGTTGAGTACTCCTTTAAGAACAAGGATCCTACGAAGACACATGGCCCTTTCTCTAGCGTCAATTCTGTTGGTGTAGAATTCTGTCAATATTGGAGTAGTTGGAGTCGAGAGGATCGCGGCCACCATCGAGACCTATAAAGAAAGTCTAAGTCGGAGTTGGGGGTGCTCCTGCAAGACCCTCCGACGCTCAAGTCAATACTCTACTTCAATAGAAATGGAGCACTCGAATGGGATTTTAGTAGAGTTTTGAGATAGAATTTAGAGCTTAGAGGAGAACGTATCTGGGAGGTCTCTTTTATAGACGGGGAGCGTAACCGCTTGACAGCGACATCCGTAACTGCCTGGTAGTGGGTCGTTCAGGGCCACGTGGAGTTTGTTACGGAGAGTGGAGTGGTGTCCGTTGTCGTGACTTGCCAGAGAGTGATGGGGCCACGTGGAATCTATTACAGAGAGTGGAGTGGTGTCCGTTGTCGCGACTTGCCAGAGAAAGGTGGGGCCACGTGGAGTTTGTTACGGAGGGCGGAGTGGGATAGTGTCCGTTGTTGCGACTTGCCAGAGAGTTCTAGCCTGACGGCTGAAGCTCGGTTGGGACGTATGATAGAGCGGAATGGCTTTCTGTCTCAGCAATATAGGAGAAGCTCGGATGTTTTCGAGGTTGCTGATGAGTCCACTGTTGTCGGGTGCCTTGGATGCTGATGCTGCAGGTGGAAGTCATCTACTGTAGAAGCTCGGACAGAAACTTTCTGTTGGAGAAGTCCAACAGGAGTCCGATTGCTAGAGAAGTCCATCTAAAATTTATCTGATGTAGAAGCCCGTCTGAAGACTGTCCGCTGGAGAGGTCCAGTTTCACGGGAAATCCAGCAGAAGGTCGACCGATAATGGAGTTCAGAAGGCATTATGGAAGTTCATCCGTTGGAGGAGTCTTGAGGACACTGTGGATGGTTGACCGCTGGAGGAGTCTGAAATTCAATTCTATTGTAGAAGTTCGGATAGAGTCTGATTCTTGTAAGAGTCTGAAAAGAGGCTGCTTACTACAGAAGCTCGGACGAAGATCGATTGCCGTGGAAGCTCGGATGAAGACTTCTTATTGTAAAAGCTCGGATGAAGTCCGCTTGCAATAGAAGTTCAGAGTAGAGATCCGACTGGTGGAGCCCGTCCGTTGTAGAAGTTCATCTGGGATCCATCTGCTGTAGAAGTTCGGACGGAGTCCGGCTCTTGTAGGAGCTCGGATGAAATTCGAAAGGCGATCGACTATCTAGAAACTTGGATGGAGTCTGGTTACTGTAGAAGTCCTGCTGTTGGAGAAGCTCGGACATTGACAAAGTTTGAAAGAAGTTCGGAGTAAAGTCGACCGTGGCAGGAAGAAGTCTGGAAGAGATTCAGAGGGTAGTCGATCACTATAAAAAGTCGGCTGATAATGAAACCCAGAGAGCATTTGGAGCAGTCCGATAGACGACTAAAGGAGTTCATTATCAGAAAAGTCTGGATGGCACGATAAGAGTTCGTCCGTTGGAGGAATCTGGAGGGCACTATGGAAGGTCGACTGCTGGAGGAGTCCGGATGGTATTGTGGAAGCTCAGACGGTCGGGAGAGTTCAGAAAAATGCCGTACAAGGTCGGAAGCTGGAAGAGCTCTGGGAGTGTCGGCCTCTTACGAACTTCGGGTGGGGTTATTTTATACCTAACAACAGTTAATCTGAGACCATCCTAGAGCATTCAAGGTCAAAAGGATGAATTATGCGGTAACCATGTATATGAATTTTGAAATATTTTTTTACGATAATTCGACCTATCTGGACATCAAAATCATTGCTAGATGGTATCTCGATTAGTGCAGAAATTGATTTCTGTGCTACCGGCTTAGTGTTTGAACCTATGGAGTCACACACATAAGTTAGATAAAGTAAAAAAAAATTAGCCTATATTGATATGTCTAATTTAAAAGTATTTAACTTGATTGAACATATAAGTTAACTTGATTGAGAATTAAGTTATGGGTTCAACAGGATTGAAGAGTTGACTATGTCTAGCTAGCACTACACATGAGGTTCAAGTTTGATTCTGGGGATAAACAGTTTCTAATCTATAATCCATGGAGTATATAAAAAATTAGATTTAAGTACTAATTAATTTCAGATTAGATCTAAATTAATTATACTTAATTGGGTTTAAAATTTAAGTTAGATTTGGTACAAAAGTCCTAAAGAGTTTGAGATTGATAGCCTTTTAAAATTATTTCAAACCAGCTTCGAATTGGATTCGAATCGGATCTGTTTTGGATGAGATACGAGTATTCCTACTGACACTGGGAATATCCTTCCATGTGGGCTGACCAACACCTGATATGGAGCTGGTGTGGGGCATCCCATGTGGGTGAGGGAGTGGGTGCAAGTTGATTGTCATATGTGATGGCAATTCTATCTCATGTAGGAATCCTTCTTTCATGAGTATTGAGTCAATTCAAATCAGACTTGAGTTCAGAGTCCTACTCTCATTGGATCATGAGAATCATTTATAAATAGAGAGGGTCTCTACCTATGGATGCATAGCAAGCAAATCGATTGAGAGAAGAGAGAAAGAGAGAGAGAGGCATGTGAAGAGAGAGGTCCTTAATCTTCTCCTACATCTCTCCCTTTGTTGCCGCCTCCTCTCCTTGGGCATGGATCCTTCTTAGGCATCCCATCTGCTGATATGAGGTGTCACACCAATACATCTCCTCCCTCATTTGGTTGGCTTGTGAAGGCAATTGGATTGGAGTTCATCCCACTTTTCTGCGGTGTTTGACGTGCATGCGAAGCAGAGGGTCTGCACATCCAGGCCTCCGTGAAGGTTTAATCTAGATAAATTAAGATTTAATATTTGATCTCACTACTAATTAGGTAAGGATTTGATCCTTAATTATGTAGATGAATAGAAAAATTTTTAGATGCAACCTGGGCCTTCCTAGGAGAAATAGTTTCTTTCCCTTCAGTTGGTATCAGAGTAGGCCTGAAATATATGCATGCATAACAAATTTTTTTGAGAATAATTATGTGAGATGTAATTAAAATTTTTTATAAGATATTAAATCTAATTTAAATCTATTTATATAAAATTTTTGATCTGATTTTGATCAGATTAGAGGTGCCTAATCAATGGTTGATTGAGGTTGTTATAAGTCTGTTATAACAGAATTATGCTGTTGTTAAATTTTTGATGGAATGACAATGTAAATTAAAATTTATTTTAAATTTATTTTAATAAAATTTTAATATTATTGTTTTTTTTATGAAGTGAGATTTATTTTAGATCTAAATTAGATCTATTTTGATTGATATTTAGATCTGAATCCTATCAGAATTCAGTACTGTACGAAAATAGATTTTACCAAAAATTTATTCTTTATGCATTCATATTTGCATCTAATTAATTTTTTATATGATATCAAATCTAAAATTAATATTTTATAATCAGTATAAGATGTGTTTCAGATCTTATATGATGTATATAATATATTAAATCTAATTAGATTAGATGAAGAACATAATTGATAAGATCAAAGATATATTTATGACATAAAATAGTTTTATCAATAATTGCATGTTGATGTAATTATATATGAAATTAGATTTCAGATCTTAGTAGCCTAGTACTTGGATTGATGAGATCATCAGACCATCGATCATAGAAGATTGAAGAGATTAATCTCTCTTTTACCTATTCGATGGGTTCTCTTATGACGTATAGGGGTGTCATTGTGATCCAATTTCATGAAGAAAAAAAGCGAACAAATTTTTATACATTATTTTGATCATAAATATGTTTAGATTAGATCTAAAGTGATTTATGATTCATTACAATAGGATAAAATACAGATATAAAATTATTTTAGATCTGAATTGCGTGTTACATATGATGTAATTGGTATTGATCTAAAGGTTGTCATGATACATGAGATGTACGTATGAAGTTTAGATCATACCTATGTATGTTTAATTATTTAATATATTATAAAAATTTTATTTTTATGTGTTGAAACATATGGTATGCGTCATCTGAAATTCTTGTAGAATAGTTCTATAGACTGAAACACACATTTCACACACTTAATTATGAATTAAGTTTTAAATAATCTAGATTTGAGAATTGAAGATCATTAAGACACCACATAAAATGATGGGAAAAGAGTTAGCATGAATCAGATCCTTCTAATGGGTTAGACCTAGGGTTAGAAACACATATGGACCATGTACAGAAATTGATCAAATCTAATCAAATGTTGAATTAGATCAAGTTAGTATTTGTCTAAATCAATCTCAATAGTTGTAGTTTGATCAAGTCCATATGTTTGACTCTCATAAATGGACCATGATCATGGCTCCGTGGTTGAGCTCAAATCTTCTGGTGGACCAAATCGAAACTAATTGACCAATTGGTGTCTAAGGTAAGTTTGGTAGATTCGATCAAGTGATTTTTAATTGGGAGCTATTCACCTAGATACGTCTACGTTGAGTTAAAGGCATATCCCTCCCACTGATCTCACTTATCTGGCCAACATAATAGATTATGTTTTGATTAGGTCACTAGTCGATTCGAGCAGACCCATGCCATTAAGGTGAATCAGTGTGACTGATATAGGATCTTTAGATAAGCTTGTGTCTAATCTTTTACATGACTTGGTGAAGTCAGTGGGAGGATTTGCAGCTTGCAGGTCAACTTCTTCTCTTATCCTCAGATCAATGAAATCAAATCCTTTAAATTATTAGGTCCATAAAGTGATAAAGTTATGAGATAACTTGATCATTGCCTCCCATTAAGGTGCGTGACAATGAGTTCAATATTTTAAATAGGTATTGGAGACACCATACACCTAGTGTCTATTACATATTGGAATTGTCATTCATCACATGATCATCATGATGTACCTTCAGATCAATGCTCAGGTTGGTTGAGCCATATTCGGGCCTGGACATCCATTTGTTGAATGCACTTGGTGTGCCATGTTAATGGTTGGACCTAACCGAGATTTTCAGTAGAGGTGCACACGCCTGCTAAAGGGATGCCTAGGGCAAAACTTATTGCTAGAAGTTGTTTGAAGAAATAATTGATTATGAACCTACCCATGGATACACTAGGGTTAGCCGAGCCACACTTGGGCCCGAATGCAGTCCGTGTGGATTCTAGTACCCGCTAAGAAATTAGTGTAATTTTTTGAGTTGGAGGTAGAGGCTACCAATTCATAAAAATAGTGGAAGAACCTTTAAACTAAAGTCCATATCTTCAGGATTAAAAATAATTTATATACTAATAGGCTAATATTTTTTTTCAGTTATGACCAACACACTATCCCTCCGTACACTTTTGGACAGCAATAGGCTCACCGGACCCAACTTGGATAGCTGGTATCGAAAGTTGAAGATCGTCTTGGAGCATGAGATGATTTTGTACGTCCTTATGGATTAGACACCTAAAGAATCTATAGCTAATGCTCCTCGTACCGTGAGAGATACTTACATGAAGTGGCTCAATGACCGCATGACCATGCATTGCGTGATGAGGGCAGCCATGAACGATGAACTTAATCGTAAGTTCGAGGATGCGCAGTCAGAGGAGATCATTCAAATGTTGAATGAGTCCTTCGACATCCCAGAGGATGTAGAGAGACACAAAACCTCCTGCACAGTGTTCAATACCCGTATGCGAGAAGGGACTTCAATCATCGATCATATATTGTACATGATCGAGCAGATTGAATGTCTTAGCAAACTTGACTTTTCGTTGCATGAACAGTTAGGCAAGGATGTTATCCTCAATTCGCTACCAAAATCTTATCTATCCTTTCTCAGTCATTACAGAATGATAAAGCCTGTGGTATACTACCATGGTTTGTTAGGATTACTGCAGACTTTTGAGAAGGATCACCAGCTCCAGAAGGAGCTAGTGAATTTAATGGGAGGTTCATCTGCAGGACATCGATCCTTTAAAAGAGGAAAGAAGAAAAAGGTACAGAAATCTCATGCCACCAATCCCAAGTAAAGCAAACTGTCAAAAATTGATAAGAGCCAGACAGAGTGCTTTTTTTGTAAGAAGTTGGATCATTAGAAAAAGAATTATCCTGCTTATATAGCCACCCTTGACCCAAACAGGTCTAAAAATAAAAGAAAGAAGCAAGCGGTTGCTTCACAAGATACTCCTTGTAATTTTTCTGTTTGTGATACTACTACCTGGATATTGGATATCGGAAGTCCTATTAATATATACAATTTATTGCAGGGACTATAGATAAGTAGAAAGTTTTGAGAGGATGAGCGGTTCCTTAACATTGGAGATGGAAGTCTTGTTCCAGTTCTGACCTTGGAAACTTTATAGCTTGTCTTCGAGTCTAGTAGTGTCATGTAAAATGATTGTCATTATTGTCCCTCCTTTTTTATGAATATCATCTCTGTAGGTCTTTTGGCCAAACTTGGTTACAAGTTTATAATAAAAAATAATTTTTATGATATCATTATGAATGATACTACAATTATGCATTGATAATTGAAACATGGCATATACATAATATCACGGTCTGTTAGTGTAATGTACACAGTCAGTAAATTCCTAAATTAGATAATGTCAGTGAATCCTACCTTTGGTATTATAGATTTGGTCATGTGAACAAGAATATGATTGACAGGTTGATCAAAGAACATGTCCTTGAGATAGATGATTGTAAATTATTGCCTACTTGTGAGTCCTGTCTACTTGGTAAGATGAGTAAATCACCTTTTAAAAGAAAGGGTGAAAGAGCCAGCGATTTCCTAGGTCTAATACATACTGATGTATGCGGGCTTATGAACATAAGTACCAGAGGAGGATACTACTACTTCATTACATTTACAGACGACCTATCGAGATATGGGTATGTCTATCTTATGAAGCATAAGTCAGAATCATTTGAAATATTCAAATGATTTCATGCTGAAATAGAGAAACAAACTGGGAAGAGTATTAAGATCCTTCGATCAGATCGAGGAGGTGAATACCTCACCAATGAGTTTCTGACATATCTGGAAGAAAATGAGATTCTTTCATAATGGATCCCTCCTGGAACACCACAACATAATGGTGTATCCGAGAGGAGGAATCGAACCTTGTTAGACATGGTCTGATCTATGGTGGGCTTTGCGAGTCTGCTAAACTCTTTTTGGAGATATGCTCTAAAAACTACCTGCTATATTTTAAATAAGATACCCAGCAAGTCTGTCGATAAAACTCCGTATGAGATATGGACTGAGCGTAAGCCGTACTCTCACACCTTAGGATCTGGGGGTGTCCAACTTATGTCAAGCATTTAAAGATAGATAAGCTTAGACTAAAATCCGATAAATACTTATTCGTAGGGTACCCAAAGAAAACTAAAGAGTACTACTTCTATCTCGCTGCAGAGTAAAAGGTATTTATCAGCAGTCGGACAGTCTTTTTGAAAAAAAAGTTTTTTGATGAAGGAGCTAATGCCTGTAAAATTGAACTTGATGAAGTTTATGAGGTGGGAGGACCGACACACACTGAATTGGATTTGATTGGTGAATCAAATTTGGAGCCAGTAGAGGCACCATTAAGGAGATCCAGTAAAGTACCACGTCAGTCGGACAGATACTATGATTTTTTGGTCTGGGACAGTGACCCCATCGAACTTGATGAGAACGATGAGGATCTAGTCACCTATATAGAGGCCATGCAAAGATCCGACTCTCAGAAATAGCTTGAGGCCATGAAGTTCGAGATGGAGTCCATGAAGATCAATGGTGTATGGACACTGGTTGATCTGTCTGAAGGAATAAAACTCATAGGGTGTAAATAGATTTTTAAGAGAAAAAGAGAAGCGGACGGAAAGGTGGAGACCTATAAAGCTCGTTTAGTTGCCAAGGGTTATCGTCAGCATTATGGTATTGACTATGATGAGACGTTCTCTCCTGTAGCAATGCTCAAGTCCATCTGAATTATGTTTTCTATCACTGTACACTTAGATTATGAGATCTGATAGATGGATGTCAAAATCTCTTGCTTTAACAGGGAGCTGAAAAAAGAGGTGTATATGATACAACCTGAAGGGTTCACATCCACAGATGAGTCGAAAGTGTGCAAGCTAAAAAGATCTATTTATGGACTTAAGCAGGCATCTAGGAGTTGGAACATACATTTTGATAAGGCGATCAAAATGTATGGCTTCATTAGGAACGGAGAAGAGCCTTGCATCTATAAGTAAGCTTCTGATTCTGTAGTCATTTTTCTTGTGCTGTATGTGAATGACATACTATTACTAGAAAATGACATTCCAGCTTTATAGAGTGTGAAGTATCCTACATCCTTGAGATGAAGATCTATAGGGATAGATTTAGAATGATGCTTGGACTATCCCAATCCACGTACATTGATATCTTATTGAAGCGGTTCAACATGGATAATTCTAAGAAAGGCTATCTTCCGATAGGTCATGGAATTACTCTTTTCAAGAAGGATTATTCGACAACTCCTGAGGAGAGAGAGCGCATTAGTAGAATACCATATGCTTTGACAGTAGGATCTATCATGTACGCTGTGACATGTACAAGGCCGGATGTGGCCTATTCACTTGGGATAGTAAGTAGGTACCAGTCTGATCCAGATGAGAAGCATTAGAAGATTACGAAAGTAATTCTTAAGTATTTGAGAAATACTAAAGACCAATGGCTTATCTATAGAGACACTGACCTGAAACTTGTGGGATATACTGATTTCAATTTTCAGTCAGATTGTGATGACAGCAGAAGTGTGTCAGGCTACGTATTTACTCTGAATGGAGGAGCTGTTTGTTGGAAGATTTTTAAGCAACATACTATAGCCGATTCTGCTTGCGAAGCGAAATACATTGCTGCATCGGATGCTGCAAAAGAGGTAGTGTGGTCGTGGAAGCTCATCAGTGAGCTGAGAGTTACACCTTCCATTGATGGCCCTGTATTGCAGTACTGTGACAGCTCTAGTGCCATAGCTCAGGTGAAAGAACCTAAGTCGCACCATCGCACCAAGCATGTTCTGCGCCGCTATCATCTGGTGCAAGAGATCGTGAACTATGGTGATGTCAAACTTTAGAAGATCGACGGAAAGAAGAACCTAGCCGACCCCTTCACTACAGCTCTCGAGATCAAAGAGTTCGATGACTTCACATGGAAGATGGGTATAAGATACTGCCCCGATTGGCTTTAGTCCAAGTAGGAGTTGTTGAAAATTATGTTCTAAAACCAATCATGTGACGATTGAGTTCATCTTTGTATATGAATTATTATTTAATAAATAAAAATTATTCTGATATTTTTTCATCACAAAGTAACATCTTTCTTGAACTTTTATATTGTGATGAAGTCCTTAGAACTATACTAGTGTGCGATAAAGAGAGAATTTATCGTATAGTTTTGAAACATATTCACAACCAAATGATATGTCATTACGAGATAATGACGTTTATCGAGTGGAGGTCATTGTGTGCCATATGGATTAGTTATCCTCTTAACTAAGGAGTGTGTGATACTGGTATGGCATACAGGTGAGATGTAGGGGTACATCATCACTGAACAAATGACTCACCTACTGAGCGTTCTACTGCCAAGAGCTCCTCGTGAAATATATGGGTATAAGTGTCCTTCAGACCTGAGATCACCATAGTGACTTGCAAGTAACTCACTGTGCTTTACTACCGGACTATCTGAATTTCTAATGCAGTGACGGAAGGCTACTGGGTACAGTTAAGTACTTGCGAAGTCTATGTGTGAATCAAGATGGGATTGACCCCTCCATATTATTAGCGTTGATGTATCGCTGTATTTCAATTTAGTAAAGCCTTGGCCAGGGTAATCTATGAGATAGATTTGAAAGGTTGAAATACAATGCGGATGAAGCAATCTCAGTTGACAGTTAACCTGAGACCATCCTAGAGCATTCAGGGTCAAAAAGATGAATTATGTGGTAACCATATGTATGGGTTTTGAAATATTTTTTTGTAATAATTTGACCTATCTGGATATCAAAAACTATTGCTAGATGGTATCTCGATTAGTGCAGGAATTGATTCTTGTACTACCGACTTAGTGTTTGAACCTATGGAGTCACGCACACAAGTCAGACAAAGTAGAAAGGAATTGACCTATGTTTATATGTCCAATTTGGAAGTACTTGACTTGATTGAACATATAAGCTAACTTGATTGAGAATTAAGTTATGGGTCAAATGGGATTGAAGAGTTGACTATGTCTAGCTAGCACTACACATAAGGTTCAGGTTCGATCCCGGATATGAACAGTTTCTGATCTATGATCTATGGAGTATATGAAAGATTGAATTTAAGTGTTAATTAATTTTAGATTAGATCTTAATTAGTTAGACTTAATTGGGTCTAAAATTCAAGTTAGACTTGGTACAAAAATTCTAAAGTATTTGGGATTGATAGCCTTTCGAAATTATTTCAAATAGGATCCATTTTGGTTGAGATATGAGTATTCCTACTTGCATTGGGAATATCCTCCCATGTGGGCCAACCAATACCTGATAAGGAGCTAGTTTGGGGCATTCCATGTGGGTGAGGGAGTGGGTGCAAGTTGATTGTCATATGTGATGGCAATTCTATCTCATGTAGGAATCTTTCTTTCATGAGTATTGGATCAATTCAAATCATATTTGAGTTAAAAGTCTTACTCTCATTGGGTCATGCGAATCATCTATAAATAGAGAGGATCTCTACCTATGGATGCATAGCAAACAAATCAGATTGAGAGAAGAGAGAAAGAGAGAGAGAGGCATGTGAAGAGAGAGGTCCTTAATCTTCTCCTACATCTCTCCCTTTGTTGCCGCCTCCTCTCCTTGGGCGTGAATCTTTTTTGGGTGTCTCATCTACTAGTGTGAGGTATCACAGCAATGCATCTCCCCCCTTGTTTGGTTGGCTTGCGAAGTTAATTAGATTGGAGTTCATCCTGCTTTCCTGCGGCGTCTGACGTGCATGCGAAGTAGAGGGTCTGCACATCCAGACTTCCATGAAGGTTTAATCTAGATAAATGAAGATTTGATCTCTAGTTTCACTACTAATCAGGTAAGGATTTGATCCTTAATCATGTAAATGAATAGAAAAATTTTTAGATGCAACGTGGATCTTTCTAGGAGAAATAGTTTCTTTCCCTTCATCATCTTGTTGTGAAGTTTGTTTTAAATTAACTTTTGGTATCTATTCTGAATCAAACTCAGGAGCAAAATCCTATAGAAGATTAGAATCAACTACTCCCAGCTCCACCTACTTGATGTTATCCTTAATTTATGTAGATTCGGAGCTAATAGTATTCTCCTATCTAGGACTAATCATAGTATACTCACCAAAAGTAACATCCCTAGTAATGATAAGTTTTGGTAACTTGGGATCAAGACAGCATAATCTAAACCCTTTTGCCCCAGATGCATAGCCAAGAAAAATACACTTTTTAGCTTTAGGCTCTAACTTTCCTTCATCAACATGGGCATATTCAGGACAACCAAACACTCTTAAATTAGAATAATAAGGAGAATTACCAGATCATACCTCTTTAGGAGTCTTGAACTCGATAGCTGAAGTAGGAGATCTATTCACCAAGTAGCATGCAGTAGAGACTGCTTCTACCCAGAACAGGCTAGACAAGCCAGTATTCAAAAGCATGTACTGTGCTTTCTCCAATAAAGTTCTATTCATATGCTCAGCTACTCCATTCTACTATGGTGTGTGCCTCACAGTCCTATGTCTCATAATGCCTTCATTCTTACAATATTCATCAAACTCAGAAGAACAAAATTCTAGCCCATTGTCAGCTCCGAGTTGCTTAATCTTCTTACCAATTTGCTTTTCTATCATCATATTCCACTACTTGAAGTTTTTGAACACTTCATCCTTATGCTTTAGTATAAACACCCAAGTATTTCTGGAGTAATCATCAATAAAAGTCAACATATATTGAGCACTACCTATGGAAGGAAGACATGAAGGCCCCCAGAGGTCAGAATGAATATAGTTTAAAGTAGCTTTTGTTCTATGAACTCCTGCATTGAAGCTAACTTTCTTTTGCTTTTCAAGAATATAATGCTTACAGAAATCCATCTTCCCTACACTTTGACCATAAAGAAGACCTTTCTTACTCAAAAGGAGTAGTCCTCTCTCACCCATATGACCAAGTCTCATATGCCACAGCTTGGTAATCTCTAAGTCTTACATGGAAGATTGTAGAAACTGCAGCTGAACCTATAGCAGTAGCACCCTGCAAGACATACAGATTTGGGGACAGTATCTTTGCTTTCATAACAATCAAAGTACCTCTACTGATCTTCATGACTCCACCTTCAAATGAATACTTATACCCTTTAGCATCAAGAGTACCCAAGGAAACTAGGTTTTTTTTATCTCAGGGATACACTGAACATCTATCAAAGTCTTCACTATACCATCATGCATCCTGATTTGAACTATTTCTATCCCTGTAATTTTACAAATTGCATTGTTGTCCATTAGGACCACTCCACTACATACAGTCTCATAGGTAGAAAATCAAACCCTATTGGGATACATGTGGAAAAAACAAGCCGAATCAATGAGCCAATTATTTCTGAAATAAACATCACTGGTTACAGCAAGAACATAGTCAGCACCATCAAAGTTTTCTCCTACAATATTAGCTTCTGCCTATTTTTCAATCTTTTTCTGACCCTGACCCTGTCTGTTGTTTTGTTCCTTGTTTTTCAATTTATAACATACAGATTTAATATGCCCTCTTTTCTTACAGTAATGACAAGTCACATTTTTATTTCTTGACTTAGACCTATGCTTCTGGGTACTGTTACCTGAATCCCTATATTAGACCTTCCCCTTGCAACTAAAGATCATCCTGTGCTTCTATAACACTCCCAGACATATGCTTTTTAAGTAGCTCCTTAGAAAATAATGCAGCTTTAACATCTTCTAAGGATATAGTTTTTCTATCAAAAAAAAAATGTTAAAATGCTTATAAGAAGGAGGTAAAGAACATAACAATAATAGAGTCTCATCTTCCTCTTCAATCTTAACATCAATAGACTTCAAATCTATAATAATGGAATTAAATTCATCAATATGAGTTTTCGTGGATGTACCTTCAGCCATGCGCAGCATATATAAATGGTGCTTCAAATATAACTTGTTGGTAAGAGACTTTGTCATGTACAAAGATTCCAACTTCAGCCACAAGCTAGTAGCTGTCTTCTCTGAAAGCACCTCCCACAAAACCGCATCAGACAAACACAAGTGGATCGCTGTCCAAGCTTTATCATCCATCTCCTCTTTCTGCTCTTCTATCAAATTACTGGGCATCTTCTCTTTTCCTAGCAATACCTTTTTCAAGTCTTTCAGTGTTAAGACTACATGTATCTTAACTTGCCATAGATTAAAACTGCCAATACTATCAAACTTCTCAATCGAATGATAAAGAAGCCATGGCGATTGATCTCACGAACCTGACTCTGATATCAGTTTGTTATGAATGATACGAGAAGTAAAGAGAAAAATAATCACATAGATACAATAATTTATGTGGTTTGGCAGTATGCCTACTCCACGGGTGAGGACAGAGCAAAAAAATTCCACTATGATAAAATTGGAGTACAAAAAAAATGATTATCTCTCAAATCAAAAATCCCAATATACCCAAATCTCACACAAAAGAGCTCTCAAGTCTTAAAAAAAAAACTCTCTCTAAATGGGTGGTAGCTGTAGAATAGGAATATTAATGACAATGAGCCTTATGTCCCTTTTATAGATATATGAAATATTTTCTATTTATCGAGATATGGTATATTTTAAAAACCGCATAACAAATATACCATGTGTTCTATTTATAGAGATATAGTATATTTTGAAAATCACATTACAAATATACCATATATTCTATTTATAGATCATTAAGAAAAATAGGAAACTTGGCTCACAATTTTAAAGCCATATAACAATCTCTGTGGAGTTTGGTCTCCACTGTTCACTATTGCTATGGGTTTCAAACTTATCTTTCATTGGTTGCTGTTAGCTTATGAATGTCTGCAGTGATTGGCATGGTGCAGATGATGTGGAATATAATTTCTCCCACTCTAGTTCCGATCCCATTTGAGTACCTGATAAAAATAGATGGGTCACTAAAAGCCAAAAAAAAGGTATAGCATTTGATCCTTAAATTAAAATGAACAGCAAAAGAGATTTCCTCTTTTTGGTTGTTCTTCCTTTTCTATTCCCTATGAAATAAAGATTTTTTTTTTTGAAGCCAAGCTGAATGGGAATGGGATTATTGGTTTATTAGGTGTCTGTATTCCGGCCACCTATCCTGTCCCGTTTCTACCAGCAAACATGTAATATCTTTTCAGATATTAAACTCAATTCCACATACCATAATGTCTTTCTTCCAAAAAAAAAAAAAAAAACAAACATGCTAAAATGTCTGGAAAGATAATGAAAACATGATTTACATGATAATAAGCATGTAAATCAATCATATGGAACATCTTCTACTCAGAGTTTCTATCCATGATCCACCTTGTGTTCATGATCCACCATGTGTTGAGGAGGGCTGTGAAAGCCATACAAAATATGATGCAACGGCTGATGTCGTGAAAACAAAAAAACATCAATCATTCTTTCGCATGAAAAATATCCGTACACTTTTTGTTCCAATGTTCCACCCTCAATGCCCTTTTTAGTCTTAAACCAATAATAAATAAGCGAATCCTCAATTCACGATGATTGTCGATCAATCAGGGCAGAACAATACGCACCTCGAGGGAGATTCTCTGGAAGCAATTTTCCTGGCTACACGGAGAGGGCACAGTTTGAGGAGCATGTTGCGGGGGTTGTCATTCTCTGTGGTTTGCTGTAAATACTGGACAGTGTTGGTCAATGCTTGGACCTATCGAATCAGGTCGTTGAATCATTACGGGTCCTCTATAATAGGTAGTGGTATAGGCCCTTGAGGAGTGGATGCTTGCACTGCATCACTCATGCTTCGTCGAGATGATTGTCGATGAGAAGTGGTAGAATTGTTGCAAGTTTTTATTCTTACCATAGTTCATCCATTTCATTACTAAAATACTCTGGAAAGTTGATATATTTACTACATCAACTCTATATATACACACACACATATATACATATATTATTGCATTATTGTGGCTAAGAGATAAATGAAAAATGAATGGAAGAAAATAATACAGAGAATAAGACTTGGTCAAAAAAAAAAATTTAAATGAAAAATTATTTTTTATTAATTATTACTGATGAAAAAAATTTTCATCGCTAATTATGTAATTAACGATGAAATAGAAAATTTTCATCATCAATAATATTTTTCTGGGGCTGAATTTTTTCAATGAAAATTTTTTTTGACAAAAATTATTAGCGATGAAAATTAATTTTTTGTAATAAATATTTTTTGTTCGAATTATTTACGATGAAAATTGATTATTGGCAATAAAAATTTGCATCGCTAATACCCCACGTCCCATCAACTCTCATCGGAAACTCATTTTTCTTCCTCGTTCCCCCCCGACAGTCTAGCTTCCTCCCCTTCCCACGAGCTTCCTCCCCCCCGACATCCCACGTGCATCCGATTTCCTTCGCCGTCCTGATTTCCTCTGCCGTCATCGAGGTGAGTCGATTTCATCTCTTTTTTTTTTTTTGGGTGGGTTTCGGTCGGGGTCGGGGATGGGGAATGTGTCGGGGCCGACATGCCGGAAACGGTGTGCCTGGGTCGGGATGGCGGGCCGCTACCACGTGGGGCCTGCGGGCCGCGACGATGATGGTGGGCCGGCAAGCTGGAGACAGTGATGTCGACTCTTTTTTTTGGGGGGGGTGGGTTCGGGTCAGAGACGGGGATGGGGAACGGCTCGGGGTCTGCGTGTCACGATCGGCATGCCGGGGACGGCGCGCCTGGGCCAGGACAGTGGGCTACGACCACGTGCGGCCTGCAGGCCACAGGCACGTGGGGCCCGCATGCCAGGGCCGACGACGGCAGGCTGGGGAGGGGTCGGGGTTGGGGCCAGGGTCGTCGAGCTGGAGCCGGAGTCGGTGACGGTGAGCCGGGATGGGGTCGGGTCGTGGCTGTGCCGGGGCCTACGGATCGGGCCGACGGTGTGCTTGGGAGGGGCCGGTGAGCCAGAGCCGGAGCCGGCAACAAGGAGCCAGGGCGCAGCTGTACCGAGGACGGTGGGTCGGGCACGCATGGCCTGTGGGCCACAGGGCCTGTGGGCCAGGCATGCATGGGTTCGGACAGGTCGGGCCTGGGTTAGGGTGGGTTGGGCCAGGTCCGATCGGGCTGGCATGGGTCAGGTAGAGCTAGGTCGGGTCGGGCTGGGGCCGAGGACGGTGAAGCTGGGGCAGGGCGGGTCGGGCTGGGTCAGGTCGGGCTGGGGCTGGTCGGGTGGAGCCGGGTCGAGTCCGATCGGGCTGGGGTGGGTCGGGCCGAGATGGGGTGGGTCGGGGATGGTAGGGTCCGGGCCGGGTCAGTTTCGGTTCGGGCTGGGATGGGGCGGGCCGGATCGGGTCGGGTCAGGCTGGCGCAGGTCGGGTGGAGCCGGGGTGGGTCGAGTTGGGCTGGGGCTGGGGACGGTGGAGCCGGGGCGGGGCGGGTCAGGTCAGGGTTGGGTCCGGTCAGGTCGGGTCGGGCTGGGGTTGGTCAGGTGAAGTCGATTGGGTCCGATCGGGCTGGGGCTGGTCGAGTTGGGATGGTGCGAGTCGGGGATGGTAGGGTCCGAGCCAGGTCGGTTTCGGTTCGGGTCGGGATGGGGTGGGTCGGGTCGGGTCGGGTCGGGTCAAGCTGGGGCGAGTCGGGTGGAGTCAGGTCGGGTCGGGTCTGGTTCGATCTACGTCAGGCCGGGCTAGGGCAGGTGAGGTTGGGATGGGGCGGGTCAGGTCAGATTTTCATGAGGATGAAATATGATGCTAAAATTATTATAATTATTACATATTATTTTTTAGTGTTACTGCTGAAATTATTTAATTATTTGACTACTTATTTTTTCACTAACATAATGCACAATGCTGTTACTTGTTATAATTAAATTATTTTATGTGCTGTTTTGTATGCTGCTGAAATTATAAATAAAAAAATATTCTTATTTTAGAGAAAATTCTATTGAAATTTTTAATGAAAAAATTTCAATACAAAGTTATTCTTTTCTGATAAATTAAAAATTCATCTTCGAATGCACGTTTAAAGATGGTACTTAAATTATATTGAGCCATAGATTCCAGAAAAAATGAAAGATGGTACAAAAGCTCACCTTGATTTGCAAGAAATGAGAATTTGGCTGGAGTTGCATTTAGTTCATCGAGGTGAGAGATTTTTTATGCCACCCACATGTTATTCACTGTTTGGAGAGGAAAAGAAGAATTTCTGTAGATGGTTCAAAATCGTAAAGTTTCCTGATGCATATGCTTCAAATATATCGTGGTGTGTTAGGAATAACGATGGTAATATCTCTGATATGAAAAGTCATGACTCCTATGTGATGATGCAACGTTTGCTTCCTGTGGTCATGCATGGTTATTTGGGTGGTGATGGTCAAACAGTAATGATTGAGCTAGGAGTGTTCTTCCGAGAACTGTATTATCAAAAATTGAAGATTAACTTACTTGAGAGATCAGAGAAGGATATTGTACTCAATCTTTGTAAGTTAGAAAAAAAATTTCCACCATCATTTTTCGATGTTATGGTGCATCTGGCTGTTCATCTTCCAAAGGAAGCTCTTTTGATTGGACTGGTACATTATCGATGGATGTATCCTATTGAAAGGTAAAAAAATTATACGTACTTTATCATATTAATTATAAGATGTAAATATATTTCTAAAATTTAAATTTATTTTTGTTTGCAGATTCTTATGTATCTTAAAAAAATATGTGTGCAATAAAACAAGGCTTGAAGGGTCTATAGTGAAAGCATATGTAGCTACTGAGTGTGTCACATTCTACTCGATGTATCTTGACGATATCAAAATAAGATTCAATCATGCAGATCATAACGCAGACCATGAATGGGGTGACAATGAACCGACGTTGTCTATATTTAAACAAACGGTTCGACCTACTGGTGCAAGGGGATATGAATTTATGGACATGAACGAGCTATCCAAAGCACACTTTTACGATCTAAATAATTATGAAAAAATTGAAAATTTTATTGAGTAAGTATTATTTTACTATACTATTTAATTTTTAAAAAAATTTTCATATCGATATAAAATTAAAAATCATAACTTCTTGCAGTAAGCACAAGAGTATACTATGTAGAGAGAATAATATGGATGTCGATGATCGACATAAGAGAACATTTATAAAATAATTTGATGATCTCGTAAGTTGCATTAGTGATACATTATTTATTTACTTATAAATAATATTATTTAAACCAATATAATTTTATATCTTATGATGTAGATGAAACATAAGTATTTCAATAAAGAAGTGGGTGCGACCGATGAGTTGCACGATTTAGCATGTGATCTCGATCGAAGGGTTAATCACTACACATCCTGTATCATTGAAGGAATGAGATTTCACACAAGAGAGCTTAAGATGCAACGACGGACCCAGAATAGTAGAATTGCTACAACAGGATATGAAGGAGAAGAAGAGTTTGATTATTATGGTGTACTGGTAGATATCATAGAACTGAAGTATGAGTCCAGTAATTCTGTATTTTTGTTTCAGTGTGAATGGTGGGATATTAGTAATAAAAAGATCGGTATTCATATCGATTCATAATTTATCAGTGTAAATCTTGCACGAACATGATACTAAAATAAGCCGTATATATTAACAACTCAAGCAAAACAAATAATATATTTGAAGGATCTAAAGTATCGAGGTAATTAGCATATTGTACAAAAAATAACATCTAGAGGCGTATATGGCATACCAACTCGATTAGAGACGGATAAAAATTCAGATTTACATGAAGAAAAAGCTTTTCAGCAAGAAGAATAAACATTAACCGAGCTTTTGGTTGATGAAGAACTTGTAATGGCACCTTTGAATAGGGCTGATCTTCCGTCCAATAAAGTTGAAGCTGATTTTGTATTTAATCTTGATGAGTTGGAGGGCAACGATCAATTCATAAATGACAATGAGATAGAAGATGACACATATATCGATTACTATGATTCGGACGAAGATCTACACATCGAGGAAGAAATGAATATTGATGAGTATATCTATATTCTTCATTCAATTTTATCTTCCAATAATGGTATGTGATATAATTGTATTCATTAGAATATTATTTAATTTTTACTATTATTATTCAACATTATATTTATTTATATCTCAATTCCTGTAGATGGTCCCAGGAGACAGACGACGACGTTTGTGTTCACAGCTCTCTACAGATGTCTCAGAGGTTGAGGCACCTCCACCGATCTCTATTGCCGCACCAGCTTCACTGTCAGAGGGTCCTGCACTGGTAGGTCCCAATGAGCAGGTCCCAGTGAGGTGGGTTCCAATGGTATTAACTATTACACTTTATATATAATGAAATTTGATTCTTTTATTTGGATCATACTAATGATTTATTTATTGTTATTTCAGGTGAGTCCTCATCGATGGTGAGGCGAGGGTGAGGTCCATCGAAGAACCTCGCTCTGGAGCATTGGAGATGCGAGCACTCGAGATAGCATCTTTGGATCGAGATATCGGTCGGCTACACCAGACCCATTAAGAGATGGTGTGACCCATGGCAGACTGAGCTGGGCATCATATGCCACAGTTATGCCCCCGTGATGCTCTTCGATTAGCGTCACGTTCTACCAGCTCAGAGAGAGATTTTCTACACCCACTTACAGGTAAAATAAATTATATTATGAATATTTAATTTACATAGTATTCTTCTAATATTTGTTATTGACAGAGTGTATTTGATATTGCTAATTTTGAGGAGGATCGTGTGAGGTGAGCCATCGACATTTAGTTATCGTTGCGTTTCAAGGACTATCACCATCACATGCATTAGCATTGGTATCGGGTAGTGCAGGATCATAGAAAGGAGGCAGCACGGCAGCAACCCTATGATAGCATCATCATAGATGATTGGACTACTATATACCGACAGTACGAGGATCCGACATATCAGGTTACACGTCTAAATTTTTTTTATAGTTTAATCATTTAATCATTTATTCTTAAATTAAATTTTTTATCTACTAATTTTACTGGTAATTTTATAAAGATGATGTGCTCAAAATACGACGAACCAGATGAGACAGATCGTGCCGCATTGTGAAGGTTCGAGATAGTTTGCTCGTCACATGGAGCACATGGTAGCTAATTTTTAATTTTTAATTGGCATATATTTTTTTAGTTATTTAAAATTTTTTTAATTAATTCTCAAATTGCAGAGAGATGCTAAGAGTGGCGAGCTTCCTAGTAGGATCGATATCTACTAGTGGACCTACCAGCGATGGTCGGAGGAGTGGACGAAGGAGAACCAGGAGCTCTTTGTAAGTTTTTTCAATTATTTTTCATTCGTAATCTGATTTTTATTATAAAATTAAAATAACTATAATTTTAATTTTCAAGATCGTATGATAGAAATTACATCCCAGCCTATCCCTGAGGGCTTGACCGCACCTACAGATGATGAGATCTATGATCGAGTGCTCGGTATGAGATCCTGTTATGTTAGGGGTCTAGGGTATGGGATCACTGCTCCCTCATCCTCATGCACATCTAGGGCAGACATCTATTCTGCATGTGAGGCTTGGCTGATGGAGGTGCAGAGGCAGGCTATCGAGGATCGACAACAGACTGTCGAGTGTCGATAGCGAGCTTAGGAGTTGGCTGCATACGTCGACGACTATCAGCACTTCTAAATCCAGATGTTGGAGCAGATGGCACAGATGGAGTAGACGATATAGCTGATGAGGTAGCAGCAGGCCGATCTGAGCTCCATCATCGGTCTGAGCTCCGTTGAGCACTCCCTGTCCCCAGCTCGTTCTTCAGATGTCGATATTTGATGGCTTACTGATGTACTTTTTTTTATTTCAAATATCTTATAATTTTAATTTAATATAATAAAATAATAAAATTTATTTATCACTTTATTATGTAAATTTTTTATTTTTATTTTTTTAATTTATAAAATATATTATATATATAAATTTAAAATATATATTCATAAATTTTTTAAAAAAATATGACTAAATTATTAGTAATGAAATTATTTTCGATAAACTATTCATCGCTAAAAATATTTTACTAACATAATTTAATTTATCAATAAATATATAATTAATAGTGATGAAAAAATATTCATCACAAATAATTTTATTTAAGATAAATTTTTTTCATAGTTAATATTATTTAATTTTTTTTAAATAATTTTTTTATTAAATTAATAATGATGAATTATTTTTGTTATAATAATAGTTTTTTGCGATCAAAATTTTCATCGCTAAAACTTTAGCAAATAATAGTGATGAAAATTTTTCATCATAAATACTTTTTTTTAGATTAAATTTTTTCATCAATTTTTTTTAACGATGAAAAATATTCATCGCAAACATCTTTTATTAGTGATGAAATTTTTTTTCATCGTAAAATATTATCAATGACGGGATTATTTGTGATGAAATATTAGCGACCAAAATTTCATCACTATTATTATTAGCGATGAAAATTGGTTATTAGCGATGAAAATTTTTTATCGCTAATAACTTATTTTGTTGTAGTAATAACTATTATTTTTGTTATTAATAATAAATTATTATTTTTTAAAAAATAATTTTTTTTATTTTTTCTCTTTTCTTCTCCCGCATGCCACAACCCCCCCCACCACCACCATCGCTCCTTGGCCCATCACCACCGCCCCCTCCCCCCGCGGTGCCCCTTCGCCCCCCACCCCCCACACCCCCCGCCCCTCACACCCCCTGTCCTCCACCCCACCCTGCATCACCCCCACCCCCTGGCTCACTCCGCACGCAGCCCCCTATCCTCTGCCCCACCCCGCATCATCCCCACCCCCTGGACTGACCCGCCTGCAGCCCCCACAGCCCCTGTCCTCTGCCCTACCCCCTGGCCCGCTCCACTCGCGGCCCCCATCTCCCATCCTTTGCCCCACCCTGCATCACCCCCACCCCCTGGCCTGCTTTGCTTGCGCCCCCAACCCCCCATGGCCCCCACCCCACCATCCTCCTCCCCACATCGCATCACCCCCAACCCCTGGCCCACTCCACTCGCACCCCCCACCACTCGCGGCCCCTACCCCCCATCCTTCGCCCTACCTAGCATCACCCCCACCCCTTGGCTCACCCTGCTCATGCCCCCTTGAGGCCCCCACCCCCCATTACCACCACTCCCTTGGCCCGCTCTGCTCATGCCCCCCACCCCCCCCCCCGCTCCTCTCTTCCCCATGCCCTGGTGGTAGCGATGGTGGTGGTAACGATAGCGAGGAAGACCGACGGTGATGGTGGTGATGATGGGGGCTCGCTCACCAACCGATGGA
Source organism: Elaeis guineensis (assembly GCF_000442705.2). Taxonomy (NCBI): domain Eukaryota; kingdom Viridiplantae; phylum Streptophyta; class Magnoliopsida; order Arecales; family Arecaceae; genus Elaeis; species Elaeis guineensis. The sequence continues at coordinate 105,216,371 of NC_026003.2, forward strand.
AGCCCGAGAAATTTTTAATTATTAACGATGAAATTTTTTTTATTGCTAATAATTTTTGTTAAATTTTTTTTCTAAAAATTTTTTTCTCTAAAAAATTTAACCAAAAAAAATTCAAAAAAATAATTTATGATGAAAATTAAAATTTTCATCACTAATAATAGTTAGTTGTGATGCAAACAAAATTTACGTCATAAATAATCTACCATTTATTTTTTAAATTTTTTTTTGATTTTTCATCAATTATTTATGATGGAACTTTGCATCATAAATAATTTAATATTTATGATGCAAAATATATTTGTATCATAAATAATACTTATTTGTGACATAATTTTTGTGTCAATAATAATTGACTCATTTATTTTTTTAAAAAAAAATAATTTTTTATTGATTATTTTATGATAAAAATTTTGTGTCGTAAATAATTTAATATTTATGATGCAAAATTTATTTCCATTGTAAATATGAATTATTTGCGATGGTAATTTTCATAGCAAATACTTTCATCATAAAAATCTTATTTTTTTATAAATTTAAAATCTATCTTCACTGTTCATTATCTAAATAATTATCGTTAAAATATCTTCACAAAAGACCACCTCAATTCGATAGCTCTAGCTATGTCGATTAATAAAATTTGATTTCGACGGTCACAAATAACCGCATAATGATTTGATAGATAAAGACTACCGATGGATCTAAAAAATTGTAATAATGATCTCGATGATATTTGTAGCATACTATCAAAATTTTACTTTAATTTGACATCATTATCATGGCCAATTTAGCACAGAATGATTTGAGCCGTTAAATAAAAAAATGAGGGATCAAATAGCCAAACGGTGTCTGATTATAAGATGATTTTTGTAGATAAATGATCTTTGCTACTACTTTGATCGTTTGTACGATGGTGATCATAACATTCAAACTGCACATATATAAACCATCCAAAACTATATATCTCTTGATACTAATTCTTAAAGTTCTTAAGTAATGATACTTATACTTTTGTAAGATCTATTTAATATGGATGGTTCATACACGTGCGGTTTAAATTTTATGATCATCACAATATAGACGATTGAAATAGTAGCAAAGATCATTTATCTAAAAAATTACCTTATAATCGAATGCTATTTAATCTTTTGATCACTCATTTTTTGTTTAACAGTCTAAATCATTTCATATTAAATTGAACATAATAATGATATCTGATTGAAGTAAAATTTTAACAGTATGCTACAAATATCATCAAAATTATCATTATAATTTTTTAAACTAATCGATGGTCTCTATTTATCAGATCATCCCACATCATTCATGATCGTTGAAATTAAATTTTATTGATCGACATAGCTAGAGCTATCAGATCGAGGTGGTCTTTTGTGATGATACTTTAACGATAATTAGTTAAACAATGAGCGATGAAAATAAACTTTAAATTTCAAAATTATATCATATTCAGAGAAAAATAAAAAAATTTATATTTAATTATAAAATATATAAAAAATTAAAAAATTTACAATCATAAAATCAATCATAAAATATTTAAATTATTTTTTAAATTTATAAAATATTTTCATCATAAATAATCTGTTATTTATTTTTAAATTTTTTTTTGATTTTTTATCAATTAATTGTGACAAAAATTTTGCATCATAAATAGAAAATTATTTATGATGCAAATTATTGATTATTTGCAACATAAAATTTTTGTCATAAATAATCTATCATTTATTTTTTTAAAAATTTTTAATTTTTCATCGATTATTTATGATGAAAATTTTATATCATAAATAGTAATTATTTATGACATAAATTTAATATCTGTTGCAAATAATTAATTATTTATGATGCAAAAGTTCTATTGCAAATAATCTGCCATTCATTTTTTTAAAATTTTTAATTTTTCATCGATTATTTATGATAAAAATTTTGTATCGCAAATAATTAAATGTTCATGATGTAAATTTAATTTGCATCATAAATAAAATTATTTACGACATAAAATTTTCATCAAAAATAATCTATCATTTATTTTTTTAAAAATTTTTGATTTTTCATTGATTATTTGTGATGAAAATTTTACATCACAAATAATTTAATATTTACGACGTAAATTTTTTTGCATCATAAATAATAAATTATTTATGATAAAAAAAATTTTCATCATAAATAATTTATTATTTGCGATGTAAATTTTATTACGTCGCTAATACGTGTATTTGCCACGAAAACATATTCATTATAAATAATTTATCGCTAAAACTCTCTTTTCTTGTAGTGAGTGCTCAAACCCCAACTACCATAACCACGTTTACAGCTCGTGGCAAGGCGCCAATACCATGGCTAGTTTGGGAGACCACAAGTATTCAACTTTAAACTACCACGGTCATGTTTCTAGTCCATGGTAGGGCATCAATCGTGTCTAATCCTGTGGATTGCCACCATCACATTTTCAACCTATGGTAGGGCATCAACAATGTGGCTAGCTCAAAGCACCATAACCCCACATGCATTCACAAAATCCGATTACTGGCTTGTTTAAAATTCAAGGTCACATTTTTTTTTGTAAAAGATAAGATGCACATGTTAACCAAAATCCATCCAAGTCAATATCAATGAGATGTAACACATAACTTCATGCAAAATCATATACTTAACAAATAAGTATGTAGCATGTAACTATCAAAACCACATAAATCAAATCAACAATGCATAAAATAATTTTCTATAATTAGTGGTAAGTGTTCAGAAATTCTTATCTCCATCAGTTCTGTCTCAAGCACAGTAATCGATCAATCTCTTGATCCATGAACTCCAAGGTCATGGTGTTCTATTCAACATCTTATGCGGATAATTGTACCTCCACATAATTTTATATAATACCCTCCAGCCGAAGTACGTGATGGGAGTGACCCTCCGAGGACCCAACTGACTTTCGACTTCCGACAACATTCCTTCAAACCTCCCGGGCGGCCGAGCCTCCGCCACACTCCCCAATTTTACCGACGAACAGGACCCCGCCAGCGTCGACCAGATTCTTCGCGACGTCCGGACTCCTACGGGAACCGGACCTCGCCCACGACTTCACCCGCAGGCTCCGCCCGGGCTCCTACGGGAGCCGGACTCCGCCCACGACTCCAGCTGCAGGTAAACTTCGTCCGAACTCCTACAGGAGCCGGACTTCGTCCCTGACTCTAATTGCAGGTAAACTTCATCCAGACTCCTACGGGAGCCAGACCTCGCCCACGACTTCACCCGCAAACTTTGTCCGGACTCCTACGGGAGCCGGACTCCGCCCATGACTCCAGCTGCAGGTAAACTTCATCCGGACTCCTACAGGAGCCGGACTTCGTCCCTGACTCTAATTGCAGGTAAACTTCATCCGGACTCCTACGGGAGCCGGACCTCGCCCACAACTTCACCCGCAAACTTCGTCCAGACTCCTACGGGAGTCGGACTCCGCCCACGACTCTAATTGCAGATAAACTTCGTCCGGACTCCTACGGGAGCCAGACTTCGTCCCTGACTCTAATTGCAGGTAAACTTCATCCGGACTCCTACGGGAGCCGGACCTCGTCCATGACTTCACTCGCAAACTTCATCCAGACTCCTACAGGAGCCGGACTCCGCCCACGACTCCAGCTGCAGGTAAACTTCGTCTGGACTCCTACGGGAGCCGGACTTCGTCCCTGACTCTAATTGCAGGTAAACTTCATCCGGACTCCTACGGGAGCCGGACCTCGCCCACGACTTCACCCACAAACTTCGTCCGGACTCCTACGGGAGCCGGACCTCACCCACGACTTCACCCGCAGGCTCCGCCCGGGCTCCTACGGGAGCCGGACTCCGCCCACGACTCCAGCTGCAGGTAAACTTCGTCCGGACTCCTACGGGAGCCAGACTTTGTCCCTGACTCTAATTACAGGTAAACTTCATCCGGACTCCTACAGGAGCTGGACCTCGCCCACGACTTCACCCGCAAACTTTGTCCGGACTCCTACGGGAGCCAGACTCTGCCCACGACTCCAGCTGCAGGTAAACTTCGTCCGGACTCCTACAGGAGTCGGACTTCATCCCTGACTCTAATTGCAGGTAAACTTCGTTCGGACTCTTACGGGAGCCGGACCTCGCCCACGACTTCACCCGCAAACTTCATCCGGACTCCTACGGGAGCCGGACTCCGCCCACGACTCCAGCTGCAGGTAAACCTCGTCCAGACTCCTACGGGAGCCGGACTTCGTCCCTGACTCTAATTGCAGGTAAGCTTCATCCGGACTCCTACGGGAGCCAGACCTGGCCCACGACTTCACCCGCAGGCTCCGCCCGGGCTCCTACGGGAGTCGGACTCTGCCCACGACTCCAGCTGCAGGTAAACTTCGTCCGGACTCCTACGGGAGCCAGACTTTGTCCTTGACTCTAATTGCAGGTAAGCTTCGTCCGGACTCCTACGGGAGCCAGACCTCGCCCACGACTTCGCCCGCAGGCTCCGCCCGGGCTCCTACGGGAGCCGGACTCCGCCCACGACTCTACTTGCAGGTAAACTTCGTTCGGACTCCTACGGGAGGCGGACTTCACTACCAATTCCAATTGCAGGTAGACTTCGCCCGAACTCCTACGGGAGCCAGACTTCACCTCTAGCCCCAGCTGCGGGAAGACTCTGTCCGGGCTCCTGTGGGAGCCAGACTTCATCCCCGACTTCAACTGAACGAAGACTCCGTCCGGGCTCCTGCGAGAGCCGGACTCCAAGCTCCTCTCGGATGGATAGCTAGCCACCTCTCTCCAGCTACGGACTCCAACCGAACTTCAGCCGATAAGTCTGGACTCCCTGGCAGGCCGTAGTAACGGCCACGATTCTGCTCCACTCCCTTCGACGAATCCTACGCGGCTCCATTACTCCCTGCGGTGGATCCTACGCGGCTCCATTACTCCCTGCGGCGGATCCTACGCTGCTCCATTACTCCCTGGCAGGCCGCAGTAACGGCCACAGCACTGCTCCACTTCCTGCGATGGATACCACGCAATTCTTCCATCCCCTGGCAAGTCGCGACAACGGACGCCGCTCCACTCCCTGCGGCAGACTCCACGTGGCACGCTCGGTGATAGCCACGGGTCTACTCCACTACTCTTCACAACAAACTCTGCCTGACCCTGGGCAGCCCACTACCAGATGGTTACAGATGTCGCTATCAGCTTGCTGCCCCCTCCGCCTATAAAAAGGGGATCCCAGATACGTTATTCTATAAGCTCTCATTTTTACCTAGAAACTCTGCTAAAATTTCCGTTCAAGCACTCCATTCTTGTTGAGGCAGAGAACTGACTTGAGCGTCGGAGGGTCTTGCCGGAACAACCCCACCTTCGATTTAGACTTCTTTTGCAGGTCCCAGCGGCGACTGCGACTCCAGCTTCTCCGGCGCAAGCAGATTTTTGCACCAACACTTAACAAATAAGTATGTAGCATGTAACTATCAAAACCACATAAATCAAATCAACGATGCATAAAATAATTTTATATAATTAGTGGTAAGTGTTCAGAAATTCTTATCTCCATCAGTTCTATCTCAAGCACAGTAATCGATCAATCTCTCGATCCATGAACTCCAAGGTCAAGGTGTTCTATTCAACATCTTATGCGGATAATTGTACCTCCACATAATCAAGACCAATCATAGGCGATCATGGATGATAAAAATTATTAAAAAAATTTTAAACATTATAGGTCCAAAATCACTCCTAGGATCAACCAATTGATTTGAATTTACCTAGACATCTGGACCATGATCTGGGATTTCTAGAGAAAAACCCATGAAGAAAGAGAAATAATCTAGAGAGAAAAAATTTTAGAGTGAAAAAATAGAGAGAGAAACTCATTAGAATTATAATCTAGTCTCGTGGCCCCTGCTCAATATTTTTTGATTCAAAAATTCCTACAGGATCAAAGTTACTATTTTAAAATGAAATTCATGAGACAAAATTCATGTTTCTAGAACCGTCAATTAAAATTCATTTAGGATCTATCCACCAATCCCATGATCCTTTTCACCTAACCTCTTGGATTTTTTTTATTTTATTATTTTTATTTCTTATTTTCAAAAATACCTCCTTCCCCAACTTATTTTCAAAACTACCATCTACACATAAAATCGTCTCTTCAAGTGATGATTTCATGGCCACCTCAGCCCATCTCGAGTCTATAGGTGGCCAGATGAGGTGGATAAAAATTGAAATCACCATTTGGAGTGGCAATTTCAATGAAATCGCCACTTGGGCCGGTGATTTTAGCATTCTTTTTTTTTTTGGGGGGGGGGGCGAACGAAGGGGGCAGCGCGGGTAGTTGGGGAGTCGGGGTGCGGTGCTGAAGGCGTGGAGCAGCAGTCGGGGGGTGATGCGGGTGGCTAGGGGGCAATGCGGGCAACTGGAGGGCAGCGTGAGTGGCCGACAGGCGATGCGGGTGGCCAGGGGTAGGGTGCGGGTTCGCAGTGGGATGGATAAGGGCGGCGATGGAGGCGGCCACGGAGGGCGCAGGGTGCGATTCACCGGGGTGTGGCATGCGAGGAAGGAGAAGGAAGGAAAAAAATAAATAAAAATAATAATAATAAAAATAATAATAGAAGATTGTTGGTAATAAAAATAGATTTTTAAAATAATAATAAAATATTATTTTTATTTTTTTTTAAAATAATAAAATAAAATAAAAATTAAAAAATAATTTTAAAAAAATTAAAAAATAAATAAGTCATCCTATTGTAGGGTGGCTTAGAAAGTCGCTCTATAATAGAGCAACTCTACAAGCTTTTTTTTTTTTTGGAGAGGAGGAGGAGAAGGGTAGGCTGGCGGGGAGAGGGGTGGGGTGTTTGTTTTTTTTTTTTTTTTCTAAGTGACGAAGAGAGGGGAGAGAGGGGTTTAGTCAGAAATGAGAGGGGAGAGAGGAGGTCTAGGGGGTGCACGGAGAAGGAAGAAACCCCAAATAAAATATTATTTTTCAAAAATAGTTTTAAAAAAATATTTTTAAAATTATTTTTAAAAAGAATTATTTTTAAAAAATTATTTTTTTAAAATTAATAATTTATTATTTTAAATTAATAACAAAATATTATTTTTTAAAAAATAATAAAATATTTTTAAATAATTTTAAAATTAATATTTTATTATTATTTAAAAAAATTTCTTCTCCTCCCTCGACTCAGTGCCACTCTAACATTTTTTTAAATTATCTTCTAAAATTAATATATTATTATTATTATCTTTATTATTTTTATTTTTATTTTTGGATTTCTTTCTTCTCCTCCTTGCACCCCAACTGCTCCATGCACCCCTGTTATAATTATTTTTAAAAATAATTATAAAATATTAATTTTAAAGATAATAATTTTTTCATTAATCAACTATAATATTTTTTAAATTATTTTTTAAAATTAATATTTTATTATTATTTTTTGGGGGTTTAATAATAATAATAATAATTTTCAAAATAAATATTAATTTTTAAAAATAATTTTTTAAAAATAATTATTAATTTAAATTTTTTTAAAAAAAATATTTTTTAAAAAAATATTTTTTAAAAAATAATGTTAAAATATTTTTTTTTCTCTGATGGCAATGGACCCCCGGCGGCCTGGGACACGCAACGACCAAGGACATCCAACGATGGTAGCTGGTCCGATGGAAGGGAAAGAAGAAGAAATAGGGAAAACAAAGCCTCCCGATTTTTCACCAAATCGGGCAAATCGCCGATAGAAATCTGATCAACAACGGTGGCAAAGGGACCGAAAAAAGATGGAGAGAGAGAGTTGAAGACCTCTTACCTTGACTCCGATGATGAATCGCAATGAATCGGTGGTAGTTTGCCAAGAAACAATCGACATAAATCAAGAAGAATTTCATAGGTTTTGCTGGTGGCTGATCGGGGATTTGGGAGTGAGCTACCTAAGGGGAAGGGGTCTTTTTATAGATTGAATCTAGGGCTCCGATGAGCCCTAGAGTCCTTCTCCTTGCCGAAGTTGGGATAGGAGGCTGACTCCCATTGGGAGTCCTCTATTTTTTTTTTTTTTTTCTACTTTTTCTACTTTAAAATTTGTGCAGGGGCAATTTTTTTTTTTTTTTTTTTTTGGGTTTGAGTATTCGGGGATGGGTCATTACACTTAAAAGCGTCGGTAATTTTATAATAATTAAAAACTTACGGATGCTTTTTAAAAGCGCTGGCATGTGAAAGTGTTTGGCGATGCAATAAAGCATCAGCAGGTTAAGAAATTGCCAACACTTTTTAAAGCGTCGGCAATATAGCGATGCTATAGAGCATCGATCGCTTAAATTTATCCGTGCTTTTAAAAAGTATCGACGTTATTTAAAGAGCTTAGTGATGCGGGAAAATTGGTTTTTACTCTACATTTATGGATGCTTTTTTTAATGCTTCTTGAGGTGTCAGTAAATAGTTTTGCAATGCTTAAAAGTATCAAAAATTTTTATTTTTTGCATCGAGAAAAATTAATTTTTCTATAATGTTCCAATCTTTGAACATGATTAAGTTATGTCATATAATCCATGTCAAGATATGATATAAAAAAAATATTTTATCAAAAATAGCCATCATGCAATGTGCAATTTTTCTCCTTTTATTGGGTTCAATATAATTAGCAAACTTGATGATCGTGTTTATATGTTGTACAAATAAGTTCTTTATGTAATAGATTCGTATCAACCAACAGATAGATCCCTTCGTGCTTTTGTTATTGGAAATTATAAAGTTATCTTGATTGAGGTGTCACAACAATTAGTTTATACTCAAGTATTTTATTGACCCGGTCAATCTGGCAGAATAAGCACCTGCCAACCGTACGAATGGTGTTTCCTTCAGAGAGATACGCTTGTAAGCAGGCACTTACATTTACGAAGAAATATGAGAATTGGCTTGTTTGCTGGTAGATCACAGCCCCCATCAGCTTGTAATCTGATTCAACTGGACCAAACCGGTCCATATGATGATCAAATCAGTCAAGTGTTGTCTCTACGTAAGAAGCTTGTTTTGGGCTCTATTTTAGCTGGAATTGTATTGGACTTAGTGGGGTTATTGTTTCCTCTATTGGATCAGATTTTATTCATGTTGAACTGGCTTTGGAGTATATGTTTTCTTGGGTTCAGACATCCCATCTCCCCCCTCCGTCTCCTCTCTTTATCTTCGCTTTTTCCTTTCTTTCTTTTTTTTTTATTTTTTCACTTTCTCATTTCTTGACTGCAATTTGTACTTCATTTTATTTATCAATAAAATATTATAATAGGTTTCATTAATTTGCTCGAAGATATAATGATATCTGTAATATAGAATTTGAAGTTTTAGATTCCTTTATAGAGGAACCCATGACTACAGTGATGGAAATGCATTGATATTTGCTTGTGAATTAATAGTTAAATAATTTTTTGAAGAGAAAAGAGTTGAACAATTTGATCTTGGAAATCTGCTCCAAAAGAAAATTCAGCTTGCAAACTAAATAAAAGAATGGACTCAGATTGATAACCGGTAACATACCGGTTAATTGAAAAACAAGCCAAGATTGTGTGCGCGCGCGCGTGTCGACGTATATGTATGTGTGAATGTATGTATGTGTGAAAACTTCTTTCCACGCCACACATGACTTCTGTGTAGAAGTTGGGTTCCATTTAGATCGATTAATTTAATTGCTGTGCGATGAAATAGATGGAGCTCTTTATATATATCTGAAGCAGGACAGCGTGTCTTCCATTTTAGATACAATAGAAAGTATGTTCCATCGCCATCCATGACCAACCACTAAATTGGCCTCTGAATTCTATCTTGGAAAGTTGGTACCCAACAAGTTCAAGCTACCATCGTAGTCAAAAGTCCGTGATATTTATGAAGACTTTTTCCACACGACATATGACTTCGGTGTAGAAGTTGGATTCCTTAATTTAGTTTGTGTAAGATGAATTAGATGGATCTTTTTATAATTTTTGGATGGATATTGTCTCCTATTTTGACACTACAAAAGTATCCCCAAATGCCGTGCATGACCAGCCACGTAAATTGGCATCTGAATTCCATGTTGGAAAGTTAAGAATACCCAACAAGGTCAAGCCACCAATGCAATCAAAAGTCTCTGAGATATTTATGAACATCACTTTTTTTTTCTTTTTTTTTTTTTGGTACAAATGGGTGCTTACACTGATTGATAAGTACGTAAATTAGAACATGAAAATATTAAATTTTTGATTAATTGATTCATATTATATAAAATTTGATATTTTTTTATTTTTTTTACAAGACATTGATGAAGATCCAAATACAGACTTAAAATAAAACTCAAGCATTGATGGACTAATGAGCTGACAAAAGTCTACACATATAATGAGGCCCTCTTAGCCAAAGTCAGATGATGCAAATACCCGCGCTCCACCAACATGCACGCTGCTTACGGGCGATCCACGTAGACCACAGCAAGCAAAGTCATGCGGCCCTTGTTATGCGCGTGAGATTTTGAGGCAAGCGAGTGGGACCAGGTGGTCCATCACGTGGCTACGCGGCTGGCTCTTGCAGCGCGAAGGGGGGCGGTTCAAAAGGCCGAACATGAGAGCATGGAACGGGCTCGGGGCGTGAGCGGCTTGCTGAGGGACCTGTGGGCGCACTGCGAGACGCGGAAAGGAGCGGCTTGCGGCAAGACTTCTTCACGCTGAAAAAAATATTAGCAATCGACGTTTGAAAAAAAAAAAATAATAAAAAATAAATAAATATATATATATATATATATATATATATATATATTTTAAATTTATTTTAGAGTCTCAACCTTTTGTTTTATTTTTTTTTTGATCTTTCAGTCTCATCTGTCCATCTCCTAGCCCCTATTCTTTTTATTAGTCCCGCATCGAAAAAACATAAAAACTTTCTCCCTATCTACATCAATAAATAAAGACCAATGCCTCTACTCTTAGATATCTCTCTCCATACCATATCTCTTATAGGAACTCATGTGATAGGTGGAAATACCCACCTTTTAAGTTCTTTAGTCTTGTTTCTACTTTCTTCCATCCTTTCGACACAAGGAGAATCCTCCAGGGGAGAGGTGCTCTGTAAAGGAAAGTTATGAGAGGAGTCCTAGTTTAGGTTCTTTCTTTCTTCCTTTATTATTTTCCTATTAATGGCTTAAAAGTATCTTGCAGTACAAAGTTTAAATTCTAACAATAAAATTTTGTTTATGTAATTTAATTTATATATTTTTAATTTCAACACATAGAATAGTTTACATTTCCTTATTCTTTTTCTTTTATGCAATCTTTAATTTTTTTTTTGTGAGTAGTTTTTGTTATCACGTCATGTCTAATTAAGCAATTCCTTCTAGAATTTGTGATGAAGCTAGACCATGATTAGAAGCCGATGCTCTTTGGATTTCTTTTAATACTTTTGATATTTAGAATTCTTTTCTCCTCTCTCTTATGGAAAAGCTTGATGAAGATTTCTTTTCATACTTTTGATATTTAGAACCCTCTTCTCCTCTCTTTTGTGGAAAAGCTTGATGGGTTATAGTTAGGTTAGAGCTTCTTCATAATCTATACTTGGATAACACAAGAGAAGAAGAAAAGAGAGATCAAAGTTCTCAACCCTTTCTTGTTGTAAAACCGACCTTGATAGGTCATAGTTGGGTTAAGTTTCTTAATGGCCTATGCTTGAATTAACACAAGAAAGGAGAGTCTCTTATCTAGGGTAAAGCAAAATACTTGATGGATCATAGTTCAGTTAAGTCTTTTCATGGTTCATGCTTATTCATGCTTTGTACTTTGATAAGAAGACCTAAAAGACATTCAAGGAAAACCATGAGAACAACTATTTAAATTATTGATCTAGTGGATTCAAAATTCCTAGATCCTTAGGTTGATATAACATTGCAATTGTTTCTTTCACTGTTTTAGTAGTAGTTACAAGCAATCTCTCCATCTTTTCTTTAGAGCTTATCTGAACAACAATCTAACACAAATACAAAAACATCCAATTTCTCGTGGGATTGATTCGTACTTGCTGAATGTACTATATTGCACACCGTGCGCTTGCAACTACTTTAGGACACATCACCAGTCTAGCATAAGTACATCTAAAAAAATCAAAAAATAAAATATTCTGCAAGGCTCGCTAGCAAATCTGATCTTGATGCCAGTTTTAATCACCAGCATGCTCAGACACATGGAAGACGACCCAAGTAATGGTGCTATTCGCCTCCCGAAAGACATGCTGTGCAAACACTATAGCAAAGTCATGAAGGCAAGTCTAGATGTCATAAAGGTATAGATAGGCCTCCAACCGCATCATGTTATCCCGAATCTAGCTTATCACGGTGGTAGAGTCTCCCGTTAATGATGATCCTCTTTGCCTATATGAAGACCACTTTCAACACCACATATGACGTGTTTGAGTTTATCTAGTGCTCCAAATCTGGACAAGACATGCTGAAACCATTCTTAAGTTCCATCATGGTCTAGGCATGAAGAATAATGCCAATATTCCCCGATCTCCTCTAATGGAGATTCGACCTTGGGCTACTCTCCGTGCCTCATAAAATCTCACGAGAGGAGGACCTCAAGCAAAAGGTTCGAAGGATCGAACGTCATCTGGACAAGATTCAAATGGGCAGCCAAAGGAATGACGACATCCTCAGCTTCAATTTCCAACCATCTTTCTCTTGATCCATTCTCCAGGAATTGATTTTGGATTGGTTCAAGATGCCACAGATAGAGCCTTATAAAGATTGAGGATCAGGGATATCTTAATATTCTACATACTTTTCTTGTGCACATATTATTTTTTAAAAACTATCTAATATTTATTTTTATAAATATAAAAAAATTTACTATAATATATCTAAACATCCTTCAATAAAAATTTTTTTATCGTTAATAATCTATAATTTATAAATTTTTAAAATTTTTTATTTTTTTAAATATTAGCGATAAAAATTTTTCATCATAAATAGTAATTATTTATGATGAAAATATATTTTTCATCATAAATACATGTTATTTACGATGAAAATATAGTTTTCATCACAAATAATTTGTAATTTCTAAATTTTTAAATTTTTTTTATTTTTTCTCATTTATTAGTGAGAAATTTTTTTTATTGTAAATAATAGAGTATTTATGATAGAAATTAAATTTTTATCATCAATATTCGATTATTGATGATGTTAAATTTTTATCACAAATAATTTATAATTTATAATTTTTTTTATTTTTTCATGTATTAGCGACGAAAATATTATGTCATAAATACTAGAGTATTTGTAATAAAAAATTTACTGTTCATCATAAATACTCATTATTTATGATGTAATATTTTTATCACAAATAATCTATAATTTTTAAATTTTTTAAATTTTTTATTTTCTTTCAAATATTGGTGATAAAAATTTTTCATCATAAATACTATAGTATTTATGATAAAAAATTAATTTTTATCATAAATATATAAGTATTTATGATGTAATATTTTTATCATAAATAATCTATAATTTTTGAATTTTTAAAAATTTTTTTGCACATATTAGTGATGAAAATTTTTTATCATAAATAAAATATATTTGTGACAAAAATTTTATTTTCATCACCAATAATCCATCATTTATGACATAATATTTTCATCATAAATAATCTATAATTTTTAAATTTTTTATTTTTTTTATTTTTTTAAAATATTAGCGATGAAAATTTTTGTCATAAATACTTAAGTTTTTGTGATAGAAAATGAGTTTTTGTCAAGAATATGCCTGTATTTATGACGTAATATGTTCATCACAAATAATATGTAATTTTTAAATTTTTAAATTTTTTTATTTTTTTCACATATTAGTGATGAAATATTTTTGTTCTAAATAATATTAATTTGTGACAAAAATTTAGATTTCATCATCAATACTCTATTATTTATGATGTAATATTTTCATCATAAATAATCTTTAATTATTAAATTTTTAAAATTTTTTATTTTTTTAAATATTAGTGATGAAAATTTTTTATCATAAATAACATGTATTTGCAATAAAAATTTAATTTTCATTGCAAATACTTTCATTATTTATGATGAAATAATTTTTATCACTAATATTTGAAAATTTAAAATTAAAATATTATTTATGATGATTAATCTCATCATAAATAACATGTATTTATGATGAAATTTTATTTTCATCACAAATATGAAGATATTTGTGATAAAAAATTATTTTCATCATAAATAAATAATTATTAATAATAATTTTTTATTTTCATCATAAATATCCTTATTTGCAATGAAATATATTTTCATCACAAATAAATTCATCATAAAAAGTGATATTTCTTGTAGTTAATAATGATAAATATTTAAAAATAAAATAATGATAAATATAATAAAATATTTAAAAATTAATAATGATAAAATATTATTTTTTAAAAAATAATTTAATATTTTTGTTTGTTATAATTTAATACTTTTGCTTGTTTAGTCTCTATACTTTATTGTGATTATGATTTAATATTTTAACTAGGATTTGCCGAATTTGAGATTCAATCTCGATCCGATCTGAAATTCGAATCGAATCTAATTTGAGATTCAGATCAGATCTGGATTGAAAGGTGTGTCGGGATCTGGGTCACAATTCAGGTTGGATCGAGGTCGGAATTTGGATCAAAAATCGATCCAGATCTGGGTACATCTCTCTATTTTCATGCATGGTAGTGATTTAATGCATGCATTGATATAACCTCAGACTCTCGTTCAAGCATTAGTCCCAGAGTTTTCAAAATGGACTCTGTGAATAGCTTTTGAATATCTCGATTTGGGTAGTTTAGAAATGCATCAATTTTTTTATTATTTTCATAGCATTCTTTGTTCTATTGTAAAAAATTTTGTCACAGTTATCTCGTTTATTCTCCAGATACATATTAGATATGGTTAAAATATTATCCATCTATATCGTATACTTGGAGAGCTGCAGAGAGATGCTGTCAGATTTTTTTTGGATATGAAATAAAAAATAAAGCTGTGGCAATAATAAAAGTGATGCATTTTGGAAAGAGATAGGACCTATCTTTACCTATTAGTTGGTGATAGGATGCATTTATTATGTAAGTCATTTTAAATAATAAAATAATTAGATAGCAATTACTTTGTATTTGTATATGCAGAATCTGTAGATAGTGAATCTGGGTTAGAAATGAGCTATCCAAGGTATACTTGTATGTTCTAAATAATTATAAAGAAATTGAAGATTTCATTGAGTAAGTACCATCTTAGCATACTTTTTAGTGTTCTAACTAATTTTTTTTATGTCGATATAAAATTAAAAATCATGACTTGTTGCAGTGAGCATAAAAGGATACTATTCAGAAAGAATAATATGATGTTGATAATAGACCATTTAAGTTCCACTAGTATTATGTTATATTTTAATAATTATAAAATTAATTATGTGAACCAACATAATTTTTTATATTATGTTATAGATAAAATCTAAGCATTTCAATAAAGAAGAAGGTGCAATCGATGAGTTGTATGATTTAACATGTGGCTCCAATCAAAGAGTTAACCACTACACATCCTGTATCATTGGAGGAATGAGATTTTATGTAAGGGAGATTGAGATGCAAAGACAGATCTAGAATAGTGAAATTGCTATGATAGGATATGAAGGAGAAGAAGAGATTGAATATCTTGGTGTATTGATAGATATCATAGAACTGAAGTATAGATCCAATAATTCGATATATTTGTTTCAGTGTGAATGGTGGGATATTAGCAATAAGAAGATCGATATTTATATGGATCCACACTTAACCAGCATAAATTTTGTATGAACATGATATCAAAATAAGCTGTATATATTAGCAACTCAAGCAAAACAAGTGATATATTTGAAAGATCTGAAGTATCGAGGTGATTGATATGTCGTACAAAGAATAATATCTAGAGGTGTATATGACATACCAACCTAACTAGAGATGGATGAAAATTCAGATCTACATAAAGAGGAAGCTTTTCAAAAGGAAAAACAAATATTGACTGAGCTCCTTGTTAACGAAGAACTTGTGACAACTTTTTTGAATAAGACTGATCTGCCGTCTAACAAAATTGAAGCTAATTTTGTATTTAATCTTGATGATTCAGAGGGCGACGATCAGTTTATAAATAACGATGAGATAGAAGATGATACATTAATCAATTATTACGATTCAGAGGAGGATCTACAAATCAAGGAGGATACAGATATTGATGAGTAGATCTATATTCTTTGTTAAATCTTCTCTGACAATAATGGTATGCAATACAATTTTATTCATTAGTATTTATGTATTTTTTGCTATTATTATTCATTATTATATTCACTTATATCTCAAGTTAGTTATATGCATGGTTTAAGCATTGCAATATAGTGCCAGGAGGGAGGTGACCATATTTGGGTTTCCAGCCTTTCCCTGAGGATGAACCTTCCCAAATTTTCATTGCCACACCATCGGAGCCACCAGAGGGTGTTGTAGAGGCAAATTTGAGTGATATTTTAATATTTTTTATATAATAAAATTTGATTTTAATTATATCTGTTAGGTTTATAGATAGCTATCATACTAGTGATTTATTCATTATTGTTTCAGGCCATTCGGTACAGGTGGTGAGGTGAGGGTGAGGTCCGTCAAAGAATTTCATCCTAGAGCATTGGAGACGTGAGTACGAGGGACAGCATCTCCATATCGAGATTCTATCCGACTTCACCATGCCCATTAAGGGATGGTGCAAGCCATGACAGACTGAGCTGGGCATCATATGCCGTAGCTATGCCCTTGTGATGCTCTCCGATTGGCATCATATTACACCGGCTCAAAGGAAGGTCTTCTATAGCTACTTATAGATAAAATAATATTTAGTAAAATATTTAATTAGCACTATATTCTTATAATATTTGTTATTGGCTGGTTGTATTTGATATTATTGATTTTGAGCATGATTACGTAAGGCGAGTTGTGGATGACTATCTATGCTCATATTTCAAGGATTACTGGCATCGCATTCATCACCACTGGAATGCTGTAGTGGAGGACCAAGGGGTGGAGGCAGCACGACAGTGGCCATATGACAACATCAGTATCGAGGATTGGGCTGTCATATGCCACAGGTATGAGGATCCGACATATCAGGTTAAGCATCCAAATTTTTTTTTTAAAGTTTAATAATTGAATCATTTATTCTTAAATTCAATTAATTACTTATTAATTTGACTGTTAACTGTATAAGATCGATGTTCTCGAAATACTACAAATCGAATGAGACAGACCATCTCACACTGCGGGGGTTCAAGGACGTTCGCTCGCCATATAGAGCAGATGGTAAGTAATTTCTATTTAGCATATTTTAACTCTTTAACTATTTAAATTTTTTTTATTAATTGCTTTCAAATTGTAGAGAGATGTAGAGAGTGGCGAGCTTCTTGGTTGGATCGAGATCTACTAGCGGATCCACCAGCGACGGTCAGGAGAGTAGACAATGGGGAGGCAGGAGCTTTATGTAAAATTTTTCAACTATTTTTTTTATTGATATTTTGATTTTTAGTACAAACTTAGAATAGCTATAACTTTAATTTTTAGGATCGTATGATAGAGATGCGATCCCAGCCTATCCCTGAGGGCTCGACCGCATCCATGGATGATGGGATCTATGATCAGATGCTTGATATGAAACTCTGTTATATGTTAGGAGGCTAGGATATGGGATAAGAGCTCCCCCATCCTCATGCTCGTCCAAGGCTGACGTCCATACTGCCTACGATGCTTGACTGACAGAGATATAGAGACAGACTACTGAGGATCGACAGTGGACAGTTGAGGATCGACAGTGGATAGTTGAGGATCGACAGTGAGTTGATGAGTTGGCTATATGCATCGACTCCTACCAATCATTTCAGACATAGATGATGAAACGGATGGCACAGATAGAGTAGATGATGAAACTGATAAGACAGCAATAGGTTAGTCTATCGTGTTCCACCCATTCTCCTTCTCTAAATGCTGATGCTTGATGGCCAGTGATTTGTTTCTATTTTTTTATTTTATTTTAGACTTTTTATAATTATTATATTTATTTTTCTATATTTATATTTTAATATAATGAAATGATTAAAATTATTTATAAATTTATTATGTAAATTTTTTATTTTTATTTTATAGATTATAAATATAAAATATAAAAAATATAAATTAAAAAAAATATTTATAATTTTTTTTAAAAAAAAATATTATATTTTAATTAGCGATGAAATTATTTATGATGGAATATCCATCGTAAATAAACTTTTTTGCGATGAAAATCTTCCATCACAAATAATTTATTTTTTAAAATTTAAATTTTTTTTTAAAATTATTTGTGATAAAATATTTTCATCGTAAATTCATCTATTTGAGATATAATTATTTCATCATAAATAATTTAAAAAATAAAAAAAAATATGATAAAAAAATTTCATCATAAAAATTAATTATTAATGATAAAATTATTTTTTCATCATAAAACATTATCTATGACCCCATTTTTAGTGATAAATTATTAGCGATGGAAGTTCCATCGCAAATAATTATTGTGATGACAATTTATTATTTGCGACGCTTTGTTTGCATCGCAAATATCTTTTTCTGTTGTAGTGACTTATGGTCCTTTGGACTCTCCATGATATAGGTGCCTTGCCACAGGCTGTAAACCTGGTTATGGTTGTCTACAGGACTAACCATGGTATTGATACCCTACCATGAGCTGGAATGTGGCTGTGGTAGTCTAGAGTCGAGTATCTTGATAAGATTGAATCCGATGTGTGTTGATTTGAGATAATTGTGTAACATGACTCATTTCACAAAAAGATTTATTTGCTATGCATGCTCTATGAATCATGATATATTTTGGTATGTGATTTATATGAGTAACAAATATTGATACTTTCTTATTTATTATTATTATATTGATGTTGGTTTGTGAAAATTTTTATTGGACTAAAAAGCTCACCACCCCTCTATTTCTCTTATCTTGTCAAAGATGCAAAATCCTCATGATTGGCTAAGGTTAGCTTCATGGTTGAGCAAATAAATAGATAAAGCATCATTGATGCTGATCGAAGGATTGAAAGAATTGAATTTATAATTATTTAAGTTTACTAATTATTATTGAAATTAAATCATTATAGATGTTGAGGTTGTAACAAATTTTAAGGCCTTGCATATTCTTTAGGGTCTTACTCTAAGGAGTGTGCAGCCATCACCTATCTGATCTAATGTTAGATATGTGCCATAGAAATCAATTATTGGCTGACATATTTTATAATTCTAAGACTTAATCTTGTATTTGTAATATTCTTATTATTAATAAAGGGCTCTTTATTCCAATGTTTATATGTCCATGATTTATCCTAGAAATTAACAAAGATGATTTTGTATATTTTCAAAGGTGTTGAGAATTTGAGACATATATTATTAATAGTTAGTTTCTAAATGCTCCTGATCAAAGGATCGTCACATAGGCAGTGATCAATCCATTCAAGATTGGTGCACGGTTCACCTTCTTTGTGAGCAGATGAGTCTCGGATCTGCAGTATAGGGACATGGGGGTGAGGGTGTCGGTGGTTGTTAGAGAACAACTTGTACTGAGTGTGATCAATACGAGAAACTACTTATATATCTACTCACTCGTCAGTGGTTGATTCGATGCTGTAATGGTGTGAGTGATTTTTTGACCTGTGGTGTCATCAACTATTCACAATGAGGCTACTGAGTTTGACTACACGTTCTCTTGATCTCTAGACATTCGGATTCTTACTGTATATGTTGGCTACAGTAGGTTTAGATTTACTGTTAAGAGTAGGATGCATCTGGATAAAACCTATCGATCTTGGTAGAAAAGGAGAAGTCCTATGCGATTTGCAGACTGAGTTCAGAAAGTCTTTAGCCAAAGCAAGTGTGAATACTGAAAAAGAGTTTGCACAAGATTCATAAATGAACTTGAGTCGAGCCAATCTAGTATATAACTGATGATGGGGTCTAACGAGTTCTCTATGACCTCCGTCAAGTTGGAACTCACGATAGAAGGACCGAATCATACAATAACTATACCAAGGGATTCACACTTTCATTCTACTAGGTTGCCACTACAAACTGCTAAGTATTACTAATGGATTGTGGGACTCATCAGGCATCGTCTTGATAATCGATAACCCTCAAAGGATAGAGTTGGAATTGTTCCATCCTATCGAAAAGAGTTTCGATGATATTATAATGGAGATTATAATGTATCTCACTACTACATAGAATGAAACCTATGGGGTCATATATTAAGAAATTTAATCTTGAATTAACCAATTGAACTTGTAAAGTTCTAATTGAGTTAGGATTTATTGAAATCCTATTAGGTTTAAGATAACCATGCTAGCACATCATTAAATTTAATTCTTCTCCAGACTTCGATTGGATCAAGTCCATAGTTTTGAACCTAATCTAAATCTAGTTTGATTTGGGTTTAGCAGGGCACTTAATTGTGAGCCCAAAAGGATTAGATTAAGTCAATAAGTTAGCTAACTAATCTCTTATTTTCTCCCTTCTTATTTCCTAATGTGATATGGAAATTATTGGAAAGAATTGATGGCACCTGCCCTAGGATAGGCCGTGAGATAGAGAGAAGGGCCCAATTTCTCTCTTGCTTAGGTATGGAAGGAGAGAAAGAGGGGCCACGCCCCCTCTTTTGTGCATGAAAATTTTAAGGGGGCACCAAGTATTGGCGCTCCAACTACCTACCTAATAATTCATGTGGCGCCCTCTCATCTTGCCTTATAAGATGAGGGTGCCACATCCACTTGACTATTAAGGCAAAGGTCTTTCCAATTAGATCTGATTTTCTTGAAAAAAAAATTAGATTAAAAGATAGAAGATCTTATGAGATAAAATCTAACATTTTTAGCTTGATTGGATAACGATTTGAAATCAAGAAAGACCTATTTAAAGAGATGGTCTCCTAAGATTTTATTTATTATTAAATTTTAAGAATTCAAAACTCTTTCTCTCTCCTCTCCATGCCTCATCCTCTCCCCTCCTCTCTTTCCCATGCCCAAGGGTTGGGCATCCATCATCCACATGCCTGAGTTGAGAAGAGTCTCTTCTATAGCAAGGAACAAGAAGAAAAGACTGCAATTCAGGGGTTGAGGTTGCAGTTAAGATCAACTATTGATCAAGATTCAAAGAGGCTAAGATCCTACTTGGAGAAGAAGGATCTACTATGAGAAGAAGGATCAAGATTAATCTCGGTGGATATCTGTAGAGGCCGGACACGTGTGCAGCTCAAGAATCTTCGGATCTAAGATCATCGATAGTGGTGTATTTCAACCCATGCAAAAGTATTGAGATTCGATCTCATATTTATTTTAATTTTTAGATTATATGTATGTCTTTATTTTTGGACTTGGATAAGATTAGATGAGATCTAATGCATGTGGGGTTAAAGGATTTAACATGATTCATTTCCACTGCTCTTCAAAAAGATTTTTGAAATTTATGCATGCATCCTATCCAATTTTCTAATAGTGGTACCAGAGCCACTAATTTTTGAGACATGTATAATTTGATTTTTGTCTTAGATATAAAAGTTTTATTGATTTAAAATTGATCTTATGATGGTATAAGATTGTCCTGGTATAGGATTTATCCTCTATATTGAAAAGGTTGTCCTAGCACAAGATTGATTGATTTTGAAAAATATTTTTGAAATGATTAAATCAATCTTTTAGATCTAAAAAATGATGTATATGATATATCTTATTTTATATTTAGATCTAAAATTAAAATGATTAAATGTTCATATCGGATTGATATAAGGTTGTCCTGAAATAGGATTTACCCCCTATATTAAAACGATTGTCCTAGTTTGATGCGAATTAATTTTTTAAAAAATATTTTCAAAATTATTGAGTCATTATTTTAGATCTAGTTATGTATATATTTGATATGTATAAATTTAGTTTTAGATCTAAAAATTTATATATATATATATATATATATATATATATATATATATATATATATATATATATATATATATATATATATATATATATATACATACATACATACATATATAATATATTTATAGTTTAGATCTTAAACTCCATATATGTGATATGTGACATTAGGTTTAGATCTAAAACTGTTTGAAAATAATAAGCCACTAATGCATGCAATGAAATATAATCTAAAATATTTTTAAAATTTAAAAATTATATTATTGTATGTGGGTATGGGTTGAACAAATTAGATCTAATGATCAAATTATAATTACGATCAATTGATTAGATCAGACTAGAATCCGTTATCGATTTTGAGCAGTTGATTGAACCTAATCAATGGTTGATTAGGATTAGGTCAAAGGGCCTTAAAATCGAGTTTAGTTATAGTTGGTCACATCAATTCATATTTTGATGTGAATTGATTGACTCAAGACTAAATTTGACTCAGTGGTTCGAGTCCGTTTCAATAGGTTAACCTGATCAATTTTAATCGACCAATTTCGTGTTTAAGGCTAGTATCTAGATGGTGGTTATTTAATTGATTTTATTGTTTGACCTGGCAAATTTGATTGGTATCTAAGAAAAGCAATAGGGGGACCCCCACTCATCTTAACTTATCTGATCATTTTGGGAGATTCAGTTTCGCATTAGGTTGCTTGTTGAGTCGAGTTCACTCGTGCCGACTAAACTGATCAGACATGTGGATGTGCTGATCTGAATTTGATCAGTCGGATGTTATATCTACTGATTTAAAAAAGATCTAAACCTAAATCTCCTCACTAAATATTAAGTCTAGAGGTCTTCCATCATTGTAGAGATGCGGGTGCATTTCTGACGTTGATCATTTTTGATTGGTTACAGTGGTTCGGTTGCATCGAAAAGGTACAATCACTCTATTAGCATTTGATATCCCAGGATAGAGATGGGGTTGGGCCCAATAACTGTTAGGTGAGGGTCCCAATGATAGCTTTGTGCCCGCTAGTGAATGATGGGTCTGACTTAACTAAGAAATATGCCAATAACTGTTAGGTGACGCCATAAGACTTAGAGACCAAACCAACTGCATCTTACTTAGTGAAGCAATGGACAAGGTGTTGTCCACTCATTGGTCTATGCTCACCAATAACTGTTAGGTGAGGTGTGTATAGCCAGTGGGACCGTAATATTCACTTGAAACTGATCGCGTATATATTTTCATTTCTCCACCAGAGAGTATGAGAGATTCAAAAAAATAGTGAGAGTCTTGTTTGTTTTTAAAGTTCTTAGAATAAATATTTTATAAGTGCAAACATCTAACTAAAATCTATTCTCTCTGTAGATAACCATATCAAGTTTCAACCCTTTAGCTCACATCCTCGATACCAAAAGGTTGACCAGTACAAACTACTAAGACTAGCTTCAAAATTTGAGAATCATTCTCAATTTCAAGAAACTAACCCATGTCCTTGACTAGGATGTGTCTGTGTTACCAGCTTGTCCATCCCCTGATCAATGAGCTGCACTTGAGAAGTGAATGGATGAGGATAATAAGGTGAAGTGTTATATTTTAGCATCCATGTCCAATGATCTTTAGTGATAGCATGAAGATATGAAGATTGCCAAAGAGATGCTGACTCATCTACAAAAGTTGTATGGTGAGCAAAGTCACACAGCTCGCTTTGAGGTCTTTTGGAGACTGTTCAGAGCAAAAATACATGATGGACAGTCCATCAATGATCATTGTTTGATAATGATCAAGAACATCGAGGAGCTTCAGAAGCTCGATATGAACATGGACAAAAAATTATAGGTAGATTTGATCCTCTAGTCTCTTCTTGATTTGTATGGACAGTACATCATGAACTATCACATGAATAAAATTGATAGCACTTTGCCCGAATTACTAAATATATTGGTAATAGTTGAGGGCACCTTGAAGAGTTCAAGGGGTATAGTTCTAATTGTAGAGCGAGCTTCCTAAGCGAAAGTCTTCTTTTAAGAAGAAGAAGAAGCCTACAAAGAAGCAAAAGAATGAGATCAAGCCCAAGAAGCAGGTTTTGAGGAAGGTCGATGACAAAAGAAAATATTTTCATTATAATATCAAAGGCCACTAGAGAAGGAACTGTCCAACCTGCTTGATGACTGTTAAGAATAGAAAGAAGGATGGACCTTCTGAAGGTATATCTGATATGCTCATAATTAAAACTAATCTAACAGTTTTCTCTTCTTCTAGTTGGATTCTAGATTTTGGTTCAAGTACTTATTTATGCACTTCTACGTAAGGTCTTGAAGAAGTAAGAGGACTGAGAGAAGATGAAATTACTTTTTGGGTCGGCAATGGAGCAAGGGTTGCTGCTGTGGCCGTCGGGACCTATCCTCTGTGATTATCATTAAGAATTAGTTTAATTTTGAAAGACTATTATTATGTACCTATAGTCAGTAAGAATTTAATTTTCATATCTATGCTGGCTTAGGATAATTATAATTTTTATTTCAATAAAGATATATGTTCAATTTATTTTAAAAATAAAATTATTATATGTACTTTTTTGATTGACTGTCTTTATCATTTGCATATGGATGCGAGTGTTAATATTAATGAGTAAACTATGAATACCATAGGATCTAAGAGACCTAGAGATAGGATTAGCCAAAAATATCTATGACACCTTAGGCTAGGCCATATAGAAGAGGACAGACTGAACAAACTGGAGAAAGATGATCTTTTCAGACCATTAACTTTTGAGTCTTATCCGATTTGTGAATCGTATCTTCAAGAAAAAAATAATCAAGCTTCCCTTTGTGGGATAAGAAAAAAGGGTCATTAAGATATTAGCCTTGATACACACTGACGTGTGTGGTCCATTCGATGTACAAGTCAGGAGTGGATATGTCTACTTCATAACTTTTATCGATAAATTATTCATGATATGGGTTTGTGTATTTGATGCATAGTAAGTCTGAAGTCTTTGAAAAGTTCATAGAGTTCAAATATGAAGTTAAAAAAAAAATCAAAAAACTCATAAATATTTTTCGATCAGATCGAGGAGGAGAATACCTTAGTGAAGAATTTCTAACCTATCTCAAAGATAATGACATAGTCTCATAGTGGACACGTCTAGGGATGCCTCAGTTTAATGGGGTATCCAAAAAGAGGAATCAGACCCTATTAGATATGGTTCGGTCCATGATGAGCTTTACAAATCTTTCTATCTTTCTTTGGGGATATGCATCACTTTCTGTAATTCATCTTTTGAATCGAATTTTTTTTTATATCTGTTCCTACCACACCATATGAGTTATGGCATGGTAAGAAACCAACTCTTAGATATCTCAAAATTTGAGGATATCCGATCCACGTCAAGCCACAGTAAGTGGACAAGTTAGAGGCTAGGTCTTTTAGGGCTCGCTTCATAGGATATCCTAAGAAAATCATGAGATACTACTTCTATCTTCCTGAGGATTACAATGTGATTGTGAGCCGTCATGCCGTTTTCTTAAAAAAAGAGTTTATCCAAGATGGAGATAGTGGGAGGAAGATGGAGATAGTGGAGAAAGTCTCTAAAGAGCATCGAGTCCAAGAACCTGAACCCAGTAGTGAGCCAATAGATATGATACCTCCTCCATCTCGTAGATCAAGTAGGATCTCCCATCCTCCTGAAAGGTACTTAGGTATTCTTACAGAGGATCTAGAGGAAGCATTCCTTATGGGAGATAGGGACATTAGGAATGATCTCAAGACTTACGATGAGGCAATGTTAGATGTTGACTCCAAGAAATGGATGAAAGCGATGAAGTCAAAAATTGACTCCATGCATTCTAATTAAGTTTGCTCCTTATTAGATCTACCTGAAGATATTATACCTATTGGGTGTAAATGGATTTATAAAAAAAAAATTAGGTTGGATAGTAAGGTAGAGACCTATAAGGCAAGGCTAGTTGTGAAAGGTTATAGTTAACGCGAAGGCATTGATTATCATGAAATATTTTCGTCCATGGCCATGCTGAAATCCATCTACACTCTGCTTGCAATTGTAACTTTTCATGATTATGAAATTTGATAGATGGATGTGGAAACTGCCTTTCTAAATAGATTTCTTAAGAAAGATATTTATATAGAGCAGCCTTTGAGTTTCACATCCAGTGATAGTGATCATAAAGTCTGCAAGCTGCAAAAGTTCATATATGAACTCAAGCAAATATTTCAGAGTTGGAACATTCGCTTTAATAATGTGATCAAAATATTTGATTTCATTAAAAATAAGGAGGAGCCGTGTGTGTACAAAAAGATCAGTGGGAGTGTTGTCACATTCCTCATATTGTATATGGATGACATCCTCCTGATTGAAAATGACATTTTCATGCTAACATCGATCAAAGTATGGTTATCAAAAGAATTCACCATGAAAGATTTAGGAGAAGCTTCCAACATTCTTGGTATAAAGGTCTATAGAGATAGATCTAAGAGAATGATAGGATTCTCACAGAGAATAAACATAGAGGAGGTGCTGAAGAGGTTCAGCATGAAAAACTCCAAGAGAGGTCTTTTGCTCCTTAGACATGGTATTTGTCACTCCAAGAAGATGTGTCCTGACACACCTGAGGAGATCCAATGCATAAACAAGATCCCTTATGCTTCGATAATAAGAAGTCTTATATATATTATGTTATATACTCGACCTGATATAGCCCTTACCATGAGTTTCACGAGCAGATATCAGGCAAATCTAGATGAAGAAAACTTGATTGCTGTGAAAAATATTCTTAAGTACATAAGAAGGATTAAGAATTTTTTACTGATCTTTGGTAGAGGATCGAAGCTGAAAGTTGAGAGATACACTGATTCAGACTTCACGACTGATGTCGATGATAGAAAGTCTATATCGAGATATATTTTTTTGTGTAATGGTGGTATGATTAGCTGAAAGAGTTTCAAATAGCTGATCATTGTAGATTCGACCATAGAAGTCGAGTACATCGCCGTCTCTGAAGCAGCTAGAGAAGCCTTTTGGTTCAAAAAGTTCATTACGAAGCTGGATGTAATGCCATCAGATGCTATTACACTACACTGCGACAACAACGATGCCATAACCCTTACTAACTAGCCCAAGGCTCACCAAAAATCCAAGCATATAGAGCGGCGGTTCCACATCATACACGAATACCTCAAAAAGAAGTTCATCGAGATACAAAGAGTCGACTTCATACATAACGTGGCGAATCCACTGACCAAGCCTCTCAGCCAATAGGAGATCGAAGCTCACCTTGAGAAGATGGATCTTAGGTATATGGCTAATTGACTCTAGGTCAAGTGAGAGTTTGTTAGATATGTATCCTAGAAGTCAATTGTTGACTGATATATTTTATAATTTCAGAGCTTAATCTTATACTTATAATATTCTTATTATTAATAAAAAAAATTTTATTCCAATCATGTTTATGTGTCTATGATTTATCCTAAAAATTAACAAAGATGATTTTGTAGATTCTCAAAGGTATTGAGAATTTGAGAAATACATTATTAGTGGTTAGTTTCTAAATGCTCTCGATCAAAAAATCATCACAGAGGACAGTGATCAATCCATTCGAGATCGATACATGATTCTCCTCCCTTGTGGACAGATGAGTCTCGGGTCTATAGTATAGGAACACTAAGGTGAGGGTACGGATGGTTGTTAGAGAATAACTTATATTGAGCGTGATTAATATGAAAAATCACTTGAATGTCTACTCACTCATCAGTGGTTGACTCGATGCTGCAGTGGTGTAAGTGGTCCTTTGATCTATGGTGTCATCGACTATTCACAGTGAGGCTACTGAGTTTGACTGCACGTTCTCTTGGTTCCTAGCCATTCGAGTCATTATTGTATATATTGGTTATAGTAGATTCAGATTCACTGTTAGGAGTAGGATGCACCTAGATAGAATCTATCGATCTTGATAAAAAAGAATAAGTTCTATGCGATTTACGAGACTGAGTTTAAAAAGTTTTTGATCAAAGCAAATGTGAATACTAGAAAAGAGTTTTTACAAGATTCACAAATGAACTTGAGTCGAGTCAATCTAGTATATGACTGACAATAAGATTTGACGAGTTCTCCATGACCTCCGTCAAGTTGGGACTCATAATAAAAGAACTGAATCATACAATAACTGTACCTAGGAGTTCATACTTTTATTTCACTGGATTGTTACTACATACTGTTAGATGTCACTATTGGATTGTGAGAATCATCGGACATTGTCTTGATGATCGATAACCCTTAAAAGTTATAGTTAGAATTATTCCAACCCATCGAAAAGAGTTTCGATGATATTATGATGGAAATCATAATATATCTCACTACCAGATAGAATGAAACCTATGAGATCATATATTAAGGGATTTAATCTTGAATTAACCAATTAGACTTGTGAAGTTCTAATTGGGTTAGGATTTATTGAAATTTTATTGGATTTAAGAGAACCATACTAGCACATGGTTAAATCCAATTCTTCTCTGGACTTTGATTGGATCAAGTCCATAGCTTTGAACCTAATCTAAATCTATTTTGATTTGAATTTAGTTGGGCACTTAATTTTGAGCACAAAAGGATTGAATTAAGTCAATAAGTTGGCTAACTAATCTCTTATTTTCTCCTTTCTTATTTCCTAATGTGATGTGGAAATTATTAGAAAGAATTGATGGCGCCTGCCCTAGGATAGGATGTGAGATAAAGAGAGGGGCCCATTTTCTCTCTTACTTAGGCATGGAAGGAGAGAGAGAGAGGGGCCATGGGCACCAAGTGTTGACGTCCCAACTTTCTGCCTAATAATTCATGTGGCACCCTCTCATCTTGCCTTATAAGATGAGGGTGCCACATCCACTTGACTATTAAGGCAAGGATCTTCTCAATTAAATCTGATTTTCTTAAGAAAAAAATCAGATTAAAAGGTAAGAGACCTTATGAGATAAAATCTAACCTTTTTAGCCTGATTGGATAATAATTTGGAATCAAGAAAGGCCTATTTAAAGAGATAGTCTCCTAGGATTTTATTTATTATTGAATTTTGAGAATTCAAAACTCCTCCTCTCTCCTATAAACACCTCATCCTCTCTCCCTTCTTTCTTTTCCACGCCCAAAGGTTGGGCGTCCATCATCCATATGCCTGAGTTGAGAAGAGTCTCTTCTACAGTAAGGAACAAGGAGAAAAGACTATAGTTTAAGGGTTGAGGTTGCAGTCAAGATCAACTGTTGATCAAGGTTCAAAAAGGCTAAGATCCTACTTAAAGAAGAAGGATCTACTATGTGAAGAAGGATCCAAGATTGATTCCGATGGATATCTGTAAAGGTCGGACACGTGTGTGGCTCAAGGACCTTTGAATCTAAGATCATCGATAGCAGTGTATTTCAACCCACGTAAAAGTATTGAGATTCGATCTCATCTTTATTTTAATTTTCAGATTATATGCATGTCTTTATTCCTGAGCTCGAGTAGGATTAGATGAGATCTAATGTATATGAGATTAAAAGGTTTAACCCGATTCATTTTCACTGCTCTTCAAAAAGATTTTTAAAATCTATACATTCATCCTACTCAATTTTCTAACACCTAGATGCTGGGTTCGGAGTGTGACATTAAGTATCGACAATGGTTTAATAAGCCAAAAAACAACCCAAAGATTCGAATCGGTACTAGAATACATGAACCTATCTAATTGAGACATGTGCCATTAATAGTTAATTTCTAAATTACTCCCGATCGAAGGATCATTATGGAAATGATGATTGATCCTGTAAGATTGATGCACGGATCACTTCTTTTAGGATAGATGAGTCTTGAGTCCACAGTGTGAGAACACTAGAGTGAGAGTGCAGATGTTTATTAGAGAATAAAGATATCAAACATGACCAGTACGAGAAGTCACTAAGATGTCTACTCACTCGTCAGTGACATTCTCGATGCTGTAGTTATATGATTGGTTCTTAGACTTATAGTACCTCAACTATTCACAGTGAGGTTGCTATAATTTGACTACACCATAATTTGATTTGCTAGCCATACGAAATTCTGAGGTATATGTTGGTTGCAGTAGGTTCATTATAGGAATAAAATATACATCAAGATAAAATCTATCGATCTTAGTAGAAAAGAATAGTCCTATATAATTTATGAGATTGAGTTTGAAAGACCTTGGCCAGGATAGTATGACTGATGGAAAAAAGTTTCCATCAGATTTTATAAATGAACTTAAATCGAATAAATCTTATATATGATAGATGATGGAGTTTGATGAGTTTTTCATAACCTCTGTCTTGTTGGAACTCACGATAGAAGAACTGAATCATATGGTAACTATATTTAGAGATTCATTCTTCTGTTCTGTTGTATTGCCACTACATGCTGCTAGACATCAGTGATGGATTATGGATAAATAAAAATTATTTTGATGGTCAATAATTCTCAATTAGTGAGTTGGAATTATTTTAATCTATTGAAAGGAGTTTTAATGATATTTTGATGGAGATCAAAATATTTTTTACTACCAGACAGAATAGAACTTATAGGGTCACACATAAAAGAGGTTCTGACTGATCAAACTATCGAATCATAATTTTGAATCATAAATCGCAAGTGATCTTAATTATCAATTTAATTGATGATTGGACTTAAATATAAAAGTTATATAAGGGCTTACTAAGAGTTAGTAAGTAATAGGAGGACTAAACTATAAATATTGGTAAATTATTTGATTTGATCAAATATGTGAATTGGATCCTAATCGAATTAAATCAGATTTAATTTGATTAATTTTGATTTGAGTTTGACTCAAATTAGGTTTCATAGGTCTAATGAGATTAGACCTAATGAACATTTGATCCAAACCTATCTTGACTAGGTTTGACCTAATCTTTAGTCATGTTTGATTGCATAGAGTCTTAGTCACTTTAAATCAGACTGAATTTGACTTGATATGGTTTGAATTTGACTTGGATTAGGTCTCATTAGTCTAATGGGATGGGACTTAATTTATGTTGAAACCTAATCTAAGTTGAACTCCAAATATGATTTGGATTTAAACCCAAACCACCTCTTAACCCAATTCAAAGAGGAGTTCTATCCACAGAAGGACTCTCCTCTTATTATGT
The DNA here is from genome assembly GCF_000442705.2 of Elaeis guineensis. Taxonomy (NCBI): domain Eukaryota; kingdom Viridiplantae; phylum Streptophyta; class Magnoliopsida; order Arecales; family Arecaceae; genus Elaeis; species Elaeis guineensis. The sequence continues at coordinate 105,247,545 of NC_026003.2, forward strand.
GGCACCTCCTCTTGTTTTCATCGAAAAAAATATGGCATGGAAATGTGGGCACAGAAGAGGGAAGGGCGGCACTTATCTCCAAGAGTCCAAGTGATCTTGGACTCCTAACAAACCCTAGCCTCTTAGGATTTAAATAGAGGGGATTTGCTAGGATGCCTAAGATGGATGAGATCTGATCTTGGATGCCCCAAGAGAGAGGGTGTGCATGAGATAGGGAGGATGCCAAGGTGGTTGGCATGAAGGATTTTCCATGGAGAAGAAAAGATGGGATGCCTACTTTCATGATCCTTTAATTCTAACAACCAAGAGTTGGTTGTTTGAAGGTAATCCCCTCTCTCTCTCTCATGTCCTAAATATTCCTTACCCTCTCTTACAAAGATGTCCAAGAGTTGGACATCAATAAATTCAAATTTGATCTGATTTTTTTCTCCTTTCTGGTCCATGCGATGGACATAAAATAATCTCTCATCCTTGTCCAAGAGTTGAATATGATTAAAATTAGGTTTGATCTGATTTTTGCCTCTTTCTCCTTTCCAAAGATGTCCAAGAGTTGGACATGATTAAATCATATTTGATTTGATTTAATTTTCTTAGTCCATAAGATGGACGGTTCTCCTCTACCTTTCCTAGATTTAGCCCAAAGGTTGGACAAGAAAAAAGAAGAAAGAGATTTGATCTCTTATCTTCTCCAATAGATCTTTGATTTCTCTTAAGAAGAAAAAAAAAATCAGATGTAATCTGATTTCATCATCTTCCTATTGATCTGATTGATTCTTTTGAGAAGAAGATCAAAAGATCAACTCGATTTGATAATCCAAGAAGCGACCTCTATAAGGGAGCTAGCATCCTGATGAGATCCAGTCCTCTTGATCAGATCAATCTCGATAGATATCCATAGAGGTCGAATGCATGTGCGGCTCTGTAGAATCTCACCAGATTATCACAGACCATCGGATCATAGTGAAGATCTATCTGTGCAAAGATAAAAGTCTAAATCTGATTTTCATTTTCAGTATCTTATTTTCAGCATGTGAACTTTTTTGATATATGTAAATTAGATCTATAATTTTTATGCATATTAGATTTAAAATAGTTTTAAATCCAGATCAGTTTTAATTTTCACTGCATTCATGATTTTTTTAAAGTTAAAAATCTACATATTCTGATCTTCGCATGTGTTGGGTATAAAATACCCTCAGCCGAAGTTCTCAGCGGGATTGACCCTCGCGAGCCTCTTCCGACTTTCTACTGCTGTTGGTGAACTCCCATCGCTCGCCCGGACTCCTACGGGAGCCGGGCCCCATCCATGACTTCAACCGCAAGGAGGACTCCGCCCGAACTCCTACGGGAGCCGGGCTCCGTCCATGACTTCAACCGCAAGGAGGACTCCGCCCGGACTCCTACGGGAGCCGGGGCTCCGTCCACGACTCAACCGCAAGGAGGACTCCTCCGAACTCCTACGGGAGCCGGGCTTTGTCGCCAACTTCAACTGCTGGTAAGCTCCGTCCGGACTCCTACGGAAGCCGGACTTCGCACCTGACTTTAATTGCAGGAAGACTCCGCCCGAACTCCTACGGGAGCCGGGCTCCGTCCACGACTTCAACTGCAAGGAGGACTCCGCCCGGACTCCTACGGGAGCCGGGCCCCGTCCACGACTTCAACCGCAAGGAGGACTCCGCCCGGACTCCTATGGGAGCCGTGCTCCATCACGACTTCAATCGCAAGGAGGACTCCGTCCGGACTCCCACGGGAGCCGGACTCCATCGCCAACTTCAACTGCTGGTAAGCTCCGTCCGGACTCTTACGGGAGCCGGACTTCGCACCTGACTTTAATTGCAGGAAGACTCCGCCCGGACTCCTACGGGAGCCGGGCTCCGTCCATGACTTCAACTGCAAGGAGGACTCCGCCCGGACTCCTACGGGAGCCGGGCCCCGTCCATGACTTCAACCGCAAGGAGGACCCCGTCCGGACTCCTACGGGAGCCAGCTCCATCCACGACTTCAACCGCAAGGAGGACCCCGCCCGGACTCCTACGGGAGCCGGGCTCCGTCCATGACTTCAACCGCAAGGAGGACTCCGCCCGGACTCCTACGGGAGCGGGCTCCGTCGCCAACTTCAACTGCTGGTAAGCTCCGTCCGGACTCCTACGGGAGCCGGACTTCGCACCTGACTTTAATTGCATGAAGACTCCGCCCAGGACTCCTACGGGAGCCGGGCTCCGTCCACGACTTCAACTGCAAGGAGGACTCCGCCCGGACTCCTACGGGAGCCGGACCCCATCCATGACTTCAACCGCAAGGAGGACTCTGTCCGGACTCCTACGGGAGCCGGGCTCCATCCACGACTTCAACCGCAAGGAGGACTCCACCCGACTCCTACGGGAGCTGGGCTCCGTCGCCAACTTCAACTGCTGGTAAGCT